>NC_079298.1:5734463-6073104 GCF_023638135.1 Falco biarmicus | reverse complement strand
TCAGCTGACTGTCGACCAGCACTCCCAGGTCCTTTCCTGCTGGGCAGCTTTCCAGCCACTCTTCCCCAAGCCTGTAGTGCTGTGTGGGGCTGTTGTGATCCAGGTGTGGGACCCAGCACTGAATCTTGTTGAACCTCATATGATTGGCCTTGACCCATTGATCCAGCCTGCTGAGATCCCTCTGCAGAGCCTGCCGACCCTCTGGCAGATGAACACTCCGCCCCGACTTCGTGTCACTTGCAGACTTAGTGAGGGTGCACTTGATCCCCTCATCCAAATTGCCATTAAAGGTATTAAAGGGGACTGGCCCCAGCACTGAGCCCTGGGGAACACCACTTGTGACCAGCTGCCGGCAGGATGTAACTCCATTTACTACAACGCTTTGGGCTTGGCCATCCAGCCAGTTTTTTTACCCTGTGAAGAGTACGCCTGTCCCAGCCATGAGCAGGCAGTTTCACAGGAGAATGCGGTGGGAAATGGTGCCAGGGGCTTTACTGAAGTGCAGGCAGACACCATCCACAGCCTCTCCTCATCCACTGAGCAGGTCACCTTGTCACAGAAGGAGATCAGGTCGGTCAGGCAGGACCTGCCTTCATAACCCCACGCTGGCTGGGCTGATCACCTGGTGGTTCCGTACGTGCCGTGGGGTGGCACTCGGGATGATCTGCTCCATAACCCTCCCGGCACCGAGGTCAGGCTGACAGGCCTGTAGCTCCCTGGATCCTCCTCCCAGACCTTTGTGTAGATGAGCATCATATTTGCTGTCCTCCAGTCAACTGGGACCTCCCCGGTTGGCCGGGCTGCTGATAAATGATGGAAGCTGGGTCGGTGAGTGCTGCCGCCAGCTCCCTCAGCACCCTGGGGTGGATCCCGTCTGGCCCCAGAGACTGGTGTGTGTCTGTGTGGTGTGGCAGGTCACCGGCCATTTCCCTTTGGATTGTGGGGGCTTCATTCTGCTCCTTGTCCCTGTCTTCCAGCTCAGGGGGCTGGGCACCCGGAGAACAACTGGCCTTACTGATAAAGGCTGAGGCAAAGGCGATGTTAAGTACCTCAGCCTTTTCCTTGTCCATTGTTACTATGTTTCTCCCTGCATCCAATAAAGGATGGAGATTCTCCTTAGCCCTCCTTTTGTTGTCAGGTACAGAGTGGAGTGGCATATCCTAGGGGTGGCCCTCCTGTCTTTTGTGAGCTGTGACAGCCAGTGCTCTGGACAATACCTGAGTTTGCAGAGGAATTGGAGCATTACTGAGAACATCTGTTTTTCTTTGGTTTGTCGCATATCCTTGAAATAAATGCTAAGCAGTATTATTATTAACCTTTAGAAATGTTTTCCCTATTCCCCCAAATTCTACAATCTGGTTGTTCTTTTTCATTTCCTGCTAGGAAGAATAGCTTTTAATAAAAACAAAAAACCCCAAACCAAAGAAATTCATTATTATTCCACAGATGTCTTCTGCCTGCAAGAGAAGGCGAGAATTTAAAGGGACAAAACTGGAGCTAGATTTTCTGTTAAACTCTTGGCAAATCTCAGCAAGGGTAAGATAATGTAGATGAGACTAGAAGGAACTGTGCAACTGAGTGCTTTCTTTCAGTGAGCATGTGGAGACAGTGGAGCAATGGGCGTGTAAAAGCTCAACCCAGACAGCTCCAAATCTGCTGTTCTGAACCGATGAGATTTGAGGTACGTGTTTGTGCTGATGGATAAGCATGAAGAATTCTGAAAACTCATGCAAGTTATGAGGTATTCTGTTTTCTTAATACCTCACCCTTCTGGAAGATGCTACTCCCTAAATCCAAATAGTGCTGTTGCACTTGGAGGTTTTTTTCTGTTCTCACTGCGATTCGCAGCAGCCTTAAAACTCTCTGCAACCTTTTTGCCTACCCTTCTCGTCTTTTTTGCCATCCATGCTGTTACAAGTTGTCTTTGGGCCAAGTCACTGTTTGCAGATCCTTGTTGCAAAACCAGAGCCTGTCCTGTCTCCCCACTTTTCTCCTGCAGCTTTTTCTGTAATGAATCTTCTGTAATTCATGTGTTTTCTGTTTAAGATGCAAGCTCTCCACGCAGAGGAGAGCTCTGGCTTGTGTGAAAACACACACTGCGCTTCCACAGACTGTTAACAGTGTTGAGGCCAGTGTAGTGAACTGGTGAAGTGCTTGCTGCATTGGTGGATTTTTAGTTCAGGGATTATTTGAATGTGAAAGCTGATCAAACCCAGAATGTGCATTAGGACTACTATGTGTAGGTTGTGTAGGTGATACCATTCATGCTTTTTTTTCCCTTGGCTCATTGGTATTTTTTATTTATTCCCACACATCTCTATCCCTTCTTTATCTCATCACACAGTGGCTTTCCTCCATTTCCTTATGAGTTCAGGGTTTTTTCTTATCTCTGCGGCTTTTCCCTGTAGTCAGCATTCAGTGTGTTTTTTCTGGAGCTGGGAAGTCTGAAAGTGTAAGATATTAAGAGAGTCTAATGAACGTAATCCTTGTGACTTTAGCTCTGTTGAGAGCAAATATGAAAGGCGTATGAAACCTTAGGTTGATTGAGAAGTTTGATAAATTAAAAGATAGTGGTGTGCACCTGAGTCCACTGCACAGCGACACTTTCAAAACTACCGTAGTCAGTGCCTATCTTTGATCTTTTTATTTGAGAATTGGAGTAGTGCGTAAGATCTTTTTCTTTTGATCATTCCCTGGAGGCACTTTTGTTGCAACTATCTGCTGCATATCCCTCTTCCGCAGCAGATGAACATTGACTGCGTAGCACTTGGCAGCTCTGCCAGACCTATGTGGGTTTGAGTAATTGCTGGCCACCATGTTCATTCTTGCTGTAGAAGACTGATATGATTTCAGATCGCAGATGATGAAAGCCTGGTTTGGGAAACCCATTGTGCCACCTACTCTTACTTTGCTGTTCTCTATACTCCTTTGGGTGTGGTTCTATATATTTTGTTTATGTTTTTTCTTTCCTTGTGAGTTCCTGTTTCTTTGCTGACATTTCCCACAACAGAAGTTTTGATTAATGCTGGCTGCACACTAGAGCTTCTGAAATTCATTGCTTTATTCCCTCACTACAGATCAATAAATACTTATGTTTTATTTCCAGTGCTTTGCCTTACATCACAGGAAAGTTCAGCGTTCCTCCTTGAATACGTTCTGTATTTAAGTTTGTATTACTTCAGCACATCAGCCTGTAGTTTATTTCTTTGGTACAGACAGAGGCTGTGCATTGTGTAGTCTTCCTAAGTAGTTCTGCTGACTGCAATCTAATACGAGTGGAAGAGGCAGAAACAAGTCTTAAACGGTTTGAATTTCAGTTTGATTGCCCATGCAGTGGACCTAACAAAAACTAGTTGAGCACTTTCTCAGGGATGTTTTTTCAGGCTTTAGAGTACCTTTGGCAGTTCCTACGGCCAACTCCTGTAAATACATTGGCGCGAATGAACAGAAGGTTTAGACCTTGAGTCTCAATCCTAAGTTGAGGCCGCCTTAAGGAGGGAACTTGGCCTCACTCACACCTGATTCTTCCTCTCTTCCATTTCTGTGGGGAAGTACTTAGTGCCTTTGAAAAGTCTGCAAGTTGTTTACTGTTCTTGACTCTTGCATCCTATCGGCATTGTTGGTGTGTATGTGGAGGGAATGAGTGGTACTTCACAAAATGAGAGCATGGATGAGTATTTTGAGTAATTTCACAACACTGAGCACACAGGTAAATTACTTCATGCACAGTTCTGCCTTTGTTCTACATAACAGTAAGATGAACCTAAAATGCATTTAGTCCTGTACGTTGTTGACAAGTGTATGTTCCTCATACAGTATGCTACAGTGTTGTGTTTTAAGAGTCTTTCAGTCTGGTATCTTATTCACTTGCAAACTGAAGAGTTTTAAATATGGATATGTATGTTAGACCTGGAAGTGGTCCCATGCAAAATGTAATGAAGCGGGATTGCTCTGACCTCTGAGCTCTAACATGTGTTTGTTTTGGCTCTCTCGCAAAAACCTGCAGTATACAAATTGGCACTTGTAAAATTGTTCAGATAAATCAAAATTGGTACAGGAAAAAAGTTTCAAAGTGTTTCTTTTGGGATCCTTTACCATGCTATTTTTGATGTGTGTTTTCAGAGGAGTGTTTTTGTGGCAGTGTGCAGTTTGTTGCTTGAAGAAAGCTAAAATATTCTAGGAAGTCAGGCTAGCTGAATTTAGATCTTAAGTGATGCCAAAACTAATATAGCCTGTAAGTAAGTGAGAGTGACTTTGCACAGTAAATGTCAGTCACCCGCAGCTTTGTCTTACATTTTCATATGAGCCTTTAAAAAAGGAAAACACAAACAAAACCCCAGAAAACGTGGTAGCTGCTTACATCCAATCGAATTATAGCTACAGTCTACTGCATAGGACAGGCTGCTCCTCATCCTCTGCGCATAGCGAGGGCTGTACAGATGGGGATGGACTTGTCAGAGCTTGAAACGCCTCCGGTAGTGCGGGAGCTGGGCTGGCCTGGAGTGCCCTCTCTTGGCTGCTGCGGAAACCTCACATTTTGGTAAGGACGGGGAAAGAATCAGTCGGTTGTTACCATTTTAACTTTCCAGTGTGATGGACAGAGGTAAGCTGTGTTGGTTGTATTTCGAGATTTGCTTTCTAAGGACCTCTGATAGCCAGCAGTGTGAATCTTGGGTGCCCATGGCAAGTTTGAATCCCTCACTTGAAGCCACAATAAAGTTACGCGCTCCAGCAGCATTGCACGTAGTACTCTGTTAACGTGGTGCTCCTGGGACTCTTAATATTTTAGCAGAGCTCAGGTTTTTAAGAGGCTTCATACTGCTCTGAATCCAGGGATCCCAGAGGCAGCAACTGCAGTGGCCCCTGCTTGACTTTGCACTGTTAAATGAATCCAGAACAAATGAGACTCTGAAAATAAGAAGAAAAATTTGACACCTGGACTCCAGCAAACATTTGTGGATTTAGATGAGGAGCAGTAGGGGGGAAGGGAAAGCCTATGGTTCAACATAGTTAAATATATGGTGTGCTAAGTATGAATAAATTGTGACTGTTTTAAACAAGTTCGTATACTCTATGGCTGGCTTGAGCACAAAGGAAAAGACAACAGCTACGACATACTAGTTCCTCAAAGGGTTACCTGGAGGCCACCATCCTGGGCTGCTGCTGGTGCATGGCAGTGGTCAGTTTTCATCGCTTATACAAGCGGCAGAGTTTTTACATTCAGTTCTTTCTTAGCAAAAGAATTTGTGTCAGTGATTGTGAGTTAAAGGGTTTTGTCTCCTGATAGCCTTACTTCTCAGTCTGATTCCTTTCCTCATTGTTCATAAATTATTCATTTGTGTAAAGGAATCCTTCGGCAAACTGAGGTTAAAAGTTTGTCTTTAAATATACCGAGCCTAGTTCATACCCATTTTCAGGTGACCAAATTGCATGGCGCTGTCCTGTGCAGACTCCCTCTGCTGTAATGCAAAGTCATGTAATAATTTCTTGAACTAGTGAAGTTGAGTCACTTCTATATTCTAGTCAAGTACCATTACAACAATATCTTAGCTCTGGGTTTGGGGAGGGAGTTTCTTCCTAGCCTGTAAACTCCATCCACATAAATGAGTCTTTCACTTTAAAGGAAAAACTGAAATCTGGTCCTGACTGCTAGTGACTAAAAATCACTATTACCTGGCTTAATGTGAGCCAAGTAAAATGAATCAAGAGCCTTAGGGTGGGTGTGCAGTCACAGCTAGTGATGTTTAGTAACCTCGAATGGCTCTGGCTGGTCTGTTAACATGAAGGTGGCCCTGAAGTCCATCAGGGCACTGTGGGAGTCAACTGGCCTTTTGCAGTTAGTGTAGAAGGTAAGAATCTGCTTTTCAGCCTGCTGCTAGCACTGCTTGCTTTCAAAAAAAAAGACAGCAACCCACATGGTCCAGTTGCACTCACAATTTACAAGATGTGAATGTGAATTCAGTGTTTGCTGGCCTGTTTTAGCAGGTGGTGTTCTTTGGGGTGCATTTCAGTTTGAGTGTAGATTGTAAGGCAAGATTTAAAAAAAAAAACATTGTTCCTTTTGTTTTGTTAAAGAAAGCAGGCTGCAATCCACAGTTACAATCACTCTCATGTTAAATTATAGAGAGTACTTCTTGATGATTACACCTTGAAATTCAGTAGGTCTGTACCTTTGCATGCAGCTTTTGTTGCATTCCTTGTGGCAATCGCATTGTGATCTGCAGTCACTGATAACAAACACTCAGGGTTTTACAGCACTGCTCGAGTTACTGGCTTAGCCCTGTTACTGTGTAGTTTATATTGCTGTTCTCTTCCTGTGCAATAGCTCCCTCTGCTTGAAAACAGCAGTGTAATTATAACCCCTGCTTTGTGTTTGCCTGATCAACTTTTTTTAATATGGGCTCCTTTTTTTAAGATTTCTGCTGCAGCTCTTCGTGAAGCAATTCCAATACACGGCTAACACTTGTACATGTGGTGAAGCAGCGACGGTAACAGTGCTGTTCTCAATAGAAACTTTGTATGTTTGCAGGAACTCTAATCTACATTTCTAACATGAGGATTAAATTGTGTTGGAACACTTCTTCACCTAAATTATCTCTTTCCAAAACATAATGATTTATTGAAGCCAAAATGTTTTTGTATCAGTAAAAACTTAAGTTGAAACAGGACTGTTTCTCATCCGAAATGTGGTAGTTAAGCCACTGACCTTGAATATCTACATAGAAGAAGCTAATGTTGAGGTTTCCATGTCCTACCTAAGCGGTTCTGGTCTGGAATGAAAAAAATAATGACTTTGGATCAGACAGAGCAGGGATTTGAACTTGATTCTCCCATTTTCTCAGCTGGACTTAACTACTGGGCTAATCATTCACTTGCAAATTTTTGACAGCTTATCTGCATCAGTAAGGATGAGTGCTGGTGTTGTTTTGTTCATTTTTATCGGTATAACTAAGCCAGCAGAAGTCATATTACAAAAGCTGTTGTGTCAGCAAAGGTGTAGTTTTGCTGAGAGAGCGTTCACCCATTTAGGGAACCAGCATAAACCTTGCTTGCCATGGCAATATGAACCCATGACAGGAAAACTTGCTGGTTTAGTTCTATTAGCAAAGCCTTCCTTACGTGAGCGGTGCCTTGCTTGCTCAAAAATGGCTGTCTCAACACAATCGTGATTTTGCGAAGAAGTCCAAAAGATTATTTTTATTTTGCATTGGAGCAAACCCAAAAATTAAAACCATCCTAAAACTCCGTGTCAAAAGGATTGTTTGTTCTGTGGTCAGCTGTCATCAGGTCGGTTAGGCACATGGTTTTGTCGGCAAGGGCAGGCAGAGCTGATTCTCTATGCAAAGGGCAGCAGTTAACTTTATGTTTTCAAAATTCAATGCTCTTAAAGCGAAACCTCTTCTTTTACATCTTGGAATCCTTTGGATTCTTCTTCTGGACTTTCTGCGTTAGTATTTGTTTTGTTTCTAAAAATTTCCAAAGCGTATGCAGAACATGGGTAGCTTGCTATTTGAAATAAATGAAATCCTTTCCCCTTGGCATTGTGTGAGGCAGGTTTGAGCATAAACAGTCAGACAGCCCAAGCATATTGGCACAGGTTCAGTAGGCAGAACACCATTGCGCAGCGGAGGGAGGTTGCTGGGCTTGATTATCAAGACACGATACTTGCAAGGAAGCCTCTTCTGTACAGTGTGGATACCCAGTGTTTGGGAAGATTATAAAATGGCAGGATTAAGCAGTAGAACAAGAGAGAATTATTACTAATATGTATTTACTTGAATTCCGTTTCAGCATGGCTCTTCCTGCTGAACTGTAATTGCAGTTCTCTAATTTCAGCCATTTACAGATACTATATTCATTGCCTCATATGTTTGCACGTACCTTAAAAAAACATGTTCCCTTGGAAAGCATTGTATAGTTATATAAAAATAAAGAGTTAAAAAAGCATTCCTGTTTTCAAATTAACTCTGCTGAATTCATGGTGGTCTTTGTGATTTGATTTTTGCCCCTTTTTTTAATCCATCCCGTGCACTGCATAAGATGCAAGTCCTGAGGGAAAAACAGTACTTGATTATGCGTTTGAAGACACAGTGCATACAAGAAGCATTTCTGAACTTTATGAGCCTGTAGCAAGGGGGCAAAAGGCTAATTCTAATCTTAAAAAGACAACAAGGAAACAAAAAAGCCCCATAAATTTGGTTTGTGTATCTTTCTGCCACTATATAATATCTTATGATCATTTCATTGGATTGAGGATAAATACTTAAATGGCTGAATGCATGATAGAAATGGTACGTGACACAACACAAAGGCTAATACTGGGGAAAAAAATGTAAGTGAAGTCACTATCTTTGTGTCAGATTGCAGCCTCTCCATTGTGTATATTTTCTTCCACTTCACATTCCTCAGTGTGTTCCTTGTCTTCAGTAATAATCTTAATCTTCCCTTGCTGTCCCCTGTATTGTTTGTCAAGGAAGCTTCATGTGTGGAGTAAATGTCTTTCATGAGTTGTCATGCAGATTTGACAAAGCAAGAACACTTGAGAAAACTGCAGTAATATAGCAAATGTATACTACTTTTTCTTGAATGTTTTGGGTTCAATTTTTAATTTTAATTTAATAATATTTTCAATTAGATTTCCACTCTTGCAGTGATTTTTTTTTAACATCAGTTTTGCTCCTATGAAGCTCTTGAATGGCATGCAGAATGGTTATTTTATGTAACATTAGCACATAACAGGCCGGATGGAGGCTTGTGGAAGAGTGCCAGTGTTGTTTTTCTATTTGCAGGTTGGCCTGGCTGTTTCTGTCTATGTAAGAAGAGGGCAGGCAGGTATCAGTCAGCTTTCGGATCTTAAAATTTCTGAATGGTTTAGGCAAGTGAAAGAATATCCTCCTACTGCAAACCTTTCTTTTTGTAAACTGTAAGCCTTGGCAGTACTTTTGAACATCTCAGCAAGCTTCAGTTTGCAGCATTAGGTGATGAACGTGCTTTTACATACTCAATTTAAACATCATCTTTCTAGGGGCTTAGACTTTTTTAAATATTTTTTTTTCAGGATCCCTTAGATCCAACAAGAACAGCCATTGTGATCAGCTCTTTGGTGGCAGGCGGAGTAGCCGAACGTGGGGGTGAGCTTTTACCAGGTGACCGCTTGGTGTTTGTAAATGAGAAATATTTGGACAGCGCCACTTTAGCAGAGGCAGTGGAAGTGTTGAAATCTGTGCCCCCAGGTACAGTTTCTCTTGGAATCTGCAAGCCTTTGGTGGTAAGGACTGACTTTAACTTTTTTTCTGTTTTATTCTATGACATGTATACTGGGTGGTTGTATTTGCAGGGGGTGGGGGGTGGGGGCAAAAATCCAGGGTAGAAGTATGTATGCATGTGGAAAGCAATTAAGTTCCTATACATGTCCAGAAATTGTTGCTAGATGGGAAACAGGCACCTCAATGTCCAAAAGGTCTGACTGGAAAACCAGTGTTCTCAGGTTCCTTCT
Organism: Falco biarmicus; assembly: GCF_023638135.1. Taxonomy (NCBI): domain Eukaryota; kingdom Metazoa; phylum Chordata; class Aves; order Falconiformes; family Falconidae; genus Falco; species Falco biarmicus. The sequence goes on along the minus strand of NC_079298.1, from coordinate 6,063,608 downwards.
GAAAGAACATCCATATGGAATCAGAAGACATGTCTGGGCAAACCTATGCGCACTGGCCCTATACGTAGGTGTAACATGGTTTGAGCAATTCAGGAAATCGGTTAAATATGTGCTGAAGTCCATTTCACTGTAAGACACTGCTGAGTGCTTGCTTGAGCTCCACTGACATCAAAGAAACTTAATCTGTTTGAAGTCAAGACTGTAAATTCAAGTAGAATTTCCTTTTTCTAGAATCAGGGCTTTGGAACAGACAGTAGTTTACTAGAGAACACTGCAGTATTGTTCATCAAGGGCACTCAGGCAAAATTAATTAAAGCGTCATCTAATAGAAAGTGCTTGTAATTCAAAGTGGTAGGGGAGTGGTGAAATAGGAATGTAGGAAAGCTGTTAAATGTATTCCTTCCTTTTCTAAAGAAGTGGTATTTCATTGTTCATATGTAGGAAAGAAAGACAAATACAAAGATATCTCTTTATTTTCTACTATATCTGTACTAATATCTCTGTTGGGTTCCTCTCCTCCATTTATGACTTCCCTTTTTTATAATTCTGTATCTTCTTCCCATCTTTTTTCTAAAGGCTGTTTCTTCCTCTCCCTTGGGGTTCATTGAAAAACGTGGGAATTCTCTTGTTTGTTTTCCTTACTCATCATTTCAATTGTCTTTCTAGGGAGAAAGCAAAGGGGAGGAGAACATGCACAGTGTGGATTCCAGCAACATTAAAACTAGCCCTGGATCTCCAGAACCAATAGATAATATTAATTTCTCAATAATACTTGAAGCACCACAGGTATTTGGTTACTCTTTTGGATCAGCTGAAGTTTATCTGGAGAGCTAATGATGTTTTAAAGTAAAACGAATAGTATGTCCTTCAGAGAAGATTTATGTGTTGGATAGACTTCAAGGTGGATTCCCTCTGAAAACCACTTTTTACAGCTAACTGTATAGTAATTGTATTGTGAACAGTAAACATATGCATAGTGCTTACCAATGCAGTTCCCAGTCTGCCTTATCAAATTTAGTTTGTCATTAAAATACCTTGGGTTACCTTGGATATGAAATAGTAATGTTATGTTATTATTAGTCATAAGTAGTTGGTTCAGCTTTGCGAAGAAGGTAAGGTATGGAAGGAGAATACAATTTATTATAATGAAGCAGAACAAGAAAGTAGTCTAGTGCATAAGGCAAGCTTGAAATCTGTTCTTCATAGACTTCCTATGTGGTCTTAGTGATTTCTTCACTCTCATTTTCAAATCTCCTCTTTCTTATTTTCTGAGAAATAGTTCTGTTTATTGTGGGAGGATGAGGCAACTAAAGGTAGTGAGAAAATCAGATACCAGGGTAATAGTATGGCAGATATTATTGCCTGACTTGTGTAGAGTGAGACAGATGTGGATGTTTTTGAATTTTCATCTGTTTGCAAGCATTTTGCAAAATTTTTATTAATTCACATTGGTAAAATGCATTCTTTTTAGGCCAGAAAAGACAATGCATAAAGGATCATCCATCCAGAGCTGTAACACAGTAATAAAAATAAACTCTAGATTTTCTTGTTGCTAAACTTGTCTGCCTGTTTCCAGATACAAACTTATCTTTAATGCTGAAATGGTGTATTAGAACCACCAAAGAAGAGCAATATTACAGGGTAGATGTGGGTATACTGTGCAGAAATCAGCTTGGACATGATATTTACTGATTTTCATGATGTAGAATGGAGTTTGTTGTTTTCTGGATGCATAGGAAGGGTTTCTAGCAGAGCAGTTAGTCCTCTGCCAGCTCAGATTAGTTTTATTTAGGAAGGAGAGAAACAATGTTGTTAAGTATTTTTAAATAAAGTATTTTATCTTAAAGTCCTCCTGAATATAGAAACTGGAATGATCAGTTTGTACAAAATACACATAGAGGTATTTGCTTGTATTATGACAGCATCAATAGTAGCTTAGAGCAGTAGTATAAAATTTCCATCCATTTATTACTTTTACCTGCTCATATAAGAGCCAAGAGTGGTGTGTCATGATGGCTTCCACTCTTATGCACTAGCATAATGCTGACAAAGCTGACTTTAAAAAAAAAAAAAAAAAAGGAACTTAAAGATTTTATATGCTACAACAGTAGACTTTACTGTCATGTTTGCAGTATTCCCTATTCCATTGGTAGCGTCTGCTGCTGCAGTGCAGCAGTCGGTGATTATACATACCTAACTGCTGTATCAGGAGATGACAATACAAATTGCTGTGTGGTTTCTGAACTAAGTCAATTGTTTTATGTAATGATGAAGTTGGTGCCTCTTGCAGAAGTGTTTGGAGAATGATGCTGCAGAAGTGAAGTGAAATAAATGAAGTAAAGATGAGGAGAATTAGAATCTCTTCAGACTGGGTATTTTTTGAGATCAAGGTACACAGGTCAAATAGACTAAAGAAACATTTAATGCTTATGAAAAATGTGCTAATTTCCATATTGCTAATGTCCTGCTTTTGTGCCAAGCTGGTATTACTGCATTGTTTCCTTATGCTCCTGCCTTTCTCTTGTTTTCTCTCCTGTCTCTCACTTGATCTATGCGAACATTTTGACTGGGTTTTTTTCTCATGCATTTGTACAAACCTAACAAAACAGGATTTTGGCACTAAAGGTCAGAAATGGTGAAGTGCCCTGGGGAGTCTGGGAAGGGGAAGGAAGCAGAAAGAAAAACATTTTGATTGAGGACCCCTGAATCTGTGGATTGGTTTCAGTGTTTGGGGTTTCAGTGCCTTGAAGATTGGGTTTGGGCATACATAACGTGGTGGCCTGAAGGAAAGAGAGGAAAAGCTTTCTGTGTGTGGCAAGCTTTCTGGTACCGGTGCAAGACATAAAATTTCAGGTGCCTGTGCAGACTCACTCTGAGCCAATGAATAGCACCCCATTTGATTTAGGAGAATCACAGGGCGCTGGAAATTGGGGAGGCACATGACAAATCCCAGAAATGTTGGGTGTTATCTTTCAGAGTGGTTTTGAATACCTTTTATCTTGGTTTTGTTTTTTGTGTTTTTGGTTTGTTGGTCTGTGGTTTGAATTCAATAGAAAGTTGAGTACTCTTTAATAAAAACAGTAAGGGCATTAGATAATGAACAGTCAGTTATGTCCTTTGTTTCTCTTTTTAGTATGTGGGTCGTCCATTTCCCCTCTCCTCCAGGTTAAAATATTGTGTGGAATATCCAAGGGAGGGGCAAACGAGTGTGGCTTTTGCTTTGGGTTTTGGTTTTTTTTTGGTTTTTTATTATTATTATTGCTGATACTGTTGCATAAGCAAACTTTTGGGCTGTTTTTTATTTAGCTGATGGTATTGTAAGAAATGTGCATGCATTCATAAAGTGACAGCAGATAAGTTTGGAGCACAGAGATACTGAAGCTGGATTTATATACACTTTTTCCTGTAGCTTTTTTTGTGCTATTTAATAATTCTCATTCCCTAACTTCATTCAGGATTGGTTATTCTGAATGGCTACAGCAGTATCTAAGCTGTGCAACTTAAATTTCTTCATATTTGAAAAACAAATTGCAATTGCTAGTTTTGGTATTAAAATCTGAAGTCAGAGAGTGTTGTGGTTTTTGGGTTTTTTTTTTTTTTTAGAAAATGCAAAAGGTTTTTCACTTTAAAAATCAGGATGTACTTTTAATATGGGCCTAACATAAAACATATTTTTGAAAGAGCTAGCAAGAAACATAATTTAAAATCTATATTCCTCTAATGGTTTATGCAGGGTTTCAGAGATGAAACACCTTTTAAAGAAGAACTTGTTGATGAACCAAGTTTGGACCTGGGAAGGTCATTTCAGCTTTCTAAAAATGACAATGAGTATGAGAAGGAGTCCTGGGAGATGCATGAATTTCTGAAACCCAAACCAGAAGAAAAGGATGAAGAACGGGAAATGTTGGTGGACGATGAGTACGAAGAAGATTCAGACTTCCTGAAATATAATGCATCATGTGGACAGAAGGCAACTTCAGAGAGGAACCTCGATACAGAACAATGGGCAAAGCAACTTGAGACTACTGAAATACAAGACTTAAGATCCAGTGTTAACTCAAGTCCAAAACAGTCTCTGGAATATCTACTCAATAAAGATCAAATGGTAAGGGATGTTTTGTCAGTCTCAGTGATGTACCCTGACCATGGGACCCATACCTCAAGGCAAATTCCAGATCTAAACTCTGTAAGGAGTCTTTGTAGTGTTTTAATTACTCGATGAGATCTGGGTACCTCTAACCGACACCAGTCTATCCTGTTGTACATTTTGGGAGGTTCTTTTCGTTACTTAGTGTCTTTATATTTAACTGCTCAATAGTTGGTGTATTTACAGGCATCTTGTACTTGCGTCTTCTTTCCCATCTCTGACTTGTGGGCTTGGTTCTTTTTTTGCAAATTGTACTAATGTGGTGCATGTCAGTATTAGCAAAACGTCGCTTCGTGGTTTTAATAGTCCAGGGGCTTCAGCAGCAATGTCAGTGAGAGGAGCTCCCTCTTTTCCTCAGTATTTTTAATCCAAATCAGTTCCTTGAGCCAGATGATAGTGCAGTTGAGCGGAAAATGATATGGCAGAAGCAATTGTAACAAGCATACTGGTGGATGAAGGAGTAGAATGAGACAGAGCTTCAGGTAAATTGCAAAACTCTTATTTATATGTCCTGCTCAGGTGTTCTGGGAGTTATTTTTTCCCTTCTGCTTTCCTTTGTTCATTTACTTGCCAAACAAAAAAGTGATAATGTCAGCTTTCCATGCACCAGCTTCCAAGATGTATGCTTTTATATGAAAAAAAATGAAGTGGAAGGGGATTCAATTTCACAGCTACTGGAATTTCAGGTTTTGTTTGGCTTGTCCCCTTATGCATTATGTACATAAACAGGCTTCTAGTGACAGTTCTATAATGGAGTGCACAATATTAAATTTATACATTTTTTACTTAAAACCAACAAATTAACAAGAGTAAAGAACTTATTGTCTGGATTACAGACAAGTAGAAAGATAGTTGCTTTATATTGCAATTGCACATAACACTTTTCATACCTCTTCTTAATACAGTGCATAAATGAGCAGTTAGTATTTCATAGTTATCTGAATAAATATGAATGTAGTTGGGAAAATGTGAATGTTTGCTGTAAAAATCAATGTTCATATCAAATACCCTGTATACGGTGATACCATTGCTTTCTAACTTCCTTTTTTCTCCTTTGTGAAGTGTGAAGAAAATGCTAGTTTAAGTTCACTATTTTCTGGAACCCCAGCACACAGTGGCTATCAAAAAGACGTATTTGATACTGAAACTAACCAGTCAGGAGCAAAAACCAAGATGGATTTAGGTTTGTAAGAAGTTTTTTCTTTATCTTATAATTTTATGTTTACAAATTTATATTTTATACCAAAACACAAATTCTGTCAAATGATAAAATATTCAAATGAAGACTTCTGCAGGCTCAGTGCAGTCTGGCTTTAAATAGGTTTCAGCTTCATGATCTTGCTTCCTCCTCCAAATCTTTACCTACAGTTGTCACAAGTGATATTGAAAGCAGCTGCATCTTTGTCCTGCCTGTGGAGAATCACTTTCTTCTGTGTAGCTAATGTCCCCAGTAGGACTCCATGCAGAAATAGGTCATGCCTGCAGTTTCTGTCAGGAATTTGTCTCAGCCACTTTTGATTGCTGATTTTATAGAATTTTGCACTTTAAAAAAAAAAAAAAAGTGACAGCCTATGTAGGTAACTTTACTACAACCAAAATTTGCAAGTGAACTCTATGGTAGATAATTGCCCCATATCTTGGTTTTGTAGTCTGTGCTCAGGAGCAAAGTTTCTCCTTGTCAGATGGCCAGAAATGGATAGTTAGAATTTGGCAGATCATCAAGGAATTAAATTTATGAACCTGCCTGGCGTAGCTACTCACTGGTTGGGAGAAAGGAGGTTAGACTGTTTCCTTTCTTTGTCACTTGCATCCTGTACAGCAGACACTGTGTAAGCTACAGTGGCAGACTGACAACCTTTGCAAGGAGCTCTGGTGGTTCAAGTACAGTTGATACTTAGGTCACCAAAATGGACATCAGTCTTCCCCAGTGTGGTGGGGTTCCACGCTGGGGCAGGGCCTTGTACCGCTCTCCCTGCATAAAGGATGCATTCGTTATTTCTAATCATGTGTTTTTGTAAGGACCTTCTATCATATAAGTTGTACTTAAGCATGTCTCAGTTCCATAAAAATTTGGCTTTCCTGTTATTACTTGACTTCATGTACATCAGAAGCAAGGTGTTACAAAAAAGTGTTTAGTGTGGTCTGAATTTCCTTCAGAAGTAAATGTTCTGTATCTCTGAGCCTCATGATCATGACACAACATCCGCATTTGGAACATGATGAGCTAAGGGGTTTATTTCCAAGGATGATAACTGGTAGATGCAGGGACACAGGCAGCAAAAGTTCACATCTACAACTTTTCTTCTTCAGGTACAAAGCTTCAGATTGATTCTAAAGGACCTGGGCTTGCTGTTGGTTTGGAAGTTATTGAAAAGGAAGAGCTAAAAGGGGAGGATTATGTTTTTTCCAAGAACCTGGAATCTGGGAGAGTAACCACCTTAGCTCAGCCTAGACCAGCATTGTGCAGGTATGGAGGAAGGTATTAGTTTTTGGAAGATTTTCAATTAATGATCTTGACTGTCTCCTTGCTTTAGTTAGCTGATTAGCTATTAAAAGCTGTGTGAAACAGTAAGACATAGATGGCCAGTTCTAGGACTTTTGCCCAAGGAGCTGAATTTTGTCTTGCAACCTGATTAAGTCTTTACTTCCCACATTTCCTCCCCTGAGTATTGGGACAGAAAAGTGTGAATGGCTCTACCACCTACTTTGCTTACAGTAAGGGGAGTATGGATGTGGCCTGGAGGAGAAGGGCATAGCCTTTACTGGCACCATTGGTCATTACTGCTTAAGGAGCTCTACCCTTAGCTCCTTATTATAGCTCTGTCCTCTTGGGTTTCCCTTTCCATTATTCTTCCTTTTGGGAAGACCAGTTCAGCCATGACTCTCAGGCCCGTGCAGGAAATGTTAGTCTTGGCAGTGGTTCTGAGAAACCTTGAGGTGGCAGTGGTTGTAGATACTTTTACACCTGTCAAGTGTCCCATTCTTTCACCACCAGTTTTGGGTGAGTGGGTAGTGGATCTGCTTTTGGGGCCTGTTGATTCAAATCCTCAGTACTTCCCTAATTCATCTGTAAAATTCCCTCAGGGGCAAAGCAGCTCAACAATAAGGTGAAAAGATTATTTGTCCAGCACAACATCCTACTTCCTTTTTGCAGTTTAAAAGTAGCATTTACAGCTCTCAGGATCTACAGAAAATGTGTGCAAGGGTATGTTGTTTCAACCCTTCTGTGAAGGCATGCAATTCCATACTTCCATTGCTATTCTGTGATTCGGTGAGTCACATACAGTATAAAAGTTTAATTAACACTCTATTCTGGAATGTTTAATGGAACACACAGTATCTTTTCTCCCAGTTGCATCGTGATCTGGTTTCTGGTCAGCTAGACTGGTTTTATCAAGAATCAAGGCATATTTATCAGAAAGTAAATGTTAATTGCTTAAATGGTCACTTTGAATGAGTAAATGCAGTGCAGATTTGTATATCACAGAGCAACTTATAAATCTGGTCTGCCCATCATGTTTATTTCTGGAGCATTCCTTAAGTACATTTAAACCTAAATACAAAAATTCCTGTCTAGTCTGTTGACTCTGCACATTTGGTTTACACTGGACAGTGTGAGAAGGTGTTGCTGTCTCAACGCCAGATACAAAATACGTAAGGAATTGCAACCTGGCATGGGTAATGCATTTTTTAATTTTTTTATTCCTCCCCTCCCTCTGCCCCCAATTAGTGAATTACCTGAGAGAGAAGAAGGAGAAGGAGAAGAAACTCCAAACTTCAGCCACTGGGGACCACCACGGACGTATGTTCATGTGATTACATTATTTCTTCCCGTTTACCTTTATGTCTTTTTTTTTCTGTGAGCCCGATTACTTCTCATGGGTTTTTTTCTCCCCTCTTCTGCCAGTAACTTTAAGGTACCTTGTGTACCTTGGGCTTTCTTAGATACAGTGAATTTTTAACAGATGTTCACCAGAACTATGCCTTCTATTTATACAGCTGACTTGGGAAAGCTTGGCGGGTTTACATTGTGGATGACCTACAAGTTCTTGCTCATTTAATAACTCTTAGGTGTGAACAGTGCACGTAGTGCTGCTGTCTCCTTTTCCATGGGTTCTCTGCTAAACTTAATGGCAGAATTCCAAATTGTGAAGCCAAGTTTTAGCCACATCCTCGTTGTATTGCTAACATTTTTAGGTGAATTGTTTTTGTGGTCCAAAATAAAATATGATCAGAAAGTTTCTGCATAAGCTGATTAATGTGCATCTGATACACTGAAATCAGTGTTCAGATAGTTGTATGAAACACTTCATTATTTGTTTAGCATGCCACTTGCAGTTTTTGCCATTTCCAGACAGTTTGCTCAAACTGAAAGAGAATGAGTGTTTACTTGAAGACCTGCCTCTATTTTACCCTGACTTTCTCTGAAATAAAAGCCTATGCCCACTGGGCATGGGTTGGCAGCAGAATTTTGTTCTTTTTGAGGAGTGAGGTCTGCTCAGGGCAAAAAGCCAACGCTGTTGAGAGCATTTGTAGGCTTCTGACTTTATCCCTTTACTCTATTAAATCTTCTTGAAAGACCAGAAGCTTACATTTATTTAAGGCTTAGCATTTATAGTTTAAAAAACTGTTTCAAGCTGTTAAACTACCACATGTATTTTTTCAGTGTTGAGATTTTTAGAGACCCTCACGTGTCTCTTGGAATCAGTATTGTTGGTGGACAGACTGTCATAAAGCGCCTGAAGAATGGAGAAGAACTTAAAGGGATCTTCATCAAACAAGTTTTGGAAGACAGCCCAGCAGGAAGAACAAAGGCTTTAAAAACTGGAGATAAAATACTTGAGGTAAATGTAGATAAACCTACCTTTTCATTCTAAAAAATAAAGATTGACTCAAACGGCTTTTGGAGGAGAGAAGGACAAAATACTGCCACACTTCATGAAGTATTGATGACGCAGTTTTGGAAGCTGAAAGAAACCCCTGGTATCATCTTGTCTCTTTTTTAAGGTCTGACTATGGACCTCTTTTGATATTCTCCTCTTTATTTAGCAAGATACATCCTGGTACCTGATGGGGTAATGAAAAAAAACAGAGTGCCCTCTTTCCATATAAATAAGTTAATAATATATAGAACGTAGACTCTTCATGCTGAAATTTAGGCTGTTATTTTGTGTGTGTGAATTTGGAGTTGTTAGTCTGATCAACTTACTGTTTGGAGTAAATCCCTGATTCTGACTCTGTGCTGATTTTTTTGCTCATTTTTATCCAAATGAAGACTGCTGAATTTAGGTTCCCAAGCTGATAGTGCCATTATTTTATGTGCTTTAGGGTTGTGAGTGATGTTTTGAAAAACTGTTTCAAAGCAAATTTAGTTCATAAACAGGTAAAATCTGAAAGAGTTGTATTATACCTAGCATTATATCTGGCAATCTTATTTCTTACGGTTTTTATCTAGAAGAATTGTTTTGGGAAACATATGACCATCTGTTAATTATGAATACTAAATAATATACTTTTCCTTAAACGAACATGAAAACATACTTTACAAATTATTTCTTTTGACTGCTTTTGGTACGTTACTCAGATACACTAATCTTCTGCAAATGTGTGTGAACTCTTGCAATGACTGTGCCAAAGACAAGCTACCTAATCAAAATAAACATTGTCAGGTTTCTGGGATAGACCTACAAAACGCCACACACGAGGAAGCAGTCGAAGCTATCAAGAATGCGGGAAATCCTGTTGTGTTCGTAGTTCAGGGTTTGTCTAACATACCAAAAGTAAGTTTATTTCTATTTTTATTCTAAAACTTAATAAATGTGTAATATGCATTTTATTTTAAACTTGGCTAAATTCCTTTCAGCAAGTTCCAACATTTTTTGTGTCCATCCTTTCTGTCAGAGTTTCTGCTTATAGACCATGATTGATTGATTACTTGTCTGGCCTGATTTGAAACCTTGTTTCTCTGATGTTAATCAAGTAGACGTAGGTCTGTTGACTAGGTGTTAGTTTAGTTCTCCCACCTGTGTAATTGAGTCTAGTTCCGTGTATTTTAATTTGTTCGTATTTCATAATCTAAAAATATATTCTTTTGTCCAAATGAGCAAAAGTGTAATTAAAATTAGTCACGTTCACACTAGCAGCTCCACATAAAACGTGTCACCAAAGGGATCTGAAGTAGTTGTCTGGGAGCAAGCTAATTTTCAAGAGATTTTAGGTGTCTTCTCATCTTTAAGGCCACGGCAAGTAACCTTTTAATGCCTTAGTAAGAAAAGGCATACAATTCTGCCTGCCTTGAAGTGCACACAAAAAACCCCAAGACTTCTGTTTACTTTTGGTATAATCTGAGAAGTTGATTGGGAGATTTGATGGATTAGTAGACCTGAGGAGACCTCTTTGACAGCTGTAGACAAATCTGGCACCACTGCATCCATTATTTTTCCAGTGCTTCAGGAAGTCTTTCAAAAACTATGAAGACTTTCACTTGCTATGCTGGGAAGGTGCTCAAGCAGTGAATGCAAAAATCACAGTGGTGGTAACTGAGTTGGCTTCCTTTCTGTATCAGCTTTTTGACAGAAAAGATCCAGAAAAGCTATCAGAATATTCAAGTGTTCAGCTGCATCTCTGAACCTTTCTTTCCTAGACAATCTAGAGAGATAAGGGAAAGCCAGATAACTTGAAATTTGAGTTGCTTTGCTTTGAACTGCAGGCTGTAGGAAACTGGACATTCACAGACTTTCAGCAATGCTGTGCAGTCCCAACTCCCAATCATCAAAATAAGGTGCTGTCAGAGGAGTGGGAATATATTAAATTTTGTGACATAGTAGAAGACAAAACTGAGAAGGGCGCAGGAGTAGCCATTTCCTTTTATACAGCCTGATCGTGTGACCCAACGCAAGGCACATCACTTACATTTGTAGGACTTCTTACTTTGAGCTTCAACGATGTGCCTGCCACTGCCTGTAATCGAAATACCCTAAAAGTTTCCCTGTGAAAGAATAAATAACAAGGAGGAGTATTATGTGGGAATATTATGCGAAGGCTAAACATGCTGTCTTTTACAAGGTGTCTGTGTACATGGACAGTGCTCTCTGAGTAACTAAGAACTGACACTTCAGGAGTCTATACTGAGCTCTGTATCAAGGATGTACATCCATTTTGTTGACTTCAGAGTAATGTTTAATTGAATGAAGAGATGGGGCTAGATATCAAACAGTGCTAAAAAAGGGAATGTTTATAAATTCAGTAACAAAATGCAATTTAAAGACTGTACTGCAATGCCCTTCTACATGGGGCAAAATGAAGAGTGTACTGGCATTACCTAACTTTTGATATTTGTATTGCAGCTATAATGCTCTTTCTAATGTGTGTAATATATGCATTGTTTTTCAGGTGGTTTCTGCTGTACTGCCTAAGGGAATCAAAGTCAACAAAGACCAGGATGCAGACAAAGAAAATAAGAGTGATAAGGTATTTATTCTGTTCAATGCTATAACCCAGTTTTACTAAATCAAACTGTATAATAGCATGCGCTATGATAAGCCCCCACTGAAATCTGAAATGAAATTTGAAGTGTTTTGTTGAAATACCTTTGATTCGGGTAATTTTTGCCAAATTTCTGCCAAATACGAGGCAGGTTTCTGACAGATGTTCTGTGGGTCTCGCCTGGGTGCTGAAACCCTGTACTTACTGCAGCTTTCACTGGCATTTTTCTGCAAGTACCTGTTTTGTTCTATGTGGAGACAAATTGATTCTCTCTGTTCAGTAGAAACAGAGAAATAGTAACGTGCACAAATAATATCCCTAATGTGAGGCTGACTGAAATTCAGTAAAATCATGTTATAGGATAATGAAATGGGGTAAGTCTCCTACATTTCCCATTGCTGTGTAAAACAAGGAAATGACCGAATGTTCTGTAGCTGGCCAGCTAATTGTGAAGCAGTTACTGCACAGTAACTTTCAAACAAAGTTTCAAGCAACTACACAGCAGTTTTAAAAGAGAAAAAAATCTGTTTGGTCTAAACCAGTGGGTTTGTTTTAGTTGTTGCAATAAGGGAAACATTTAATTTCTCATTCCCAGCCATATTGCCTAATGGCCTAGGTGTTTTCCTGTGGGAACTGCGCTGACTGATTAGTGTACGTCAGGTACTTTGAGGGTGTCAGAGCTGCAGGAGCAGAGACAGATTTAGTGCAGACAGTAACTTTTGCCCAGTGCAGTATAACACAACAACTAATGAAATTATGAACATTTCATTTGATTCTACTCAGCACTCTGGTGTTTTTTTGGGTAACTGAGAAGGCCTTCTTGCCTCCAAAAGTCTTTTTTAAGACTCCTTTCAGATCCTGTCAGATACAGAAGCTATGAGGCTCAGCTATTAAAAAAAAAATCAAGAAAGGTGTTGAAGTCATGTTTTCATGCCAGTGGATAACACTTATAATGAAGCAGTTACAATCCCCTTTTCTTGGTTTTGTTATCTATATTTCTAATCTCAAAAGCACTCATCCTCTTGCAATGTGCTGCTTTTAATCTCTAGGACTCTAGTGTGTTGCATTCTATAGCGTTCGGAGGTTAAAGAGGGAGCCTAATCTTTTTCAAACCCTTTTCATCTATTGGTGCTGTAAACTGGTGGGTGGAATATAGAAGAGCTTCAGTGCATAAATATGTAGCTCCTTTTTGGCTTTGAACATTGATTCACAAAGCAGTCATACTGTGCTACAGTAGGGCCATCTCTGAGTTGGGAAGAGTTGCTATTAGTGGATTACTAGTCCATGTCCCTATGGGGAATCAGTGATATTTCTAGTCCGGTCTTCAAAGCGTCACAGAAGAATTTGGTTTGAAAGCAGCCACATCCAGCTGGAAAATCTGCCTTCTCCTGTATGTTGAATTATCTTTTTAGTAGTGAACATTTTCTGTGATTTGTTGGTGTTTATCATCCTTTGTTCATCTGTTTAAAAATGATCACTTGAAGTAATTTATGTAACACCACTTAAAACAGTTGAGCTTCTTGTGGGCAAATGAGACTTTAACATTATTTTGCTGGTTGGCTGTTTAAACTGTGCCTTTGCCTCTGTACTGGAAAGAGCTGTGTTAATACAAAAACATGGTGTAATGGAGTACTCTGACGTTATTTACTCATCTGCCTCTTCAGTGAGTCAGGAGGGATGAGAGAATCTTGTCCTGAGACATAGCAAACTGCTGGATAGCTTAGGTCTCTTGTGTAGCTTCACACAGACTTTGTAGCAAGTGATAAGGTCTTAAAAAAGCGAAAGGGTCAACATTTAGACTATGAGTTATTACTAAATTATAGTGATACTACTGATTTCTCATAAGCAGCTGAAAGTGGGGCTGCAGGTTTTCCATCTTTACCTGCTTGGTAATGTAGAACATGAGCCCCCCTCATGCTTTCTGGGTTTTCTGGATTTTGCACAGTGCTGGCATTAAGCAAAAATTGGGAGGTGTATTCGGTGTATTGTATACTTTGGGGAAACAGCTGTCATGTTTCCAAGTGCTCTTACTACACACTTTTAGTACTATTGGATTGAATTAATTTAATTTATTATTGTTATGCTGTCTTCAATGCAGCACTTTCCTGTAATGTTTTTTAAATGGATGGGATGATGTATATCTTATCCCACAAATTTTCTGTGTAGCTTGCATTGTAGTTTGCTAGTTAGACTATTCTATACAAATTTAGAGTTTAGATTTTAGAAATTCATATGCAGGTTCAGCTTTCACTGTATACAGTGAAAAAATTTATTCTGGGTTTGATGTTTGGGTGTTGAGACTTATTTCCCAGCTATAGAAGAAATTAATCACAGGCGTTCTGGTTGCTCTAATGGCATATCGTACTCGGTGTTCCCTTTCTAAAGTGCATCCTGCTATTAGTAGTGGGGTTGCATGGGATATAGTTAAATGTAATTTAGTGAAATCCTGTAGCAAACCAAGGCATGATCCAGTTACTTGGGGCTATAAAAACAGTTGCTCAGACGATCAAGTGCCTTCATTAGATTCAGAGCCTATTCTTTATGCCTGCTATGCGCCGCTATATGCATCATTATAGGAGCTGCCTGTATTTATGTGAGGTAATAGAATTTTATTGTGAGCTATAATTCAAAATATTTTTTAAATTTTAGACAAAATTTAGATGAACTGTTATGTTTAAATATTCGTAGATGCACTAAGAAGAGTTCTTATTTTGTATTTAAACACTACATTTTTATCAGTACCAGATAATTCTGCTGTTGAGTCTCTAATGAGAAACAGGTTACAATTTAATGTTTATTTTTAATCCTTGATTGATATTCACACCTTTCCTGTTTATGATGATACACAAGTATTTTGTCAACACGTAAATGTGCATGTGCAGTTGTATTTTCTTTTTTTCATGTTCAGTGTCACTTCTTGTTCTGATTTCTTGCATAAAAAGCCAATGCTGCAGAATTTGCATTGTAATTACGTGCTGTGTATGTACACATGCAGTGCAGTAGACAATAGGATTATTTTTTTTCTTGTGAGTGGTGGTTACAAAATGTATAACTGTTTGTCTTTGTTAGAGAAAATATGGGGCTCCGCCTCCCATGAAACTGCCACCTCCTTATAGAGCACTTGAAAGACTGCATGCAGAGGAAGCTAATATGAATGAAGAGGAGGATGAGGATGCTTGCGCAGAGAGTGAGTAATACCACAATCATTACGTCAGATTACATTTATGGAACACAATCAGGTTGTGATAAACATATCTGCCATTGTATTATGGGAAGTAGTGCTCAGTGTGGCAATAGCATGTACTCTTCAACTCTGTTCTTACCAAGGGCTAGTGATTTGTAGCTTGGTCAGTCTTCTCTGCCCAGCCAGCGTCCTATAGGAACTCTTCTGAAGAGGTGTAGGAAGGGCCTAATTTATTTCAGTCTAAAACTGTCTAAGCAATGTCTAGAGGACTTGCTTAGGCAGTGATGTCAGCAGTGAAAGGCAGATGTTGTGCTTTACTGTTGTAGTTGCAGTGGTAGTTTAGCAGGTGTGCATTGAGAACCACTGGTGCGCAGTCCTTGTCCAGAAGAGCCTGCAGCTGATCGCAGACAATGCTGTTCAAGCAAAATATTTTCTTTTAAAAAGAAAAACCTGCTGATTCAGTACTCTACTGAAAAAAGGATTCCCCCTTTTTATAGCACCTTTAATGGGAAAGGTTCTGCAATTGTCCAGTTCTGGGTTTTGCAATGAATTATGGTGATATGCACTCTGTGGGAGGGTAGGGACCTAAAGAATAGGATGCAGTGCAACTTGAGAGCTTCCAGCTCTAAGCATCGCTTAGATTCCAGCATACTGCTTTGTTAATTATAACTTTGGATAAGCAGATTATTATTATCCATAGCTTATTTTCCAATAAAATATTTAGGAATACTAAAATTGCAATTAGGAGTCCTAAATTATTTTCTAAAATTAGTTAGCTTTTATTTTTTTTTCTCTTTATACTCTCTTGTACCAAATTAGCATACATGTGGGGTTTTTCTTGGGATTTGGTATGGGGTTTTTTGCCACAGTGATTTTTCTCATCATCTTTTGTCTTGGAGAGGTTTTTGTTTGCCCTAGTTATGGGTAAGCCAAAGCAGAGAGATGCCTTTGTAGCTTTTGACCTTGAGGCGACCATGGCTCCCATTCAGAGTGGAAACTCCTGACTTGGGGCCTGCTGGTGGGAAAGCTCTTCCAGCTGCTTTTGCTGATTTCCTTGGCAATGGTGTGCCATTGAAGCCAAGATAATTAATGAGTTTGGTTGGTTTGTCCCTTTTAGGGCTGCTTTGGTGGAGACGAGGAGGATTTTGGAAGGTTGTTCTCATGGAAACAGTAATGGGGGCACAGAAGCAGGGTGTTCAGCTCTGCCTCTGTTGCTTTAAGGGAATGCTGTGAGTTCTTGAACCAACAGAGATTCTTCCAAAACTCCCCCTTACTGAGTTTGTCATCTCATTTGTTTGAAGTATGTCACATAGTTACCTCAAGAAGTTTTTTCAGTATTTTTGTGGGGAGTGGTAGTGAAGGAGGGGCATTTGGCTGCAGGCTCTGTGGATGTTGGATTGAATATATCTTGAGCTTTCAAACCAACTCTGTAAACCTCCAATTGTAGCAAACAGGTTTCAGCCTGTTATTAAAGTTGTTATTCCTGGTTAAATGATGTCTTTGATAAGTAGCCTGACACCTGAGTTACCTAATTAGGATATGCCTCAATCCAAGTGGTTGCAAGACCAAAGTTAAAACTTTGCACAGAAATAATTTCTTATTCATGGGCTTGGTCATTTTTTAGCTGTTCTGCCATCCCTAGTGATATTGCTAGCTGAGTCTAATAGCTGAAAAGGTAAAGCTGCTTCTGATATTAAATTCATCAATCCTACCAGATTTGGCAGCAGCAAGCAGATCTATTCAGATGAATCTCCTTCTCTCTACCCTTTTCACTGACTGAAGTTGGATGTTTTGCAGTAGCCATCTTTCCCATAAGTCTTTGAAAACCAAGATATGCATTTTCCATTTTATTCTTCCCCACCTCATTCTGGTTTTTTTTTTTAAATAAAAAGAAAAGCAGTCTAAGGAAGCTTAAACTAAGTTTGTACCCCAACCCTTGAAGTAAAAAGCATGTTAGAAATAATCTAACTGTATTCTAATGATATTAAGCATCTTGACAACTCTGGAATGGGCTTTTACAGAGTGTCTTTTTTGTGATAACTTGATAAACAAAGTTTTCTCTGATAAATTCCAGTACAGTATTGGTTTTGTGAACTAGTTGATGCTTATAACTTCTGTCCTGATTCTTGAGCACCTTTCCCAGAAACTTCAGCCCAGGCCAGTACTTGTCTTTTTGACGCTCAACATTTGCATTCTCATATTGGGCTATTCCTTACCGACTTACCCTACTAATTCTGCTGGTTTTGTAACCTTAACTAATAATTTTCTGAGCTTCAGTGAACAGCTGAATTAGATTTATGGTCTTCCTTATTTAGAAGATAAGGTATCTTAAAAGGGAGAAGTGGTGTCAGCTCTGGTGAATCATGTCATAGCCTCTCCTTTCATTTACTTCTGTAGTTCTCAATCTCTGTCAATAGGATGGAAGGCCTTAGCAGGCATTTTGAGGTGGGACAGCTGTTAAATCTGTCCTCTGTTTGTGCTCCTGATGGATTTTATTTTGTGGTTTTAGCATTCTTATTAATACAGCTGCAGTGTCACGAACCTGCTCATCAATTTCTTTCATACTCCAGAAATACTTTACTTGCCTCACTTGACATTTTTTTCTCCTTGCTCGTCACTTCTTTTGACCCATGCTCTCGTCTTTTGTCTCCATGTCCTTCATCATTCCCCATACTGAAAATGAAAGCAAAGCATTGTTAATCTTCCTGCCATACTTTTTCTTTCCTTTCTGTCCCATCCATACTGCCTCACAGTCTCTGTGTTCTGTCCGTTTTCCCCTTAAAGTGGCTGAATAACCTTTCGGTATTGATTTAATTTCCCCTGTGGGATCTAAATCCACTTGCCTTTTGGCAACGCTCCGTTTTATTTCTGCTTTTCCACCATTGAAACTGTAGCTTTCATTGCTGACTTGTTGGAACAGTCATTTTTTGTAGGAGTTCTCCCTTTTCTTTTCAAAGGTTATTTTGAATCCAAATAGGGTTAACCCTTGTTGGGAATAGAGCTACTAGGTAGCTCTTGATTTAGAAAGTCCAGACATCCTCCATGTTTCTGTGGTTTAAGAAGTTTGAAGAAGTTCCAGGTGTTTTTTTTTTAAAATGTGTCGTCTTGCACACAGGACCCTGAATTTCAGACCTGCTTCTTTATATTGCAGTTGCATTTGAACCACCACTACTTCCAGTATTATTTTTTAAGTTCTTAGATGGGTTTTTTTGCTAGACTTAGAGGGCAAGTTGAACATAGTACTTCCTCCTGTTTTATTTCTTCTTTGAGTGATACTGTCAAATATTTATCAGTGTTCAACTCTAACCTTGTGCAATGTGGGGTTTGTTTAATTTTTGCTTTGACTTTGCTGTTTTAAAGGCTTTCAGCTCACATTTTAAAATAGTTTTGTAAAACTTGCAGTGTGTGCAGCCTGCTGCAAAAGGAGCCTTCAAAATGCTTCATCTTTAAGACCTGAAAATGTTACAACATGGGTTTTGAGTTTTTCCTTCCCACTCTGGAAATGCTTGTCCATAGCAGAGGTTATTTTGGAGGAGGTCACTCTCCATGATGAGGCTTTTCAGGCATCACGTTTTGAATACGTGGGATTTTTTTCTTTTTTTTTTTTTTTCTTTTTTTAATCAGAACAAGTAAAAGGAGGGGAGAGCATACAAAGGAGCTATTTGTACTTGCAAGCAGCTGTGCTACAGGCTGCATCAATAGGCATTGGTGTGTTTTCCCTGAGTGGCGGTTGGCTGTAGGTGTGCGCTAAGAATCTGCTAATAGACTAACGTGCACCCTGTTGTGGCTTATTGCTATAATGAGGGGTTAGTAGGAAAAAGAAGCAGAGGAAATGGATGGGCAGAGTAGTTTGTAATGGAATGTTTTGTAAGGTTTTCCTTGGGGCATTCATAACTGTACAATTTAGATATACTTTTGTGATTGAGTAGGAGCAGTCATAAGTTAGGTAGGAAAGACCTTAAAAACCATTGTAAGAAAACTAAAAAGACAACTGTTGGAACAACTTGGAATCCTTAATTTCAATTTATAGTCTAATTTTTATTAAAATATCTTGTCTAATCAGTTGACTGAGATTGATCTGGTTGGTTTCAAATAAGTTTAAAATAACAACAATAGATAATAAAAAAAAATTGTGAAAGGTGACTAAGATAATGGACTAGATACTGCTGTGTTCAGACTTCCTGTCTGCAAGGACATTTAACTGTATCTAATAAGGGATAATAATGCCCCCTTCCTTTTATTTTGTCTCTAGATAATGTAGAAATCAATGAAGCTGTAAGAAAGCGTAATGATTTATCTTCCTAAAATGGTTTTTGAGGAATGGTGATTTCTCCACCAAAGCAAGAGATTTTAAAACTTCTCTAGTATTCTCACTGTGTGCTGCCTCGTTGTGATAAATTCGTGGCTGCATAGGGTACGACGGGAGAGTCTGCGTGTGCTCACGTGTGTAGATTGGTTCAGACAAACCCACACTAGCTGTTGACTAGGTGGAGTTGGGTTGGGGTTGGAAAGTGCTTGGGCATGTGAGCAGGGTGCTCTCATCACACCTAAGGTTTTTAGCAGCTTCGATAGTGTCAATGCTATCCATATTCACATGAGAGGACGGTGGCTTTCATTAAAGACGAACAATGAAAAAAAGGAATAGAGTTCAGTTGGGACTGTGTAGAAGGTATGGTCAAGTACATGGGGTGTGCAGAAATACTGCCTCAGGAAGTGTCTGTATAGTGCTCTGGGTGAAGATGGGAAAACAATCATTGGCGCTTTGGAAAAATGCCAGAATTATTAACAATCACTAAATAAAAACAAAACCACTGATAATCAATATAATTCTTAAGAATGTGACTATTTAGAGTCTGGTTTATGCAAATCTAGGTTAAAACAAAGGAAAAGCAATTCTTAATTTTATTTTAACTGGGGGGGAGGGGGTGTGTGTGAGCGGCGACACCCGAAACAAGTGATCTTCAGGTGAGGCAGCTTGTGTAGCCAAACACTGCCTCTCCAATAGATGTCACTGCAATCAACAGCAAATACAGATGATGTTCAAAGACTAAGATGTAGCTTGGAAAAATGCTCCAAGCTTTATGAAAGCAAAATATTGGCAAAATGGTAACTGCAATATTTAATTTTCTCAAATATAGTAACAAGTGTGTTTAGTACGGTGGATTACCAGCAATCATGCGAGAGCCAAGATTAGACAAATAGAGCAGTGACTTTCAGTTTTTAGCTCTGTGTTAATCTTTATTTAATACGAGTCTGTACTGCAAATCTTCTTTTCCCATTCTTTTCCTGAACCATAATTAGCTAAAATATGTAGGTTTTGTAACCAGTCCTAATATCAGATCCAGAAAGGCTGTACATGCTGGGTAGACTCACAAGCTGTTGTGCCACATGAGGATAGATTATGATGTTGGTGTCATTGTAGCTTGAGGTTGTGGGTTAGTTTGGGTTTTTGTTATTGGGTTGGAGTTTTTTTACTCTATTTGTGAATCACATGCACAGTTCTCATCATCTGATGAAGTATTGCGAAAGGAAATTACATTTTTGATGAAGTAATAGTAAAATTGCAGCTGGGACTTCTTGTATTTTTTTAATGTGTGCTTGACTTAATGCGCTGAACAGATGGCTTTGTGTGTGCTGTGATACATAATCTAAAGAAAGGACAATGAACTTTTAAAATGAAAAAATTAATGGTTTAACAAAATAACTTGAGTATTTTGAGTTGTTTTAAATGTAGCTTTTGGAGTAGAGAATTAGTAAGGACTTCCCAAAATAACTAAGTATATTTATAAATTTAGAGAGAGATTTTATCTTTGCTTTCTTAATTACTAAATTAAGTATTTTGAGTCTTTTCAGTGTTTCAGTTCAGCACTCATTACAGTAGAACTAATATCGCTTCTTCAGGGCTTTAGCAAAATACAAGTTATGATGAAGTCTGAACCTTTCTTATGCTTATAATGACAGATTGGTTTTGTTTTCTGACATTAAAAAAACCCCAACCAAACCTTACACCATGAACACATATCAGTCTTAGGAAACTGCAACATTTGCAGCACTGGAAAATAACATGTTTAATAAAGCCGTTTGGCTAAGAAAAATTAATTTTTAACCCCTGTAACGTGCATGAAAAGCATGCTTAGATAAATAATGCCTATTAACTGCTACTTTGCCATGCAGTGGGTCATTAAGCGCGATAGTACCTGCAGCTAACAGTGATATAAACAAACGTTTGAGGTGACTCGTGTTTGGGGATAGAGATGTCATTCGAATGCTAGCAGAGTAAGCCAGTGCACAAACAGCAGCCGTAGAGCATCAGTGGGTCAGATGTGGGAAACCAGAGATCTGCTTCTCCCTGCATACTTTCATAGGCAGCTTTCATCTGCTGGCAGATGTAACTGTTAGCTTGTGGGTAGCTTGAAATTAATATAATTGATGGCATCTCATAATAGAAACAGACAGACGGTTTGCCCTTAAGGAGAGAAAAATCTCAGAAAAATAGGCCCAAGGTCGTCAGAAGAAAGACAAGCAGAGTCTGTGTATGATGAGGATTTGAGCTGCTTACAGCATTGAATGTTTGTCAGGAATGCAGATATCTTGAAGTACATGCTGGTACAGCAATGGTACAAGGGGGTTTCCCAGGTAAGGATTCAGATCTATCTCTGTATTGTGTTTGATTCCAGCAAGTCTTTTTAAGTATTTTTAGTGATAATTTAGAACTAGTGAAGTGCTGGAGTAGGAAAATAATAGCACAGATAATTTTTTTTTTCTCAGTTTGAAGCATGGACATATAGCATGATCGGAATATTGAATGCATTTAATATCTCTAAAATATTTTGTCTTGTGTTTGTTTATAAATCATTGTTTCTGTGTACATTGGTGTTCAACATTCTCATATACAAAACTGACGTGAGCATGCAGTGCTTAAAGTATAAGAATTCCTAGCATTAAATTTCTTGCTATATAGAATAATCTACTCTTCCCTAACTGTTATTGTAATGTAGAGACAGATGGCTGAATTTTCTTCACTTTGCTTGTTAAGAATGTGTTAGGTAAATGTTTTTAGACTAAAATAAAAAGCTGCTGGGGAATCTAAACTGAATATTCAGCATTTTCATGGTATAAGGAGGCAAAACAAGAATAAAGGAATGTGATAGTAAACAAATGAGCTATTTGCAATGAAGGATAATCTAATCTTTAAATATTGCCTTAGATTGCATTTATTCTTAGGTGTGATCTTTTCTTCCAACATAAGCCAGGTATGAGAATAGCATTAAAATGCTAGGCATGAAATATACTGATTTGATGTTTTAAGGTTATTACATTGTCTAAGGCATGGTGCAGGTTCATGTTGTTCAGGATCTTTGATCTTACTCAGGTGTTACAGATAAGTAATTTCAAATAACTTAACAGATAGAAGATAATGTCTGTGGTATAAATCTGCATACACAGGTACAAATTTGCTGAGAGGGGATAATACAAGTAGATCTTTTTATTGCTCTCATTGAACATAATATCACTGCAATGACTTGCAACTAAAAATATGTAGAAAGGATGTAAATATTTAAACAAATAAATGAAAGGCAAACACTAGCCCATAAAAAGTGGTTATGTGTTTATATTCTTGAATGTTTGATTTTTTTAGATAGGAGGGTATCTTTCCTCATTATAGTCATAAATGATGTTGCTCCACTGCACGAAAAAAAAATATAAATAAATAAAAACTCTACTGTGCATCATGTCTTGTCCAGACTAGCACAGCGTTGCTTTTAGTTAGAATACAGAATAGAATATTTGCATAATAGTGCTGTTCCAAAATGGTCTGCTTGGTTTAAACAGTAGCTGCTCCCAATATGTAGCAGAAGTAAGCCTCTAACAGAAGGGAAAGTAAAAATGTTAAATGACAATAATTTTATTCTTTACAGATGTTACTTAGTTTTCCGTGGTATTACAGTAATTGAGACAGCTGTCCAGAATAACTTCTTTAACTGTTTGGGAAAGTTGACATTATCTTTTGCTCCTCAATCTTAAGACTCAATTCTCGCTTATTCAGTGTAGTGGCTTAGGGGCTACCCATCAATTTACCCTCTGCTTTGAGCCAGTATATAATTGCTCTTTATCAGGATAGCTGGCATTTCAAGAGCAATCCAGGATATTTATCTGTAGGTGTGCTAGCTATAGTACACTGTGACAGACTATTAAAAATGTACTTTATGTCTTTTATTTGCCACTTGCGTATTGAAAACTACTTGCAAGCTAATGACGTTAGAAAGGAGAGCTATATACACATATATGTGTGTATAAAAGAGTGCTAGGTGCATCAGATGAACATCTCTATTTTATCAGCAAATTTAAAATACTTTTGCTATATTGAAATTAGAAGAGATGTTGTGGCAACTGGCTAAAGGACAGGTAGTTCTTTCTGCTACCCCAGAAGTAATAATGAGCCTTTTATTATCGATGTAGTGATGGGAATGTCTGTTTGCTTCATCAGTGCTTAGTGATCATGGCTTGTGCTTCTCTGTCTCTTCTTCCCAAAAAAGTTATTAGAGGAAACGTTAAACCATCAAGCTTTTGGGGATCATCAAGGAAACAGCAACTTTCTGCTGCTGTGAATATAAAAAGTGCACATGTATGTCTGCACATGTGCTGGGCAGAGATGGAGCGGAGGTCTGAGGCGCGTAGCCCTCCAAAGCTGAGGACCGTGTGCTGTGCTGGCACCCCTCTGTAGGGAGCTGGGGGGCTGGGCAGAGCCTGTAGCCAGTGTGCGCGTTCTGCATGGGCGCTCCATGTGCTTCCCAAAGGTGAGGGGTGAGCATCTCCATCAAGACACCCATTAATCCAGATTACCTTGGTGAGTGGGAAGGTGTTTCCAGCAGGCGGATGGCACGCCAGGTAGCACCAACCAGTGGCATCTTGGAGCTGTGTGTTCCCAGCTCTGCCCTTTTCCTGCCCACCACCTGTGCTGTGGGAACCAGCCGCTGTCAGGATCTGCAGCTGTAATTCAAAATCCTGGGGCAGAGTTGATGTTGGCGCCATATTCTGGGGTCATTTTGAGAACGTAAGGGAGAGCGGGGAGCAAAGTGGAGTAATGGAGTTTGTGAGTTAGAGGGTGCAACAGGAGACTGTAACAGGTTACGGGGACTGTCTGGGGTCTTGGTCTGGGGGAAGGACAAGGCTTAAGTGCAGGGGAGGACCCTACTCTTCTGCATGCCTTGATGTGGCGCAGACAGGCCAGCACAGAGCCAGGAGCTACTGCCATCCCAACAGCAGTAGCCAAGTGAGCTAAATTTGGGAATTCCTGTTCAGATGATAAGTGTATTACTGCCAAAGGACAGAGCTACAGGTGAGTTGCATACATTGTCTAAAGCTAGGAGTGGTAAATCTTAAATTTGTCATACTATTTTGTGACTGTTCTCTAGAGACCTAATGCTTTTAACAGTTGTTTTTGTTTTTTTAAAAAATGCTTTCAGCTGCTTCAGAGGGATTTTTTTATCCCTTATCTGAAAACCAAGTGCATTAGCTATCACATATTTATAAACACTTATATATTTTATCTGTGATTTCAGAACTGTAAGCTTAAGAGGCATTTTTTAACCTGTAACAGAGGTGGGAAGTCATCATTTCCATGGTGTGATGGCCCTGGGAATGTTACAAGTTAATGACCGTAATTTCCCATATTTGTAACGTGCTGTTACTTAGACTTGAACAATGTACCTAAATTGGGAGGAATTTGAATTGAAATGCCAGAGTATGAAGACACAAGGTATTTGTTTCTGTGTGCACATGCATGTGGAGCTGTTAATGGCTCTTTACACTGTGCTTGTGAGAGCAGAGAGGGATTACACCATCCAAATGGTTCTTAAAGATATTAGTCTACTAAGTCTCCATCCTTCCAGGTGCTCTGGGAGTAAAGAGCAAGCAGCAGCATTTGCTGTACCTTAAACCAGCAGCAAAGTGTATTCTAAACTTCTAGAAGGTGTAATGGCCCTGAAATTGTCTGGTCCAGTAGAGCCATGACTGTTCTGTAACACAGTTACTAGGGCTGCTCAGCTGCAGCAGATCGGCTGAATGCCCAGGGAGGAGGAGGAATGAGATTCGTTTGGTGCTGGGCACTCCTGCATCCTGTGCCAGGTTCATCTGCGACTTGGACCTTCAAATCTGGACGTTTTTCTGCAGTGAATTGTAAGCTTTAATGCAAACTGTGTTCTGAACCAGAAACTACGTTTCTTTCAAGTGTTTGGCAAAAAAATTAATTTTAAAACCAATGAGGTTAGGCTGTACTTTCCTCCATTTTGTAACCTGTTACTTTCTTAGGGATATGAGAAATTATTTGAGGATCAATACAGTATCATTTTGTTGTGTATAATTAATGTATTTAGATAGACAATGCAGTAATTTTACAGCAAGAGCTCATTTCAGGATTGAGTTGTTTGAAGTATAGATATTTATTTATTTATTTATTTAATACTGTTTTTCAAAGGAAGAAAGCCATTAAATGAACAGCCTGACAGCATCCTATGTCGTGAGGTGTCAGTGAAGGGCTGGGAGAAGAGTGGAAGGGTTAAAAATAAGATGAGACTGGGATGTGATGGATGAGGGACTAAGTAGAGCTGTATGCAAGGATGAGCACAGGCAGCTTATGAGCGAGGACCAAGAAAGAGGTTGAAGGGGATTTTGTGAAGAATGGGGAGTTCAGTGAAGCCTTTAGGGGACAGAATGATGTGGTCATTCTTTTGTGTGAGCAGGAGGCATATTGTGGCATTGTAAATGGGTAGGACTTGCACAGTGACATGCGTCAGAGAGGGCGCCTGCTTCAAAGGGCAGAGCGAGCAGCACCCGCAGCAGCTGCTGGCAGCGAGTGGATGGCTCTTGGCATCAGAGCAAACCAATGGGCTAACCCTTTCGGCGTCCCCGGATGGGTCTGTATAGCAGCCAGTGGGTACATCTGCTCCAGCCCGTTCTCCCTTCCCTTGATAGCTGTGTGTTGGCAGACCTTCCCTTTTTCCTTTTTGGCTGATTTCTGTACTCTGCTCGGAGAGATGCAGAAGAAGTGTTTTGAGGGGAGGACAGAGGTACTGGTTGGGTGCTTTGCGCTGCCTCCAGCCAGGATTTGAGTGCAGAGTTGTGAAGATTTTAACGAGTACTTCTGTGAGTACTGCAGCTAATGAAGTTGGATTCCTACAGATTTGTGTCTCCCGTTTGACTGACTTGGGTGTTGAGGAAGGTGTGATCTCCAATTTAACCTTTTCCTGTGGCTGGAGCATTTCTAAGGGCTTTCTCTCATGTGAATTCTTTGACGCTTTAATAAAGTGTGATCTCACACCGAAGCCTTTTGCCCCCGTCAGAGTATTTGTCAGGTTTCTCTCCTCTGCACAGCTGCCTATTTTCATGAACCTTTTATGGTACCTCTGAGACCCCTAGTCCGCCATCAGATTTGCTTCAAATTGGCCAGTGGGTTCAAAGGTTTTGGGGCAGGAGCTTGGATTGCACAGGGTATGACTGCATAACCTTTGTTCCTATAGCAAAAACAGAATAAAATGATTTACCATATTAGAATTAAACTTAATATAAATTAATAGATCAAAATATAATTAATAAACACAGGACCATAACACCTGCACTGCAGTTCAGAAGACCTGGCATCTCTTCTGGCTTGGTTAGTGTCTGTAGGATGTCTTGGTATCCATCTGTTGTAAGATAGACAAAGCATTTTGAGCCTTGTGGATCCACCATGCCACGGTTTCCAGGGGTTAGATGACCACTTAAATTGAAAATTAAAATAAAATAAAAAGCAATATTCATGGAGTTCCAGCTTACACAAAAGGTAGTGTATATTCCTGAGCAGCAAGTCATGGATGCATCTGAATCATCCCTTTAGAAGGCCAAATTCCACAAGAGGGAAAAAAAAAGTTTAATATCAACCCAAAAGAATTACAGTAAAAACTACCATACCCCACTCTTATTTTTCCCTCAAACATTTGTTTTTTAACTTTCTCTTAGCTGATTTCCTCCTCCAGTCAGAGTGGAGAAAGTAAGTCTGTTTAATATAGTGAAGTTTATCCATTTAGCTCTTCCTGTTGGATAAATCCTTGGAGACTGATTTCTTTTGCCAGAAGGAAAAGAGAGTGTGCTTGACATATTTTTTCAAGTCTCTGGTCATATACATCACCAATTTCCTGATTATAATTGTGTTCATTTGAAAAATGCCCAAAGCTTAATGCATTAATGTCTTTATTTCATTAAAAACATTAAAGAGAAGTTATTTGTTACCTAATAACATACATTGGTACTAAAAAGATCTATTGGAATACTCTGTTCACTTGTTTGTGATTTTTGGTTTTCTTCTGTATAGAAATGAATGCCTTACTTATCACCTTTTATTTGAAATGTGGCATAAGCAAAGGTGTCTGACCTTAGATTCTTTTATTTTACTCTTTGTGGAAGAGAAAACAGGTCTGCCAGACTCTGTCCTTTGGAGAGGTTAAAAACAATCAGATAGAATTTCTGATACAAAATATTGTTTTATTTAATCAAATTTGTCAAGTTTTGTGATGTCATAGGTGCCGCATAAACTTGATTAACTTCTTGAATAGACTCTCAAGACAGCTGATTAAATAAGATGTATGGCTTATTTAGGGAAAGTATACAACTGTTTTATGATTTCACAGTGATATTAAATGGGAATTTTTGTGGGGGGAGGAACTGTTATCTATTCATCTATCCAGATCCCCCCACTTCACCTGATGGAAAAGGAAAATGGCAGTTGGCTGTGTAAACGCAAGTTGCTGTCTGACGGGTACTTAAACAACGGTAGAAAAATCTGTTCTTATTAACGTGGCATACCTAGTTATTTTCAATTTACATCACATAGAATAATTTAAAATTATTCCAAGTAATAAACCCTTACTTTCTCATTTTAAGAAGAGACATTTGAGTTAATTCTTTATTTTATTGCTGCCTTTCTTTTTTGGAATAACAGCATAATCAAACAGTATTATTTCATCCTGGAAGTTTGCATTTTACTTGTTCAGCTGTATGAGAAGTGTTTACTTTGTCATCCTCCTCTAATGTTCTGCTGTTTCTCAGGCTGAAGCTCCACAAGATGAGACCATCTAACTGTGAGCTGAAAGGGAGAGTACCATTTGCCTGTCTCTGCTCCCACCTTCCTCAGTTGTTTATGGTACTTGGGTGCTTGTTGCTCTTTCCTTCCTCAGCTTGTTAAGCCCATGATCTGAAATTAGTGTGCTGTGGGTCCCTTTCCTTCATCCTTTCTTCCATAAGGCTGGAAAAGTTCTTCACCTCTGGGATACAGCTTGAGCTAAGGCACCACCTCAGCAATGAAGTGTACAGGCTGAGTGGGAAGCACATGATGAGAAAGCATGGGCTGTGCGAATGGCACTCGGCATGACACTGCCAGCTGCACCAGGCTGATGAGAAAGCAAAGCACGTAAAGGGGAGCTGCAGTTGCTTCTCCTGAAGCAGGAGGGGAACGTGGGACCATGTTAAAGACACCAGCACAGTGATGCATCGGTGTTTGCTCTTGGCTGAGTCTTGTAGCTCAGTGGCTGGCTTAGGAAAGGGATCTTGTGGATTAGAGTTACCAGGGGTTGCCAGTAGTACTCTCCTAATCATGGGAGAGCCAAGTTGTCTATCAGAAGCTTTGTTTGGAGATGTGGGAGTAGGTCTCTTTCCTTAGTTGCAGGTCTCTTTTGGACTTGAAGCCAAAAGTTGCCCAGTGGTGGCTATACCATTGACTTGTTTGCTTTGTTGTTAGCTGTTTGACATGAATACTAGACATCATAAGTGGAATATACACATCATAGCTGAAGATATGGAAAGATATAGTAGAATAATGATTATTGGATTTTTGTTAATAGAAGAGCCTTAAAAGTGCAATTATAGGTATGTATTTGTTTTGTTCGAAGGCACAGAAATTGGTAGTCTGCTGCATTGTCAGGTGTTGCAGTCATTTTTCATTTCCATTTTGACTCAGCAGTCAAAGGCGAGTCATGACATTGGGAATCAGGTTTATACTTAAACAAACAAAGCCTCTAAGCATTGCTTGATGTTGTAAAAAACGTAAAAATTACTCATGTTCAATTTGATAGCTTAAAAACCCAGGACCTAGAACCAACCCAGGCTCACTCTTTTGAAATTTCTTGGCTCTGCAGGGGCATTGCTTGATGTGGGGAGGTATGGGGTGGGCTGGCCCTGTTCTGCTTACCTAATATTTTGTTTCTTGACTTCATATCCAGAAGTGTGCAGTGATGAGGTGGATATGTAGCACACTAAACGCAGTGCAGAAATGGTCTTCAAATAGCTGGCAAACATCTCAGCAGCTGCGGGGAATTAGAGAGCATGGTTTCAGTGTCCTATGCATAAGCACAGAGGATCCTAAAAGTCATCAGATAGTTTGTAAGTGTTTGTGAAACTGTAATCAGTTTGATGAAAGACTAACCAGATATAAACCTAGCAAAATACTGATTCTGTATAGCTGTCTAAAATGAGAGAGAAAGAGAGAAACAATATTGAACAGTGTTGTGGGGCTGGTCAGGTCTGTTCTGTGAGTATGCACTATCACCTTCTGTCGTCTAAAAGCTAGATGTGCATCTTTTTTAATATTAAAAACTACTTTTTTATTTAAATTGGATTTGCACTTAATTTAAATCAAACATTTTCTGCTTTTAATATGAATTGTAAGTTTTAAATGGCAATCTACGTAAAGATCTGAGCATACTCTAACCTATTAGCATAATTTAAATGAAAAAACTATTCAGGAAAAGTATGTGTGCACCCAGAGAATTGAGAGAAATCTGGACCCAGAACTGACTGTGGTAAAAATCCAGCTTTTGACTTTTTCTTCAGCAGCCTGAAACAAAGACCTATTCTTTCTACAGCTTATTCAACTAATTCAGCGGGAATGAAAATAGCTTATCAAACTTGAACAACTTGTTAGGAGCTGAAAAAGGATATTTTTCTTTTCTGGTCTGTGAATAAAAAACTAAGAGTGTGAAGTTGAGAGTTGTCAGTTGGAAAATTATGGAAGTGTTTGTGGCCATGGTGTGATGGCAGAACCTCCTCCGAGGTCACTGCACAGTGTTTATCGTTAACTAGGTGTTTGTGAAGGCCCAAAGACAGACAAAAGGAAATCTTTGACATAGTGGAAATTAGACCATTTAAAAATGTTTTTGATCACCATAGAACCTCCATTATCTACTGTGAGAATAACAATCCTTTTGTTTAATATTCCAGTTTTAAATGAAAACATTTCAATCAAAACATTTTTCTTATATTAATCACAATTGGCATATTTGTATGCAATATTTTTATTACAAAGCTGTTGCTTATATTTTAATTGCATTCTAACTTCTGTCCAAATACAAATAGTATATAGTATAGAAGAAATGTTTTTTACAATTTCTGATGTGTGATAAATCTTCAGCATTTCAACAGATGTATAGTAAATTTTATATTCCCTTAAATACTTGTGTAGTGTTTTATCCCTATAGCTGGCCTAAAGAAGGAATATACAATGTAAGTACAATCTTTTATTGCAGATATATGTATTTTCGTAGTAACTAACTAGTTACAATCAATCTTTAGGAAAATAACTAAAATAACTAAATTAAAGAGGATTAAAATTTATCATTAAGATCACCACTGAGTTAAATCACAACTAAAGTAGCTGATCATGTTCTGTCTTCCCTGGGTCTTTTCACTGTTAAGACTTGCACTGTATTTTCCAGTATAGCTTTGTGGGCATTTTCCTGGGCTTTACAGTCCCAGATGACTCATTCATCTTTAATCTTTTTAATCACTGTCACAGCATATTTAAAAATTGCTGTACAAGCAAACTTAAACTACTGTGGTGGGGGGGGTTTAATCCAAAAATTTAATTTAGTCATTGTCCAGTCACACTGTTACATAGCTTTGTTGTGTTGCAAGGTAGCGCTGCCATGGGCAAAGCAAGCAATCATGTTAAGTTGGGACACTGTTCCTGCCATCTCCTCGCCACCATCGCTTATCTCAGCTGCACAGCATCATTTCCTCCTCTTCACCTGCTCTTCCACAACCAGGTTCTTAGTCTTTTTTTTATTTTTATGGCTTCTTAGTGCAACTGGTTGCTTCTGTCTGAAGCTTTACCAGCGGCAGGGAGGGGACGCGGGCGGTTTCCCCTACGTCTCACAAATGGTGGCAATTCCCCTGAAGACCTTCCTTTAAGAATTTTCTGTAGATCTTTGTAATCTAATTGTAGATTAACAATCAAAAAGTATTGTTAAGTCCAAAAATCTCCCCATTTTCTCATCCTGTCCCCCTTTAGATGGAGGAGGTTCAGGCTGTCATTGCAGGTTCTTGAATTAAGAATGAATCGCTATGCAGGAGATGTCTCATCACCTTGGCTTCTGAGTTGTCCTATGTGCTGCCTCTTACAACTACTTATTGCTGGGAAAGTTGATGCTCAGTCTCCTAAAAGCCTTTGTTAGGTAACAGATTTTCAGTTTCTGACAATACTCTGATACTGTTCTCTTTAATTAGAGTTCAGTGCAGAAAGATTCCAAGGTAATGACTATGCCAGTTGCTTTGTGGGAACATCATTATTTAAAGATGAAACTGTCAGATCAAGTTATGCTGTATTACTGTCAAGGGAGGAAGAATTTAAATGTTCACAATATTAATTTGTTTGGGTTGAGACCAAGCAGAAAACCAATGGATTAGAGTTCCCCAGTATTCTTTGTTTGGTCTCGGACACCCTTGCTCTTCCATCAAGTGAACAAGCAGCTTTTAAATATAAATGTAGGGAATGGATTATAGATCCTAGCAGAGCAATGTGATCAGGAGCAAACTGGAAAGCCTGCTCCTACCAGAAAGATTGCCTTAGAAAAGAAATTTCTATCCCAATTGTGAGATGCTCTTTTTTTTCCCAAAACTGCATTGTAAAATTGGCCACTAAAATATCATCTGTCACAGCATCTGGCAATCTGATATTGTGTGTGCACGTCGTGCATCGTTACAGATCACTGACACTTGGTGGGCATGTCAACACTAGGTGAGAGCTGCCGTGCAGCAGGCCAGAAGTGCAAGCAATGTGTGTTTAGAGCTATTTCAAATTTCCTTGAGACCTTGCAGATGGAAATCAGTATTTTCTAATGTTCTTACACTGTTAACATATCCCAGCTTCCTGGTGAACTGTTAGGCAAGCCTCAGCACAGTAGGAGCAAGACTGCTTTCCTCTCAGGAGGCGCAGCATGCGTGAGCCTGGTGGCTGTGATAACTGAGCCTTACCTCTGGCTGCTTGGTGCCATCACCACCAAGCGGGCTGGAAAGCTCTGAAGACTGTAGTATTTTGGCCTTAGATGACTTAAACTGCATGGTGCAGTGTAATATACTGCAATATTATACAGTAGAGTATTTGTTTAATGGGATTTTTCTCAGTTATCTTTTCAACAGCTTAAAAATGGGGTCTGTCTTGACGCTACCCTACATTTTAAGGATGTAATTAGTTCAGAATACCTTCAGTTGGGCCTTTCAGTGGGCCCAAACATCAACTGTGATGTGATATATTTTTGCACTTAACTATATGTATCTTCACAGAGGATTTTATCAAAAGAAAAATGTTTTTATTGCTATGACAGTATTTAATCAACTAGTGGCAGTATGATGGTCCAACAGCTAGCCCATTTGGTGTATCTCCTATCTAGAGGAAACAAGCAGTTTTATCAGTCCTGGGGCAACAGGCAAGAAACACATGGGCAGGTTTTGCCAGTCCTTTCCTCCAAAGCCTGTAAGACTGTGGGATTGTCAGCTGGTGCAGAGGCACTCTGAGCTCAGCGTCAGTGCTCCACCAGAGTGACTGATTGCGAGATCACAGCACCCAGAGGAGGTCACTTCTGAGGAAACCCAAGTGCTTTGATGAGGGTTAATGCATCATTTGAAAGGCAAATGAGTGGAAGTATTGTGTGCAGGGGAGGGCAGATTCCCTTATAATCAGCAATTATTAGCATCAGGATGCTCTGCTTACCACAATTTCACTAAATCTCCTTGTCATCGAATGTCCTTGTCACCTAATTAAAAAAGAAAAACATACATTATCTCTTCCTCAGAGAACTTAAATGTTACGTAATGAAACTGTAGCTTTAGAATGAAGCTTTGGGTCTGAAATAAGGAAAAAATTGCTGTCAAGAACTCCATTTGTTCAAAATGTTGACATGAGATGGTGCAAGTATTGGAGATGCTCCCTGTTGTTACAGACTGCATTTACCCTGGTTTTAAGCCAGGGCTAAATGTCACTTTCTTCTCTTGCTGTTTTCTTTGGGTGTGAGAATTTCTTGATTATAGGAAGAAAAAATTAACTATGACTGTTTCTAAATGTCACCTGCTCACAGGAACAAAGTGAAATGGTACTTGAAGTGGATTGTTGAGACTCTTATAATACCCTTCTTCCTGGATTGATTAAAAATCACTAGCAGAAGTTTTAACCTTCCAGTAGTAGAAAGAGTGATGTGAGGGACAAGTGGGATGTAAGGAAAGCATTAGAAGAGAAGGAAACTTTTATTGTGTGAGCTGAAAAGCTGCTGCAAGTGTTTGCATGGTAAGTGAGGAGCAAAATGGAATGGGAGCCTGAGCTGAAGGGGAGCAGTTAGAAGAGAAGAAAGTTGGAGATCCCAAATAATAGCCTGAATCCTTCACAGAAAAAAAGAAGAGGCAGTCTTCAAGTTAGGGTAAGAATGTTGTCTCGGGAGGTTTTAATGCACACTTGTTTTTCACTTGAGTTTGGGTGAGTTGTGTTAATGAGAGTATGAAAGCCCACACTTTAGCTGTTCATGTAGAGAAGGCTTTGTCTGTGTGGCACCTTGTGCATGCTTTCTCCCTCATGTACTTAAAAGTTATGTGCTATTTTGGCTCACAGTATTTTGGGGAGGAAGGAAAGAGATACAGCCATGAAGCACTCTCTCTCTCTCTCTCTCTCTTCCTTGTATATGACAGACATGGGCTCGGGTGAGGAGTGTTAACTGAAGTATGACAAAGTATAATAGAGATGCTGGGTTTTATTTTTCTGTGTAAATCATCGCTTCAGTTTTGGTAAATTACTTCCAAGCAGTGTATGTGAAGCAAAGTGCTGCCAAAGGGATGGTGTGGCTGTCAAAGAGAGGTTGTAGGGGGTGCTGAGTTTCTGGATCAGGTGGGGAACCCCTAGCTGCCCCATCCCACTGCAGGGTTGCTCCCTGCCCACAGGTTTGGAGATAACAGCATTTACAAAGAGGTGAGCCCCAGCAGGCTCTGTCCTCTTCTCTCACCCCCTGAGTGAGGGGGACTGGTCATGACAATCTCTGGCTCTTCCATTTAAATTTGCTAGTTTTGACTACAACTGGCCTATTTTTCTCATGCATGCTGATTGCTGAGAGAACAATTGGAATGATTTTATGGAATTTAAGAAAGCGTTACAGAAATACTTTCTATTTTCCAGTTTAAAGCTTATGAAAACAGACGAGTGTATCGTTTTTGAGATAAGGTTTGAAGAACTGCCTACCTCCTTGGAGACAAATAGAGGGCTAGTGGGAAGATTAAAACAATAAGCTTATTATATTATTAGTAGTGGGAGAATTCTAAACCCCATTTGTTCAATTATGGTCCCTTCAATATGCTTATTTAGGTTCTTGTAAATTGTAATCAGTAAATTAGATGTGGTGTCTTCACAGCTCTAGGGTTAGCTTTCAAGGGACTTCCTACGTTTTTGGGGGGTTTTTTAGTGTTTATAGTGAAATCAAGAAGGGAATTAGTTGTTTGATATGCAAGGTTGGCTCTGTGTAGTGGATGCTGGCTGCATTCTGATATCTATCATTACTAAATGAAAAACAGTGGTTGTGATGCTGCAGCACTGCTGTCTGAGCAGAGTAATCTCGGAAAAGGCTAAGACTGTAACAGTGTTATGTGCTATGTGATAAAAATGGTAGCTGAAACCATTAAAATGAACACAGGCTGATAAATGAGACCATTGTAAAGTCTCCAAAAGCCAGCATATGTTGCTAATAGTTATCTGAGGTAACGCAAGAGGGATGTAAAATCCTCAGTATCACCTTCTATGTACAAATATCATCTGTCATCTCTTTTTGTGCTGTTTTTCCCCCTTTTTCTTTGTTTTTTGACAGTTTTAATATTGAGCATTTGGTACTAAAACAAATGACCTAGCTGAGTCATCCAGAGTGTTTTCTTTACTCTTTTTTCCTTTCTAGATGGACTCTTATTTTCAACATGCAGAGACCCCAATTTCACAAGAAACACCTCTTCCCTTTCAGCTCATTTAACTGGAGATTTCAGCAGGTTTGGGAAACAGGCTTCTCATCCCTTTGCAAGTGCTTTATATACCTTTGTAATTTAAAGAGCCTTTTGCCTTCCTGAGAAGTGGTGTCTGTTTTTTTCCATGGAGATAAATTGTGTATTTGTTGCAATACTAGATCATGCAAACTCCAATATCCTGGCCATATTGTCTCTATTTATTTCTTTTATCTCTCTGTTTAATATAATGGGAATAGTGGCTGAAGCAGGGAAACATATGCAGCATAATAGTATATTGTTTGAAAGCCGTTGTCTTCCATTTCCAGGATCTCTCTTTGAAATGTAATTGTCTGCTAATATAACTTGGAAATATTATTGCAGAAGTGATCACTAGAGCATATACTTGTGCTTTTAGTTCATGTTACATCTGTATAATATTTTTAGAAGAAACTGGATGCAGCCTTAGGTAGTTAAATATTGTTGGTGAGATATGTTTGCAGAAGTTGTGATAGGCATATTGTCACCGAATGTGGAAACAACTCCATGTAGTGCCAAAACAAGAAATGCTGTGTCCCATGTGTAATGCAGCAACAACAGAATTACAATTGCCTTGTGTAAAGTATCTGGTAATGAAGGCAGATAATGGAATTCTTTGCAAAAGCAGATGCTAACTGGCTCCCCAATGCTAGGCAGAGAACTGAAAAGTGATACCAGCTGGAGGGGAGAAAAAACAGCTGAAAAAGGCATTAAAAAGAAGATGCCTTAGATGCACGTTTGTTTAAGCAGTAAATACTTGTTTAAAATAATCTTCTGAGATTCTTATTAAGAGGCAAACAGAGAATACGATTACAATGTTATAGGAAGTCAGCTGGATGCCCAAAGGATATTTGTATGCAGATTGGATGAGTAAAGCAATGACACCGCTGGGAATAGCAAGTTATCATTTACACTGCAAGGCTGGCTGGTGAGGACAGCCCTTGGAAGTGTTTAATTGCGGGAGGTGGGGCATGCAAGAGCCAGAACCTTCTGTTGTTCAGCGAGGAGACAGCATGCCCTGCTAAGGAAGGCATGATTTTAAAAGCAGGGTATCTCGTGCTTGTCCCTACACGCATGAACATGTACACACATGCTTGTGTCTTCTCTGGCAGCAATCAGTAACGGTGCCCTCCTGTTGGGCTGGAAGTGGTGCTCGGCACGTAGCATCTTTGCTGTTTCCTTTGTAGTCTCCCACTATTTTACCACTCCAGTCACCTCAGCCATTTCAAATAGCTGCTTTGTAAATTAATGTGATAATCTAATGAAGGGCTCAGTGCACACAGATGGGAAAACCCTTTAAAAAACCCAGCAAAATAAAACTCTTAAATAAAGCAACTTGATGAGCCCTGGAGTTGTTCTCTGGTTTTTGCCCAGATAAATTTTTCATTACCCAAAGAATTGCTCACACAGTGGGGGATTACTGGTGCAGTTGGAGTGCTGAACTGGGCCTCAGCTCTACCAGGTTTCCAGTCCTGGTCCTGTGTAAGCAGATCAGAAACTTCAGTGGAGCTCTGTCTCATCCCAGGCAATTGCCCTAACTACTAGTTTTTGGAGGACTAAAACTTACTTTTAGTTTCAGCCCAGCATGGAACAGGAACATACATGTACTTCTGAACAGCTAATATTTTTCCCATGTGAGAAAACTCTTTTTAGGCTGCTGCAGCAGGAGGAAACACTGAAGAGTTTACAGACTTACTGATGCTGGTAGTCTCCAAGGGCACTTGTCTGCAGGTAGAGGCTGGAGTGATGTGTCCGTGTGCAGTGTCATAGAGGTGCTACTGCATCGGGCTCGTGTTGGGAAATTTCAAGAAGTTTTAATGATAAGCAAGAAGTGAGTTTTGAAGTGGTCTCTGAAGCTGTGGGGCTTCATCTGTGCAGCACTTAAGCGTGTGTATTCTCCTTGCTCCTTCACCTCTTTTCTGTGTGTCTGAGTACAAGTTGCTGAAAACAAGCTTTAGACTTGTGTTTGGCTCCTAGCAAATGAAAGTGAGATGTGTTGTCCGTGTAAAACAAGCAATGGAAGGAACTATGGCAGAGCAATAATCAGTCAAGAGCATCCCTCCAAAGCACTGATTCTTTGCTTTATCCACAGAAGTGCAATCACTAAGAAATATCTTTTCTGCTGATGACCTGTTCTTAATATTCTTACAGTATGCTGCAGCTACTTGCTGTGCTGTAATGAGTTGTTTGTCTAATTGTGGTGGGCAGAAAATGTCTTAGCGCTCCTCAGGTCTGGACTTCACTTAATGGGAAAAGAATGTTAAACCTCTGTGGTGTGAATAAAATGTGTGGCTGCATATGTGCTTGTATCTGCTGTACTTTCAGAAGCATGGTTTTCAAGACCTTTCCTCTCTTGCTGATTTTCAGTGGGAGGTATTCTGCATACTACGCAGAAAAAAAATACTTTCCAAATTCAAGTAGCAAAACACACCTCTAATTACATTTTGACCCCGTTAGTTAAGAAATATATTAAAGAACTATGCAGCTACATGGATTAGCATTTCATGCAGTTATATGAATTTTTGGCATATAGTTGATAGCAACAAATGAGTTTTCTAATTTTTTATGATATTCTGATTTTGTGCAGACCTCTGCAGGGCTTTACAGCTTTCTGGGGATAACATATCACCCTCAATATAAACGCTCAGGATTTTAGGCTCCAGACCACTGGGGTTTTTGAGGAAACCACAGTGTGGCAGGAAAATGCTGCGCTGTAAATAGTGCAGTGGGAGAGCTGGTTCTTGTCTGTGTTGCTCTGAGTGTAGGTAATGCTCTTGGGTGCATCTGGTCTTGGAGACGGGTGACTGCTCCCCCTATCCCAGCAGTCTGGTGAAGCACCAAGGGCTGCTGCAGCTGGAACTGTTAAGAGGAGAACTGTTGGGGTGGACCTAAGTTTGGCTCAATCACGCTGGCAGCCTGCACAGGAGCTGTAGAAGGAACAGCTCTACTTCATCATCTTTCTTCTCAGCAGTTTTTATTCACGTTTAGTTGCTTCCCTCTCACCTTCCCCATGTCTTTCCCCTCTTGTTGTTGTCATGGGAACATTCACTACAGTGATTAAATCATACTATTAAAATACACTTCCTCAGTAGAATGGTAGTAGCTAATATTGATCTAGCTACTACTGCTGACTCAGGGCATGGTTCAACATATATCTCTTATTTCTTCTCTTAATGCATAATGCAGCAGTGTCTTTCACCTTGGGCTCTGTACTAAAGGTGATATCCAGCCACAGCAAAATACTTTGACCTGCTTTTTTTAAGTGTGGCCCAGCTGAAGCATTGGAGGCAGGTCGTCTTATGAAGCTGTCTTTAAAATCTGCAAAGGACAACCAGACAGAAAAAAGAATTACCCTTCCTATGATTGACCCTCGCTAGCATTATTTATAGATGCTTTTATGCCAGTGGTGAAAAGACATTCAGATCAAACTGTCAGCATTCACAAACACGAAATGTGCTCCAAATAACTTCAAAAGTATATTGTGCTCTGTCACAGAAATGGTTGAAATGTAGATGAAAGACAAATAACTACCTTAATATCAAGTGAGGCTGCATTTTAAAATGTAATCATTCATATACATTGTCACTGACATCTGCTTTGAGTAGTCATCTGCACAGTAGTACATAACGTTAAGCAGAGCATGGTAAGCATATTCCTGAGTCACCAGAAAGAAGCAAAAGATTCTATGAGATGTGAGTTTGCAGTATGTTTGCAACATAAGCATTTCAGTTTCCCACAGTGGTTAATTAACCATCTCTAACTTTATGACAATTTCCTGAAATTGATTGTTTTTGTAAGCTAAGATTGAGGTGCCTCTGGAATTCCCTTGTTTACCCTCCCTTCAAAAAATTTTTGGTTTAGAATCAGCCTGTTGTACAAATAACTAAAATAGTGCTGTTTTAATGTGAATAGTATTTGCCACTGATGCTGCACTTTTCTGTGTGAGCGATAAAGGCACAGCAAATACTATTTTAGAGTCTGTGGTGGAAAAAGATGTCTGTTAACTAAGACTAAATGCTGAGAAGCCATCACTTTCTACCGTATTTGTATGTGCCCTTGAACATCTGCATGTAAGTTATTTTATGTTGTAACTAATTTTATGTTTGATCTTTCTAGAAAAAATCCGGCAACGATATGCAGATCTACCAGGAGAGTTACACATTATTGAGCTTGAGAAAGACAAAAATGGGCTTGGACTGAGTCTTGCTGGCAACAAGGACCGCTCTCGTATGAGCATCTTTGTAGTTGGTATCAATCCAGATGGACCTGCGGGACGAGATGGAAGGATGCATATTGGCGATGAACTTCTAGAGGTAAGTGTTTCCTTTAACTACTAGGCAGGGTTCATATGGAGAGAGGGAGAGGCATATGTGAAGCTATCATTTGAACCTTAAATAAAGCCTGCAAATGAAATTAGGTGGCTGAGGCAAGGAGCTACGCTGATTTATGCCAACTGAGAACTTGGCCTTTGGCAGGTAAATGTGTTTTCAGTGAAACAAAAATCATTGGCCTGTGAAAACTAATGTCTTGTCAGTGAAGTCTGTGCTCTCAGCATGTTCACAAGCTATGCTTAGGGAGGGACTGTTGAAAGGCAGGAAGGGGACAGTAAATCTATCCTTGTAGTGCATATGTGGTTTTACAGGGAAATTCACACCTTACATTAAAAAAAAACAAAACCCCCTCAAAGTTACCATATGTGTTTTTACAGATGACAGGGATATTCCCCATCCTGAAAATAAATTTCATGCTGTAATCTGTTTTGATCTGTTGTAACTTAAAATACTTATTTTCTTTAGTCGTGTCTGGCACAAATTCACCCACAAGGCAAGAAAGCTCATTAGCAAGTATGGTATTTTGTCTTCACTTTTTCTCATATCTCCTTGCTTCACCTTCAGATTGAAAACACAGACTTCCTACACTTCATCTGATTTTTGGCTGTGGCAAAATGGCACTTTGCTGCAGTACCTGCAGTGGTACCCCATGTTCTGATTGCTTAAGCAGTTTAAAAAAATCAACCATCCCTATGGATCTCTTCTTTAGAGAAAAGCTTTCACTAAAGAGCAGGTATATGCTGACCTACTGCTTTCCATGGGTTGTGATTTTTTCATCTTTCAGCAACTGTCTGTGCCATCAGAGAACCATCTATTTTCTTACATTTCTTGACTTGAGAAAGAGCAATTTGATGGCCTGGGGATACCTTGGGAGTACTCAGAATTGTCTAAGCATTTTTCATTTTCTAACAGTTCCGTAATTACGGGTTTTCAATATTCATGGTACAAGAAAGACTTGTTTTGTTCTAATAATACCATCTGAAGTTTATTATTTTCTTTTTAAGTGTGGTAAGTGGTACAAAGGTCTATGCTGTACTGAAGTAGGGTAGGAAAATTACTTTCTTCTTCAAATTTATATTCTTTCTGTCTCTGGCACCCAGTTCTAATGGTAAAAAAAAAAAAAAAGTTGTCCAATTTTGGGTGTATACCAGTTGAGAGGACTCATGGTACTGTTTGCCTCTGTGTGTGTCATAGACCAGGTAGTTCCTGGTTGAGGAAAGGTAGAGCCTTTTGTATCAATACTTTCCCACAAAGAAAGATCCACTGAAGTTTTCTGAAATCTCACGAGTTATTCATTCCAGTGTTTGTTTTATCTAATGTTAAGCATTGCTAGCAGTACTTGAAACGAGACACCATCTGTGATTAATCACATATATCTCAAGTCTTGGGATTTGCATGCTTGAGCCATATTATAAGTAGCATATTCCAAAGTGATGGTGTTGCCCTAATTCCTTTCCCTGTCAGGTTGGAGATAAAATGATATTTTTCTTCAGTGGAAGGAAAGTGATGTTCACAATCTCAAAAATGCCGAATTTCAAATAAACTGAAGTTCAAAGAGACTTTAGTAATAAC
Source organism: Falco biarmicus (assembly GCF_023638135.1). Taxonomy (NCBI): domain Eukaryota; kingdom Metazoa; phylum Chordata; class Aves; order Falconiformes; family Falconidae; genus Falco; species Falco biarmicus. Next base: position 6,022,582 of record NC_079298.1, on the reverse strand, counting down.
CTCTCTTGTTTACCTTTGCAATGAAATTAAAGGTGTGTCACCAGTGGGCAGAAGTGCGATTACTTATATGAAAGGATGTAATGATCTCATTCGGGTCCCCAGTGAGTGTGTATCCAGTGTCAAAACATCCTGTATTACAAAGGAATGGGTTGTGCATTAGTCATGTACAGACGTTTTATGTTCGCACCAGTGGTCAATTATTCACAGCTCTGTTTCTTTGTCTTTTAAAAGCATTTCAGTGTTATGTGAATAGCATTGAAATGGAACTAATGGGCATTTACACTGGCAGGGTTTTTTTTTTCAATAACCATTAGGTTCAATAACTATTTCAGTAACCATTAGGAATCCTCATACCCAAGAGGTATACGGGTCAGCAACGGAATGGTTGGGCCTGGAAGGGATCTCCGGAGGTCATCTGGTCCAACCCCTCTTGCTCAAGCAAGTCCATCTCAAGCCAGTTGCCCAGTACTGTGTCCAGAAGGCTTTTGAATATCTCGTACATGTTTTCATGCTACTTCCATGGTAGTGATGCAGAGGTCAAGGTGATCAACAGGCTTCACTTGCGATGTCTTTTACACAAAATACATTGAAAGAGCATTAACAGCAAACTCAAGTGTTCAGGAGTGAGGAAGTGATAGAATCCAGATTGTTTGGTTTTCTCCATTAAAGACATAAAATTAAAGACTATGAATATGGTTGTTGGTCACAGAAGTGTTTTATCTCTCCCATGGTATCTTTCCCTCTTTCAGAGACCTGGATGGACAGTCTTTACTGATGAAGCAACTTCTCTTCCCTTGGGTAGTGTTTCACTGAGTGTAGTTATTAAATTGCTCTAACTGCAGACTGAGCTGCTGGCCATTGCCCGCTGTATTCCATAGAAAAAAGCTATGGGACTTTACAACTACTTAATTCCTAAGCATCTGAGGTAATTTTCCCCAGTATTTTCATCTGTTCATCAGCAAATAGACAACTCTCAACCCTCATCTAACTGCATGTTTTAGGTGTATTTGCACCTCCATCTTTGATTACGCATCAGTTTTGAATTCCAGAATTGGCAAGAGAAGGGATTCACATCTTAGGAAGCCTCTAGCATTTCTGCACTGTCCTGGGGCGCCCCAGTGAATCTTGTTAGGTAGTGTTTCTCCATTAAAATGGTGGATGATGCTGCAGTGTGTGCAGATTATTCCCCACGGGTGTTGGTGGGGGTAAGGTTAATGCGATGGAAATGTAGACAGAGAAATATTACCTCTTCATTTTCCTTTTGAACTGGAGTCTATTTGGATTCAATTGAAGGATGTGGGATGCTTCCAGACGGGCTTAGCTCTCCTTATTCATAAAATCTTTTGTCACTGAATTAATGAAGTATTATTTCACTTCTAGATTCTGCAAAAACCAGTAGTCGTTTGAGGGCACAATCCTGGCTTATTTTCAGAATCTATCCAGCCTATACATAAAGTGAAATGCAGGTCACATAAAAAAATTGTATATAATCATGATTTTTTTAATACATCTTCTGTGATGTATTTTGGATGGGTAAGTTGCTGGGGAAAACAGCTTTTTGAAGGAGGAGGTCCTTTCATTCTGCTTTAATATGTGGAAGAAAGTTGTTTGGGTCAGAATCTGGTCCCTGTGCAAAAGAATGTATTTTTTACATGACGTAAGTTCTGCTTTTCTGTTCTTTTTCCAAGCAAAGAAACCATCTGTGGTGCTCCTGCCTTGCACTCTTGCTGTTTTAGTGCAGGTGTCTGCACTGCTTCTTATCTTATTAGTTTGGGCTTAGTCCTGTGGCTGATTGTGCCCAGCATGGCCCCAGCGCATTCACGTGGTGCTGTACCTGTGCTGTTAAGCCCTGCTGCTCATGAACTCTGCATGGGTCTGTCCTGCTGGTAGGTTTTATTCACACTAAATAATCCACCCTGTTATTATTATTATTATTATCTCTCCATAAGAGAGTCAACAGCATTCTATTAATAAACCAAGCTGTTCAGAGCCCTGTTATGCTAAATTACTGATGTTGGGATTTTCTGCCATCTTTCTGTCCCTGCTTACCTTGCTGAAAATGGGGCAGGAGGTGGAAGGATTTTGCTCGCTTGGATGTTTTGCTATAGGAGGTCACAGCACTTCTTGAAAGAGTGAAAGCTAGTCTTTGTAGTCAGGTGTTGCTGTACAAGTTTGCCTGTTGTCCATTCTGGACTGTTGCATGAAAGGAAATTATTATTCTTTTTTTGTGCAATTTTTGTCACAGCTCAAAGCCAGATGGTTTTTGTGATAAAAGTATTTTTATTGCTATTTCATTTTAAGATTCTTAGATAAACGTAAGTTGTGCTACAATAACATAATAGATACATCAGTATTTCGCCCAAGTAATTGACCTACCCAGCCAAATTCACAGTGCCACTTCTATTTTAGAATGGGTGTGTGTGTGTTGATGTTTTAGTCTCAGTTTTTTCGTTGTGGGACTGTTAATGTTTTTCCTGTGTCAAGACAGTGACTTTGGATATGAGGCAAGTGGCACTACCCCTCAAGACAGACAGTAATCTGAAAGTAGAAGGACAGTGAGGTTTTCACGTGAGAAGAGTAATCTTGAATGATTAACTCTAGTGGTGATTTTATTTTATTATTCCTATGTAAATACCATAGTCGTAGCTTCTGTTCTTAGATTAATTTACTGAAAGGATTGAGGGGTAACATCCTTTTGGTCTTTTCATAGGAGGATACAAAACCTTTTTTCATGTATTTTGTATACAGGCTACCAATTAATTTTAATGTTGGGCAGTGATTTTTAAAACCGAAAAGCAGGTAGAGCTGTATTTGGGAAGCTGGTTGTGCACAAGGGTGCAGGCAATCTGCAGTTTTCTGTTGTCCTGTCTCTTTCTGCACTCTCTAGGTGGGAAACTGCAGAGGTCAGCTGCCTGCTGAGCCAACAGCAAAGCTGAACTGCAGCGCAGGGATGGGGATTTTCTGTCTTTATGGAGTTTTATGGTCTGTTGATCACTTTAGATGATGCACATGTTTGAACGTGTGCCAGGCAAGAAATTTGATGAGGAAAGAATTCATGTTCTAATTAATTATTTTTTCTTTCCACTGGTTTCCTCATGCTTTATCATTTGGGGGTTTGGTATATTTTACGGGGGTTCAGTCTATATAATTTGACTGATCAAAAAATTTTGAAACTTTTCCCATTGTTTCAAAGAGTCTGGTTGTATCTCAACATGCTACAATTCCTGTGGTTAGAAGGAACCTCATGCATTAGTACTAATAATTATTATGGAAAGCTATGCAAGTTCTTTTAGTAGCTTTGGGGTATCATTTAACTTGATTTTCATAAAAATCAGATGATACTAATTTTACAGCTTTCTGTTACTGCCACATAGTAAAAACAGTGCTCTTTTTAAAAATACTGGCATCTAATGTTTCTCTTCTGCAAATTAAAGTTTGAGAAGCAAACAATCCTTTAGATTTTTTTCTCTTAATTTAAGAGTTCGGATTTCAGAGAGTTTGTGCTTTCTGCTACTTTAGCGTATGAAACTGTAAAACAAAACTTTCGTAGGTGAAGGCAATAGTACGTTTGGGATATGTAATTAAATCTGCCATAAAGCAATTTAGGGTTATATTGAAGATTGAAGTGTGCTGACCTGACCTCGTACCTGTAGCATGTTTTTAGCTTTCTCTGTTCTCTGCTGCCTTTCCAAGAAGTTATGTAAAGAGACATTTAAAGAAGAGTTGAGGTTGATTTAGATCAGTTTATTTCTTCTGCTTAGTCGAAGCTTTGTTTTTCTTTTCCAATCTCTAATGAGAACAGTAAAGCACAGATTTATAGGTTTTGACTCCCAGAGTACTATTCGATTAATCTGACATATTACTTTATTTAATTTGAAAGGTTTAAAATGGAGTTGCTTATGAAATCCTAGAAATTCTCTTTTTTGTTATTTTTAAGTAGGCTTTTGTGCTTTGCTCATCACTGTGGTATCTGAAGCTAACAGAACATCAATTTATTTTGCAAAAGAAAGTGACTTAAAAAAAAAGAAAGAAAGAAAAATTAATACTGCCTTGTAATAACTGTGGGACAGTCCAAAACCTTGTGGAGATATATTACTTCGATTATCCTTTCATTTTGATGTAATTAAATAATTATAACTTACAGACCAAGCTCACAGCTAATTAAATTTTGGACTATTTGATACATCTAGTGAATAGGATTAATTTAGCCAGAGTAAAGACTATAAATTTTAATCTAAGAAGTCTGCTGTTTAGAAAAATTGATGGCAATTTAACTAAATCCAAACAATTTGTAAAGCATACAGTATTCCCAGTGAATAATTTATTTTTCAACTTAGAGAAATTAAGTCAACAAACTCACTGAAAGTTTCAAGTTCAGCTTGATGCGAGAATGGAACTGAGCATTCATTTTTACTACTAGATTTTTAAATTTGTCTTTGATTAACAAAGCGTGTCCTAGGATGTTGCTTCTCTCCCTGTCTTTGCAACCATGGCAGTTGCAGACAGCACCATATTAAACCCTTAGGAATGTTGGCATGGTGCTGTATCTTCAGTGCTGATCATTCCCTGCCAGCTCTGACTCTCGTAGACCTTTATTTTGGTTCTTTCTTTGTACAGTGAGTAGCTTGGTAGGTAAATAGTTTGCGATTCAATCTTAATGAATAATCAGGCGTTAGGGTTTTAGTCTTGTCCTTGCATTGTCCTTATTTAACTGATGAACTTGTATGTTGTTTTGACACATTGATAATAAGATGGGAATATTGTGAAGTTGCCAATATGACCAAATAGCCTGTGTGACACAAGGCTATAAGACTTGGACAGTTATTTCTTGCTTGAATGAAAAAATCTTCTAACAACACAAAACCATAATCCAATACAAACATTTTCAGTAACAAAAAGTCCTTCTATAATCATGAGTCAGTTGTTCCTGAGCTCCGTTATCATTATTGTTTTAAACAGCATTGGTATATCAAATGTGAATGTAAATAGTATGTTGTAAATTAAGAGTGGGAGGGAAAAATCGCAGTATTGAAATTAAACTGGCTGCTCACTTTGGAAGGGTGTATGAACACTCCAGCTCCAGAGAGGTGGATTAATATAATCAAGATGTCTAGAGTGAGAATTTTGACAAAGTTAAATAGCAGCTTATTCTGCATGCTTCGAAGCCTCTGGTGCTTGCTTAGATGACAAGACATGGAACAAGATGAACCGTGAACCTGAACTAATATCATGACTCCAAATACTGTTAATTTCAATTTTTTTTACTTCCTCTTTAAAGTTTTGCCTTCTTTTTTGCACAAAATACAAAGTTAAATGTAGCTTTGAATTACTTTCAGGTTTTATGTTTACAGGTATTCAGGTGTAAGTAGATAATTGTTCTTCCGCAGCGCATTGTTTTCTTGATGCTTATTCCAGTCTAAATTGTCAAAGTTGAAGGAAGACAGCTCTGGTAGTCCAACTCCCTGCTGTCAGGGGAGGATGCTTTCCTTCACCACCTTGCTGAGTGTTCACTTCAGCTGAGTTTTAAATCTAAAAATCATCAGGATACAACTAAGAAACTGCTCAAGGGTTTTGTTAATCTTCTTGACATAGTGGCTTCTTTCCCCTCATACTCAGCTCAGCTTTTACTTTCTTTAACTTTATTGTGGTATTCATATCTGCCTTATGTTCTACATGTGATCTTCATGATTGCAGTTTGTGCAATGCCTGAGCTGAAAGGCGAGCATCCTCTTAGGATACCTCTGAGAGGGGAGGCATTAATCAAGAGGAGCCAAAGCCCAAGAAACTAGGTATTGCAGGCAGCCTGAGGTGGAGCACAGTGTTAAATGCAAGCCCTGCATGTGAAATGAATGAAATGCTTTAAATACTCCTTTTTTACACTGCAGGTTATTTTTGTGATATGATACTGAGTATGGTTTTGGTTGGCTATATTCATTTCAGAGATGCTGTTGTCCTTGTTGAAGTCCCACTTGCTGAGCATGGCACTGGGAGACAGTAGTCATCGTGTTTTCCTCAAACTGGGAAGACTTCTAGTTCCTACAGAAAGACAAGTCCTGAAGCACATACTGTGTTAAAGCAAAGCTATTTCCCTCTGAAAACTGCAGCATTTGATTTTTTTGTAGTATTTGGTGTCTGCTGTGCTTAGGTGTTTGATCCATCACAGCAGAAGTGATGTGGTATGCCCTTAAATTGTCCTTTGTCTCCATGGCTATCAGTTCTGTTTCCTTCAGCAGAACTGAGGAGTCAGCACAGTCTTAACAGCAAGTTTTCCTAAACTGCCAGTTGCCTATAGGTAAGGTATAGGAGGGTCTGTCTCAAAATCTGTGCTGTTGTCTTACCTATATGATTCTTCTCAGATCAACTTGTTTTCCAAAAATCTGGGAACAATACTTAAAAACTAGTCTATGGATCTGTGAAAAAGAGTAAAAGATTTCCCTAATTTGTGACTTACTAATAAGGCTAAATTAGCTCTGCATTTGTTCCTATTTTATAATCATCTAGACTAAAACTTGGGAATGTTTTGCTATTAATACAATATTTTTTCATTGATAAATGGGAGTCAAAGTTGTTGAAAATGCAGTATTTTAAAATCCATTCTAAGTCTGTGATTCTGTGGTCTATCATGGAATCAGTATGAGAAGGAGGATGTTTTTAAAATCAAATTAGGATTTATACTTTCTAAAGAAATTTTAAGCAAGCTGATGAGAAATGCTTAAATTGTTGCTGCTGAGTTGCAGGCTACAACCCCATCCTCTTCTGGTAGTTAGCTGAGGGAAGGGGCAGCAGCCTTGGGCAGTTCAAGGCCTGAAAGAGGCTCTTAGTGCCTCAGTACTGCTATTTCTTTCTCTACAGCACTGTACAGATAGGTATCTATCAGTGCAATGTTAGTATTCCTGCCTATATGAACCTTGAAAGTTATATGATATATTTTGCAGACCACGTTTTCTTTGAGTCTTATCTCTTTATACCACAGTAAATTTGGAAGTCTTGGTGGCATAAATTAAAACAATGTGTACTTCTCCACTTACATGAAAACCTTCATTTTCTTTTAACAGATAAACAATCAGGTACTGTATGGAAGAAGTCACCAGAATGCTTCTGCAATCATTAAGACTGCCCCATCAAAGGTCAAGCTAGTTTTCATACGGTAAGAACAGTTCTCATCAAAACATTTGTTTGCACTTTAGCCTATTACATTACATATTTAGCCTGTTTCAAAAATGCTGAACTTGCTCAATTCTCCTTGAAGTAAATAAACCTTTTCCTTGACTATTCTTTTCGGAACAGTTGAAGAGTTCTTAATATTGTAAAAAAAAAAAAACAAAACACCAAAACCCAGAAGACCTAATGTAATTGAGTGTCTGTTTTAGGGGTGTCTGCTGAAGACTTGAGCTGTCCCTGTTGGGCTTGAAAACACCTTGATAAGAGCTTCTCCCAAACTTAGTAAAGTGCTTTAGGTTGGTTCTGCCAGCACAAAGATGGGGGTGGGCAGATTGCTTCACCCAGACTGCCAGGAGGGAGTGAAAATGGTGCATAGACTTGGGGCTGGAGAGGAAGGTGCTGTGAGAGGAGCAGGCAAGTGTAGGGCATGGAGCTGGGTGGCTGTGTGAAAGATAGCTTTGTATGAACATCAAAAGATTTTAAAAGTGAACTAGGGCTTAGTTGTACAGAAGCAGAACCTGCCTTTGACAAGGAGCACTGGGATGGCTTCTGTAGGATGGAATATGCTAAAATAACCTTTCATCTGCATAAGAAGAATTGAAGCAGAATTACATGTAGGTATTTTTCCTCTATGTGTGTGAATTAAGGACACCTTCATGCATTCACTCTGTAGTTCAGGAAGCGTTACTCTTCTGACCCTGGGTGGGAGGTCTGGAAAGAAGCTGCCTCTTTCTCAGAACTTGTATTGCTTTAATATATTGGAATTTCACCGATGCATCTATTCCAGCTGTGACTTCGGTTGGGCACTATTCCCATGCCATTTTGTAATGTAGTGTTCCTACCAACATACACATCATACTTGATATTGTTTTATATTCTTCGCTCATAGACAGCTTACCTGTGAACAATGTAATAATCTGTGTGTGAATGCATATAAATGCGTACATTTACTCGCACAGTTCTGTCTGGTACAGCATACACAGAAATGATGGAAGAGCAGCATTAGTGCAGTGAAGAATGAGTTGCTGTACTTGGCAGCACAGAGGATCTGGAGGAGATTAATGATCTTGCCTGCAGCTTCTGTGTTACTTTCCCCAGCTATTGAAAATTAAACGTCATGTACAACAACTCACTCACCATTACTTAATTGCATGTGGAAAATGTGTCTGGTTGGCTCCAGAGGCAGAACCACAACTTAGGAAACCAAAACCCAGGGCTGAGTTTAGTGCTGTCAGGCAGCACAGAAAGCGTGGGTTTCTTGCGTCCTGCCCTGCTGCACTGAGCATCGCAGCTGGCTGCAGAGCACTTAGCTCTGCAGAGCGGTAATGAAGGGTGTGGGTTAGCTCTAGTTGCCCATGGGCTGGAAATCCTTGGTGCCTATTTTGTATCATGTCTAAGACATAAGGGCCATGTATCTTCTTAGCCATACTTTACCTTTTCAGATTGTGTAGGAGTGGGTTTCAAGGCAAAAAGTTGTCTTAATTATCATAATCAGTAGATATTGGAAATACCATTGGATAAATCTCTTTTTTGTCTCTAGAGGTTGTTTTTTTAAAGAAGTTTCTATTTTTATATACTGCTGCTGAGGTTGTAAACTTGCATGTTCACATTTCCCAAGAGCATGCATCTTGTCACTGCTCTCAGCCTTGCATTAGAGTACACTGACAACTGATGGGTTTGTTTGCTTGAACCAAGCAGCCATTCGAACAGCAGTGAAAAGAAATTTTCCCACTGAGAGAATGTCATTAGTAACTGAAGCACTGGCTCCAATGTGGGGACAAAACTGATGCTGCCTTTTTTTTGATGCATGGTCAACTTCTCATAGTAAGAGGAGTGTTTCAAAATGTTAGCAAAGCCAAACTAGACTGTTTCTCTTAAAGACAAATTTTAAGGAGAAAGAAGAATAATATTATTTTCTCATGCAGACTGTATTCCATGAGCCCATTCTATCTTGGTGCTTCTGATTCCTACACCTTAGACCACAAAACCAGGGGATGCAGTGGACTGAAAACACAAACCAAAAGACTGTGCTGGTCCCAGAAGTCTTGTCCTGGTGCAGTTTGGTAGAAAATTTTTTTCTTGCTTTATCAACTTATTTTAAAACTGTAACATAAAATGGGGGTATTGAAATGCCACTACTTAATGCATGGTGGTGCCAGCAGTAAATAAGTAGTAAATAAGAGGAGCAACAGGCATCTTGAATCTCCATCCATCTCTTGTACATGTGCAATAGCTTTTCCAGCTGAGAACAATGCGCTGAGTGTAGCAGACTTAGCTCTCCTCGTAGGTTTGCTGCTTGGCTGATTTCAGATATGTTCCTGTGGACTCTAATGATCTGGAAAGAGCAGGATACCATTACATTTGTCATGCTTTGAAAATGAGGCGGAGCCAACTGCAATAGAAATAGTACTTTCCTCCTCCTGAGCGCTGTTACCCATGCAACTTCTTTTAAAGGTAGAGGATGCATAGCATAACGTAGCCAAAACACATCCTGGAGCACACAGTAAGACGGGACCACAGCTCACTGTAGCAAAATAACATGTACTGCAGGAGTTACGAGAGAAATGGATTCGGTCTTCATGTGCATGAAGATATTACTATTCTAATTTCACCAGTGAAAGGCCTCAGTAGGTTATAGTTTTCCAGAAACACGTCATTCCACAGTCTAAAAAGTTTCTGCATGCCTAACTGAGCTGACCTAGGACATAAAAGCAAAACTGGTGGGACTCTTGGGCTCCTACTAAAAAGTGCCCTCTTTGATATCCTGAGGCTTTATTTTCTTCAGATGAAGGATACTCAGTGATAAGCATGCTGCTTTTCACTTTGAAGCAGGAAACAGCATCAAGGTTTTCCTATTTCTGGTGTTTTGGTTCAAGTACAGGGCAGGGGGATGTTTCCATAAACTCTTTAATCAGTTACGAAAGAAGCCCAGAAATTCCTGGGCACAGAAAAGCCTTTCTGTGAGAGGTACTGTAATAACCATCATTAAATAACTTGGATTATGTTGCGCCCAAATTTATTTTTTCTAGGAAAAAATAAAGAATAGAAGGTGTCCTCAACCTTATTGAGTTTTTACTAAAATCCTAGCTTACCGTCTATGCTATAAAAATCTGTTCACACATTTTATATACCCAGGTAGTGTTACAATTGCATTCCCACCCTTTCCTGAAAATTTTGCTGATGAGACATAGTGCAGTAAGTGTTGTGAGAATCGTAGGCATCCACTTATATTTGAAGGCTTCTCGCTCTGGTTTATGAGCATCTTTTCCTCAATTCAGTTGACGAAGATTATTTAAAACAGTTGATTTTGGCTACATTCCAAAATATAGGTCGTCACACACCACTGTTTCCCAGTGGTCTCATTAATTACACGAGCTTGTAATAGCATCTAAAGATTTGCAGTTATAGCAGTTACAGTATCGCTTTTTGAGGGTTTTTTGGTTGGGTTTTTTTTGTTTTAGGTTCAGTGCATCTTGTGCTTTGTAGCTTTCTAGAGTAACAAATTTGAAGGCATTTAACCTGCTCACCCAGTTTATCAAACAAACAAACCAATTGCCTGAGCACGGCAAGATTTTCCTGAGATGAAATGGCTCAGTCTTGAGTGCTTCCTTTGATTAGTGTCCAATCATGTTTTATCTGACCTCAAAGTCTTACAGCTGCTGCATTAACTTCCATGCTACTGTGGCAAATATGGGTTGTCTTTTTGATTTCTGCATATCAGAAATAAATAATAATTTGACTGCAGCTTTCCAAGCCATATAAAGGAGTCTTGCTATGGAAGCACTAGTGGAAGTCAGTGGCAGTAGGGCGTGTAAAGGTCTTAACTGCCTTTTGAAATTCTTGATCTGAGTTTTCAACAGGAATTAGCCAGGTAGTAATTTGAGAAAGGGACTTGCTTCTTGTAGGAGTCTCTGTGCCCTAGTTCCCAAAACAGAATGGGGTTTGTATCCATTGTGGCTTTTGTTCATGCATTGTAGGTCCATCTTTTTAAGATGCATAATAAAACGATGTAATTAGATTTTACATCTGTAGTAGGAAATCCAGCTTATATGAGAATGGTCTTTTACAGTCAGAATTTTATGATTCAGCAAATTCAGTGTTTTTTCCATGCTCAATTAACTGCCTTTAATCTGTTTTGGTGCTTCAGTGTCGGTATAATAAGCAGATCAAATATAGTTTGAATGCTTGAATCAAAGTGAATGCCACTGATTGCCATCATCCCTTTGTGTTCGGTTCTGTGATTCATTCTTTGGTATACCTTTATTCCTTAAAAGAAAATTTTCTTGTGCTGTGATGAAACATGAGAAATGCTTTAAGAGTAAAGTACTGTAGGATTTTGCTTATTTAAATACCATCTGTTAGCTGTCCGGAGTCATCCTCCCACGTGGCAGTCATTCTGTAATCATTGCTTTCTGGTGATGGGATGGCAGCTTCTCAGTGCAGCCCACAAATCTCTGTCACCTATCCCCTCCTTCCATTTCTAGGTATAATTGTAAAGACTAATCTCTTGCTATTTATGGTGACATGCAAAGGAGAGAGATCCTTACACTCTGTGAGGACTGGGAAAGTGAGGGCAGTGGCTGGGTCGGACGGTTCTTGGTGCTGTGTAATGCTCTCCATTGCTGTGAATTTGTTACTGAGTCTTTGCTCTTCTTTTAGAGCCTCTATAAGTAACGTTGTATGTTACATGGCAAAGTCTCAAATGCTGTCATGTTTTAGAAATTATTTTTGCTTTGTTTATTCTAACTTACATAATTGGCCATATTTTAATAGTATAAACTCTGTTTTTACTTGCTTTGATTGTTTAGGTTCTTTCATGTGGGAAAGCTTTAAAAATAAGCTCTTGCCAGACACTGTGTATGCAAGTTTGAACTTTTCCTGTTTTCTTCAGAGCTGTTTCCTCCTTGCTGTCACACACATGTGGGAACAAGTGCATGGTTGAGGAAGTTAAGTAATTTGGGCTCTTTCAAACCTTTGATGACCTAAGCTGCAGTTTATGTGAACATTAGTTGTTCATTTAAAATATCTGTATGGATTTGGCTCTCACATAGTTAGGAGTGGATGGAGGGGAAAAGGAGAACAAGACTGTTCTTGCTGTTAGTAAGAGAGATTTTTCAATGAGATGCACAATACAAAGGTCTTGCCTTGACCCAGCTGATGGAAAAATCCAGCATGCCTTTTCAGCATGCAACTTTGCTGCAGTCCCCTTTTCCAAAGGACCTTCTAGAGGGAAAACAAAGATGAGAAAATAAGAGATCCTGACCTGATTTTTCTTTTTTTTTAACAAGCAGGATGTGGACAATATAAATTTTCAATAATCTCCAGGACTTTATGCCCTCATATCACAACCAGAGGGAGTCCTAAGGGTTACTGGGCAAACATTGTTCATTCACTTGGTCTGCAGATCTGTTCCAACTAAGATGTCATGCAACTGCATACAAGCCACTGGGTTTTTTTCTCCTGATTCTTGATGTACTTTGTATTCCCAAAAAGCATCCACAACCTCTTACAAAGCTGTTGTCAAATGATCTTTTAGTGTTGATCAACTGTGTAGTTGCAGGTAGTTTGGCTGGAGGTTCTTCTCCCTTCGTTTAGACATCTAGAGGTCATCTAGACTTCTGTGATTAGTGAACAGTTGTCAGGAACCTCTGAAGAGCAACTAATTTCACCCTGTCCTAAATTAGGACATTTAGGTGCTGGATGAATTGCCCTTCTGAGTGGATCTGCTTTGGGATTTGTCTTGATTTTGCAGTGATCATAGAAGTTTGGACACTATCTTAGACAAGATGCTCTGCTTTAGACAGGTAATGAATCTCATTCAGCATGCTCAACAAGGATTTGCTTAGCATTAGATGACAGTGAGCTTATACCATCACAGACATGAGACACGTATGAGTAAATAAAATGGAAACCAGAAATTGTCCTCAAAGTAAGGCAGGGAACCTGAATTCAAGAATTAAAATTCTGAGGTTGATGAGCAAATGGAAAAAAAATTTAGCTGAGGCTGTGACTTCTGGTTATTGTCTCTAGAAAGATAACTTTCTGAATGCTTCATAGACCATTCCAGCTGTGTGTGACATTCCTCCAGAGTGCCAGAGACAACTTTCTGTTAAGTGCAGCACAGCACTGCAGGGCAGCCTAGCTGAAGCCTTACAGCACAAAGCTTTAACTTCCCTTCAGGCTTACTTTCTGCAGTGTGGAATGAGTAATCCCTTCAGATTTATATTTGTATATTGCTCTCTTTAGGCTTCTTTTTTGCCAAGTGTTTATGGTAGTTAGTTATTAGTCAACAATAACTGTATTTGTCTTTGCTTAAGCTGCACATCTCCTTCACTGGAGGTGCAGTTAGATGGAGCAAAACATGAGAAGTTCTTCTCTTTGGTCAGTGAGAAAGGATGGGGAATGTTCAGGGGTCCTATTTAGACTAGAAAGGAAATAAAATTTAGCAAAGTATGGCAATCTAGTCAAGTAAATCTGAAAATGAGCTTTTCTAAAGTTTAAAGTCTTTACCACTTATATGTCGCTTTGATCTTGCTTCCTGTGACATTTGAAGTGAGGAGAGCTTGTTTCTTCAGTATCGAGCTATAGTTAGTGATGTTTGTATAAGCAATAGGCATTCTAACCTCCAAGCAGATCCAATTCCCATTTTCACTCAGAAACTCATCCTGAGGGGTTAGAAGCAATGAAATTATTTGTGGGAGGAGTGATGAATTCCTTCCTGATTCAGGTTATGTGTAACTGATGAAATATAACCAGCTCTCTAGTGCATGAGCTCAGCAAGGAGGTGGGCTGCTGTCCCAGTGTCTTAGACAAACCGGTGTAAGAGCTGGAACAAGAGTGGTGGATGTTTCTCATTTTTGCAGATGGGGGGGGGGGGGGGGAGGGACGGGATGGGACAGGACAGGACAGCAGCATCTGAGCCTCCCTGCTGCATAAATTGCATTTTATGTTGCTTTGACCCTGAGAGTATGAAGCTGTGTCTTGACTGTGAAGGATTTAGACGTCTTATCCTCAAGCAATATTGAGCACTGGTAACTGAGAACAGCTTTCGCGGAGGTGGTTATGTAGCAACTATTGGCAAATACATTGAATGCTCATTTGCAGTCACTGTAATTTGAATATGATGTTCAGACTTCTAAGCTGTCTGCCCCTGCATCAAAAGAAAAGGATTGCTCCTTTTAGTTGTAAATAAATTCATGTTTTAGTTGAGGACACTTATGGAAGTGGAGAGCAGAAAGAGCAATTTATTATTAGATCTGTCACTTTAAAATATGTTCCCACTTTGATTCTACTTTGAAGCATTCTCCTTTGAAGCAGCATTAAAGTATTTAAATATGTACGAGTCCTAGCAGGGGGAGATTACAAGTTGTGACACTTCATAACCTTGGGATTTTTTATTTTTTGCATATTTTTTTTCCCAGGTAATTACTGTATATGTTTTTTTATTGCTTGGAATAAAAATGGCCATCCATTTAAAACTGCATAAAAATATTTTCCCAGTGATTGGAAAAAAAAACATTTTGTGTGTGTATATATGAAGTGGAAACTAGTTTGTATAAATAATTACACCCCACTTTGTCATACAGATAATGAATTTTCTGTCTAGCAATTTTTAGAATATTTCTTACAAAGGTTTATAGGTACCTTGTTATTTTCAACCTTGCTTCTAATTGCAAGTTATGCAGCATGCATTGTAAGCTACAGAAGTGTTAGTTTTCATGCTGCTTGAGCTTCATATAAACTATTGTCAGAAAAACCTCTACAGTCAAGTAAAAATTGCTAGGTGTCTTAGACACCTTACATTTGCTTATTTATTCTTATAGGTTAGAAAAGCAATATAATTAGATCAATGTCTCATGAAGGTAAGAGGAGGAAAAATGTCCTTGCCTAATATGCCTTATGGGGTAAAATGCACTTGGGAATTGTGAAATGCTTATGAAGTTCATGAGCTTGGTTCTGTGCCTTCCTCAGATTTCTGTGTTGGCCCTGTGCATGGGTGTTTCTGCATCACAGGCCACTCTGGTTCTGATCTTAGCATGGTTTGTGACTCTTGCAAGGCTTTGAGCAGGGCCAAGAGGAGGGGCAGGGAGCGAGTACAAAAATGAGCAGCACAGAACCAATTCCTTTGAATTGTATGGCTGTTTGGTTGAAGATAAGTAAATGAATTCACCAACCTTTGCCTGCAGGATTTATCATTTCAAATGCTTGTGACTGAGTTTCCCATATGCTGCTTTGCTGAGAGCTATTGATTTACAGTGCTGTCTTTCAGTGATCAGAACATGCTAGCTTCATGTGTTTAACTCTTGAGGGATAAAATGAGAGTTTTTCTGTCAGGCACTTCTGTAAAATGTTTTTAAACACATACTGGTCTAATATTTTATTCCAGAAATTAAAGAGGATAAAATTCTGCTTGTGTTACAGTAACCTGGAAAGTAGTAGACAGGACCAGAAATCAATTCCAGAAGACCCACTGTATGAGAAGTCATGTCCTTTCATCTCAAGATCTGTATCTGCAAAGCAGCAATATTACTGATCCTTCCTCTGTCATTTTGGCGAGCAGAGGCTGTGTGATAGTACTGAATCTTTAACAAAATGGAGTTTGCATCATGTGCCTGGCTTCTGTGTTCTGTGAGAGTTATTCACCCCCAAAATAAAAAGGAAGCAAAATCTGGATTCTTTTTTCTTTCGTATGCCTCAGATTTGCCTTAAACAATGTCACTGAAGTCATATTTTACTTGGTTCAGTTTTACAGAGGCCAAAACAATACAGAGTTAATTCCACAAGCCAAATAATTTTAAATGGCAGTAGAGGAAAAACATTAGCATGGCAGAATACTATTTAATTGGGGGGGGAAAAAAAAGGCTTTTAAAAGTTACAAAGTAATCAGATGTGTAACTTAGGAATGCATTTTAAAGAGTAAAAAGAAAAAGATGCCATACATAAGAAACATCTTTGAAAAATAATGCAATTTATTTGTAGGGGGAATCAATATTTATCTGTTTTCTTCCTCTGGCATTTAATAAAAATTCTTCCAGGCTTTTACGCTGAATCTTTTCTAAAAGACCACAGCATATATGAACAAAAAAGAAAAAGCAATCTATTTTAGTAAAACAGGTATTGTATTTCAGTAATGTGAATATTAGACTATAAACAAGCAGTTTACAAATATAGATGCTATTAGAAGAGGCTAACGAAGTATTAGCCTGTCTGTTGATGTGTATGGACCATAAATTCCAACTATGTCCTCTGATAATCCACACAAAATTAGATTTCCAAAGAATGTGATGTCAGTGTGTCCCAGATGAAACTACAGTGGTCCCAAGAAGGGATGTAATCTGTTCGCTAGCAAAGAACAAAAGCAAAAGTGAAGTGCTTTTCTAAGCTCTTAACTTCTAGTAAGAAACAGTTACATTTTATGCTAGCAAGAGTATTTTCTTAATGGGCAAAACCAGCACAAAAGAAGTTTGACCATTATGGTTTAGTGTGTAATGTGTTGTTTGTTTTGTTTTACAGAAGTGAAGATGCAGTCAATCAGATGGCTGTTACTCCTTTCCCACTGCCTTCCAGCTCCCACTCTTCTATTGAGGTAAAGTTGTCGTGGGTGGTTTTTTTTTAATTAGGGATTGCTAAATTAGGTAGATTAATCATTATTAGCTATTCATTATAAATTCAAGCACCCTGTACCTTGTCTAATTAAACCCTGAATCATAAAATGCATTGGATAGGAAGTTGACCTAATAGGCATATTTTCCCCTGTGTCTTTTTTTATTGATCTCATTGTTACTGAAAGAGTGGCAATGGCATTAACAACAGGTATTAAACAGGTTATTGCTGTACAGGAGGAAGAAAAGTCTCCAAATGAAAACCTTGCCATCTCCTATCCTGCTTCTTTTTCAGCTGGTTAGAGTAGCTGTGGTGAGGCTCTTTTGCCTGGAACATGGAAATCCTCCAAACTTCTAAGTTCCTTTTCCCCCAGAATACCCTTCCATCAGCATCTCTGAAAATGAAGTAGGGATGTCTAGCAGCTAGCTACGGTACAGAGGTCACTGTGTACATAGTTTGCATTGCAAGAGGCCCTTGAGACAATCCCAGCCTGAGGGCCCTGGTCCACCAGTTTCTCCTGTGCCCCAGCTTTGGATGACTCCTGTGCCCCAGCTTTGGATGACGGCTGTTTAAGCAGTGAGCTCTAGTGCACAGTGTGGTAGCATGCCATCTTCCAATGCAAAAACTTCCTCAGTGTGGTAATGTTACCAATGTTTTTCTTCATTATAGTTGCTGTCTCAACCTCAGTGTAGACTAATTGCTCTCTTGTGCACCATGAATCCCTGCAGTGTCACCACATTGTTATCATTTTGACATCTTGATATGATGTAACTAAATTTTCTAGATAAAGTACATAGTTAGGCTTGCTGTTGCTTTTTAATTCTATTTCTATTTGAGCTAATAAAGCAAAAGATGTTTTATAATTAAATTGGGGATGAGTCTTGCCTTGAATTGATAAATTCATGTGCATTGAACTCCTGGTATTTCAGTAAGCATTACTGTGATCCCACAGTACTGGTCTACGCTAGGTGATGCTGGATGAATCTCCTGTTCGCACACTTGCTATTGCTTTCCAGATTATATTGCCACTGATGGCTGCTTCCATACAGGCATAGTACTGTACAATGCAAGAAGTGCCTAGTTTTTCTTTGGATCCGAATAATCTTTTGGACAGTGCTTTGGCATTTCGTTCTCTCCTCCATAAAAATAGCATGTCCCAGGTGCAGCTGGTAGATTGCAGATTACTCTACAATTTACAGAGCCCAAGGTCATTTTATTTTTGTTGACTCTTTAATACCTGCATTTGTTTGCAGCTTTGTTTATTATTTGTGTCTTCAGGATGAACGACAAAGCTTTGTTCTGTGGTCAAATGACTGTAATTAGACCCTGTCAGCATGTGGAAGGCAAAGTACTCAGCCACTGCAACGTTTGCATTTAGAGGTGTAGATGCTTGTGGGTTAAGTTTCATACATTAATGGCAAGCTCTTACTATTTATGTTGTGTCTGTTTTAGAAGTAGATGCACCTTTTTACTTCTAGCTAGTATCTTTTATTACGTAAAATAAATGTAACCAGAAGATACTGTTGCTGTATAGAAATTTAGATTGCTTTTCTGTGTCAGCTGTTCCTGTCTTTAAATGAAGCAAAACAAAACTGACATTGTGCATTACATATTGAAATTATATCTTCAAATATCTTTGAAATACCAAATAGATATTTAACATTGTGTGTTACATACGCTGTACAAGAAACTTGTCAGCTCACATTATACAGCCTGGCTAGTATAACAGAATGTCGGGATGCCATGTACTATTGTGTTAATTTTCTTCATCTTATCCCTTTATTTTCATTAAGGTATTTTAATATGGAAAGTGATACAGTAAATGCCTTAAAATAGGGTCTTGCTTCATTGCATGGAGTTGCAGGACAGGGTAAGGGACTTATGCTGTTGTGTAATACTGTGGGCAAGCCACCAGAAGCAAAGTATATTAAATACTAGTTATTGTAATATATCTTTTTTTAAAAGTTTCGTTCATCAGAAAGCCACAGAATGAGATATTTTGTTGCAACTGAACAGAGTGAGCTTTTGTACAAATGAAGAGGTGCTTTACCTGCTCAAGTGCTGGTCAAAACATTTGTGTAATTTTCATTGTGCTTAAAGGTAAAATATCTAATGAAGATTCAGAAATAATTTTGCTTCTAGGACTGAAGAGCTTGAAATTTGATTTCTTGCATGTAGTCTGTTTTGCTTTGCAAGAGATAACAGCTCCAAATCTGGATCAAAGGCTTAAGTGTAAATCAAAGTAATAGATTAAATTTTTTCAATTTCAGGACCTGGTTGGTTTAAAAAAGGGAAGAAGAATTAAGACATTAAATTTTACATGTAACCAAAGTAGTGGTACTCTAACCTTTAAATTCTAACTTAATGTTTTCCCTGAAAAGATGCCATTTCCTATGTATTTTAACTTGAATTGTCAGAGGGAAATAATTTTTCTTGCAATGTATGCTGCTTAAATACATGCTAATTGTTATCTAGAGAAAATACAAGAAAATTCTGATCGGACAAGCTTTTCTACTTAGTATGGTGCTAATGTACGTTTCAGGGGTCATTTTTGTTGGGAATCCTTAATAGAAAGAGAAAAGCATCATGCAGGGGAAAGTTCTGGAGCACAGCTTGGTGAAAATACTTATGTCTTTTGGGCTACTACCTTTGTTTGCTGGTTCTCCAGTAGTTGTCATTGGATGTCATTCACAGTATTCTCACAGTAATGTGTAGAGAAGTACCTGAATCCTGAGGCTACATTTGCACTTCAAGTTAAGGACTGTGTTCCAGTGCCGGCTTGTGAGCTTGGTGGCCATGTGCTCTAGCCAAGAGCAGCATTGGCTTTAGGGATTCCTCCAGGGTGGAGCACTCAGTCCTGCTGCTACCAGCCTGTTCAGATTGTATGTAAGAAACTGGGCTTCCTTTAATGTGCTGAGCATGTGTGAGACTCCCTCTCGACAGAAGTCTGGAGAAGGTGTCTTAGTACAAACTCAGCAGTTTTCACAGTTGATAGGGATTAGTCTGGCCTTGAAAGTTGACCAAGATCTGCACCTAAGTGCTACTATTGGATTACCATGTGGTGCTTCAGGCTGGCCAAGTGGAGACCAAAGTCTGTCTTTCAAAACTTGTATCACTCATTTGTCTTCTGACATTAGGATGCTTTAATTATGGATCTTTTTACTTTTTCATGCTGCAACTTGTTTAGAAAAACAAAAGAAAAGGTAAAATTGTCTGATTTTTTTCTTTAGCTATTATGGGGTTTCATAACTCTGTTTAAAAACTCTTACCAATCCTTCCTACCAGGATCATGGTGGCACTGAACCTGCAAGCAGCGAAGAAGACCCGAGTTTGGAAGTTGTCATGAAAAGTTTGACTGATGAGGAATCCAACAAAGCTGTAAGTGACTTCAAGTGATATTTAATGATGAGTAGAGCTTAGAAAATGGAGGCTTATTGCCTGGATTTGTTTTCTTTCCGCCTTTGTGTTGGAGTATTACAGCACACTTCTGTCAAATAAAATCCAGTACATGTAAGAGCAGAATCAAGCTCTTAGTTTTACATACATAGACTGTTTACATGAAATAAGCAGTCAGTATAATTCATTAAAATATTGAGATAAGAGTTTATATGTAGTATTTTGGCCCTCTCGAGTTCTTTGTCAGTGAGGGGATTGAGTTTCCACTCTTGCCATCCATTTGTGACAAACTTCAGAAGAAAGTGTGGTCTGTAAATCATTTTCTTATTTATATTCATAGCTTCATAAATTCTAAGGCCAAAATGTCTATTATCATAATCTAGTCTTGCCTCCTGAATAACACAGCTATAGAGTTACTCTCAGTAATTTCTACATCAAGCCCATAACTTCTGGTTTAATGTGGTACTGTCAGTCTGCACTGTAATAAATACTGAACTTCTCATTGATGCAGATGAAGTTTTTTGTTGTTTAGTATGTCAGGATTCTGCATTATCAGAAATCTGAAAATCCTTCGGGGTATAGTTCTAGTCTCTTTTTTGGACTCTATGTTAAAAGTGTAAAATGGAAAACTACTAAACATGCTGAAGAGTGACTAACAGACGTACATAACATTTGCTGAGACAGTCTTTTTGTCCAACAGCCTAGTCCTTTTTTCAAGGAGTGTGTTGGCTGTGTATGTACAGTTTGTGTGTGCTGTCCTCAGCACAAGGAAACTGGATGTTTCTGGATATTTTTTATTCCTAGATGTCTTCTTCCTGCACCATAATGTATTTTGCAAAGAGTGTCCTGGGTTTCTCAAATATGAATTGAATATACATAATGTTCTATAGCTAGTAACTGTTTAATTAATGTCTATGAACTCCAAGAGTTAGGAAGTGTTACGTGCTATTCAAGCAGCAGAACTAACCACTCATGTTAAATGGATTGGTTTGTGTTACTAATGGATTACAAAAAAGTTGAGTTATTTGTATTTAGTAGCCTTGTGCAGAATACTCTTTTGATGGGCTGGAATATAAATGAATCAGAGTTTTATTGTATGTGTTTACAGGTGTAATTCACCTAGTTTTATTGCTGTTCTTGCTCAATTTGGCAAGAAACTGTTGAGAGATTACAAGGTAACATGAAAAATTACTCAAAGACTGAAGTGGATAAAAATATATAAAATGTACAAAAAAGAAGTCTTGGTGTAGGATACTGTGCTATGCAGCTTTTTGAAAGGTATTAGAGGAAGCGCCAGTGTAACAGAGAAGAAAAAATTTTGCAAAAATCAAAGATAGGTGTGGAGGGAAGATGCTGCTGGAACAACAGGGAACCCAGAATATATTGGCAGCTTCTTTTCAAACTTGAGGCAAGAAAGAAGAGACCTGTGGAGCCAAAGGGTAGAAGTTACAGTATTTTTGACTGAAAGTTAAAAATAGAAACAGATATGGCGTTGGTGCTAAGAGTTGTCCGGAACAGAGCAATGGCAGAAAGGTAAGAGAAGACAAAGGCATAGATTTGTTGAGAGCCTCTAGGTGAGGTGAACATCAGTGTAGTACTTAGTTTTTCTTTGCCACTGTCCATACCAAGTTATCTTATCTTTCCACTTAAATTGTTCATGTAACAGCAGCTGGCTGCTGCAGTTTACTTTTTATCTCTGTAATTCAAAAAGCTTTATTCAGCAGGCCAGTATTATCCCCACTGCGGCACTGAGGGGAAGTGAGCTGTCCTGGGTCACAGGGGAGACCAGGAGGCAGCTGGGTCACTCTTCTGGCTGCTGCATAGCCCTGCCTTCACTCAGTGGGTACTCACTTAGAGGTGACTCACAGACTTTTCCATTAGATAAATAGATACTGAAAAATTAAGGGCTAGGAGGTGGATTTAGGGAAGTATTCAAATACGTATAGATCCAACTGTTCATTCCATAATGCCTTCAGTTGCGCCAGCCCTTGGTTTAGAGGCATAAATGGATGAAAAGTAATGGTGAAAGCCAGTTTCATAATTTCAGAGTATCCTTTCAATCAGGATTTTAAAACTACATGGCAAATATTTCTAAGTGTATCTTACTTTTGTAAGTGTTGATGGATGTCATCAGCCCCTTCTGATCAGAAGGAAATGGGTTTGTAGTCCTATTGACATTGAGACTTTGACACTGCAGTGCAGCACAAGACAGCTCATTATTCTGAGGAAAAGAGATTTCTCTTGCAGTCTTTTAGTGACTGTTGAGGCAAAAGAAAACAATGCCGTATTTTTCATAGCATGATGGTTGCTACTAGAGCCTAATGCCAGTTCACCATGGTTAATTAATTTCTCAGTCATATGTCAAGAGAAATCAGGAATGTGAAAGTCATCAAGTAAGATCAGGTTCACTGAGTAAATAAAAAGTATGTGTTTATCAGCAGAGATCTTCCACAAGTACGTACAACTCAAAGCATAAGCAAGATGTCTCACCAAGTGACAGCTGTAAAAAAAAAAAAAAATAAATAAATTAAAAATTCACATAATTCGCTATTCATTGGTTGCTGACAAATTTTTCAGTCTCTCCCAAGATACTTTTTGTTGTCACTTCATCACTTTAAAAATTATAAAGTTATATAGTGGACACAATTGTAGACTTCAATGATAAGAGACAGGAAAGAAAACAACTTTATTTCTGAACTGGAGCCAGTGGAAGTGTTAGGCAAAGTCTGCATGCTTATTAGCTGACATTTGAGGTGGCCTGCTAGAAGGTTGTGGGTTTCTGAGGACTGTAGCTATCTTGCTTTCCATAAGACATTGTTGGAAAAGAATTGATATATGGGGTTTTGAGATGTTCTTGAAACTTTTAACTTCACAAAGGTGAAAGTGGCTTGAGCAGTCATTGTCTGTGCTCTGAAGCATCTTCCATCATTAGTGTCCTGGAAGAGCATGTACGTAATCCACTGTGCTGTAGGAGGGATAATTAAACTGATGTTTGATGTGTGAGAATGGATTCATTTTCCTTAAAAGATTTGAACTTGGAACAATAATCCATCTTTACCACAAGCAGAAAACATGTCCTTGAAGTGCTGGCAAAGAGGAGTGGCTTCGCAGAAATGCTTTTGGATGCATTTGAGGGAATTGAATTAGATTAAACCAGTTGGGTCTCAGGCTTATGACAGATGCTGAGTCTACAATTCAGTGCTTGAGGGGCTGGAAATCTTTTAATTTAGGTTCCTTTGGCATAGTCTGAGTTAAAAGAAGAAGATTAGAGAGATTTAAAGGTGATGCATGGTGCTTACTTGATGTACAAGATGAAGTTTCAGATTTTAGTCACATATCAGAATGAAAACAGGACGCATGAAATAATTTTTCGTTGCTCATTAAAACAATCTGTCCCAAAATGACAAAGCAGTCTTCCCATTTCTCCCTTGACACCTCTGATAATATGATGACATCTCTGCTTTATTTTTTTTTTCTTGTTGCCCATTTGGATAATAGTTACAGTAAGCTTGGAGAAAAATGCAGGAAAAAAATGCGAAGGCCGGGGGGGGTGGCAGAGCCTGGAGGGCTTGTCACAATTTAGCGTAATAGAACTCCAGGGAACAAGGCCAGTATTTTCAAGTTCAGTTATCTAAAATTTGATTTATGTGTATTTTTTTTAAAGTACGAATTGTCATCTTAATTAGAAATTCTTTTGAGATGCAGAATATCTCTGTTATCTTTTGAAGTTGGTACTCAGCTTTTCTGAAACCTAGGCTTTATCAGTTTTTTATAACATGGGGTAAGATAACTAACTAATACTGTGATCAAAGTGGCCGAAATTTGGCTAAGAGCTAACAAAGGGAGGACATTGTTTCACTGTCTGGAAGCAGTTGTAGAAGTAGGAGAGAAAAAATACTTTTTAGTGTATTGCAAGGATATGGAAAACAATTAGGATACAAATGGAGCCCATGATTGAAGTGCCATTGTTTGAGATATTATTAATTAAGCTGGATGATGCATTTTAAACAGTTACTTTATTTAAGTGCTGGCAGTATGCGCAGTGTTGCTGAGGACTACCAAAGAAGGGAGAGGGAAGAAGAGAACAGATGACTTCAGATTCCTTCCTGCTGTAGGCACCAAAGGCTCTGTACAGCTACCTGTGTGCTAGAGGCTGGGCACACGGGTACCTGCACCTTTCCACACAGCATGGGTATTGCTGTCCCAGCCGCCCCAGAGTACACACTTCCTTCTTCTTTAGAGCTTCATATTACTCAGGAACAACATAGACCATGTGTGATAATCTCCTCCAAAAAAATCCCCTCAAAATTGGGCATGTTTTTAATAATCCCTGGTATTCCCTGTATTCATACTAGCTTTTCCTCTTCCAAGTTCTGGGTTTCAGCCTTGTGTTGTGCTACAAATGTACTTGAGTGAAAAAAATATCGCTGTGCTTGCCTAGAATCATCATGTTGAGTTTTGGAGGATAATTTATTTAAGCTAATGAGACATTTTCAATATACCTCACTTTCTTTTTTGACTTTTTAGGATGTGAAATGTAAACCTGACAAACCAGTGGTGGCAGATCAGCAGGAAATAGAGGAGCAACCGCCGGAAAATGTATATGTGTTTATGTTAACCAATAAGATGGGGTTCTTGGAACTTGATCTAGTTGAAGACTGGGTGATTTATGGGGGGAAGGGGTTAACTGAGGAGACACTAAAGTAATTTTATTGGTGGAAACTTGAAAAATTACTTCCTTCTCTGTAAGTACATGGAAATAATCACACAGGCTAATGTCAAGGATGTTCTTTGCTGCTTAAAAGTAAAAAAAAAAAAACGTCAACCAAACAAAAAAAGCAACAACAAACCTATGTTATTTGGTATGAGAGGCACAACTGAGAAAGGTATATTCCTGTCCCTACTTCCTTCATGAGTATTTCTGGAAGCACAGTTATCCAGTCATCATGATTTTCTGTTTATTTATGAAGAGAATCTTTTCAGTTCATCTATGCATATTGCTTGTTTCACTTCTGTTGACTTAGAGGATTTAGTCAGGTATGGTAATCAACAGCTAATGATAATGTCCATATAACATGCCTTTCTGTGATTGATAACTGATCTCTTTTGCTTCTGCTTTGTTTCTAGGTCCTCAATCAGATCAAACAATCCAAAACTTCAAGAAAAGTAGCAGCCAACTTAAAAGAGATACCCCTGGTGCCAGCACCTACTTATCTTTCTCCGGAGGGAGAAGTCACGAGCCGTAGTATGAACCAGTTACTTTTTCCACCAGTATAGTGTATATTTAGTACCTTAACCCAGGATCAATTTTTTAAAATTTTTTTCCAGATAACTTTCTCTGAGACTTTTTTCTTTGAACATCTAATGACCTATTATTTTAAGTTATTTTATAAATTGTTTGTATTTTTCTCTCATTTTATGGTTTTTGAGAGCTTGAAGGTCCCTTTGCTTGTTCTTCTTGACTTTTACATACAAAGCTGTTATTCTTCTTTTTAATTAAAATAGAAGGAAGGGTAGTCTGGGACATCTTGTCCATTCCATGGTGCTGGAACATGGCCTTATCTGTCCTGAATGGAATACACCTTACCATCATGATCTGAATTGTGTAGGTTATAACTGAATGAGATGTTCTCCCAGACGTTTACTCTGAACATTTACTCCCAGAAGTCATGTCATTCTCATTTAGGGACTTCAGAAGTGACTCAGAGTAGTCATCTAGTTCAATTTAGATTGGTAAAGGTGAAGACCAAAATACAAGAGCTTAATTAGTTGCTCTCATACAATTCCTTTGATTGTTTTCATTTTCTCATTGAATAGAGTGACTGACTTCTTTATCTTTTCATGTTCTTAGGTGTCTTTCCACTTCCTTTGCCTGTGGATCCAGCAACATGCCCTATAGTTCCAGGGCAGGAGATGACTATAGAGATATCTAAGGGTCGGTCAGGCCTAGGACTCAGCATTGTCGGAGGGAAAGACACCCCACTGGTGAGTTTCTGTTAAACTAATATTTACTGTCTCTGTTGAAGAGTAGGAGACAAAGACAAGGAAAACATAGAAACTAATGATGCAATGATCTGTAATTGCTCTAATTATTCAGTACAGGGAGGAGAAACCAGCAACTTCAATATCCAACAACAAATTGATAATTTTGCCTTGTATGAGATCAGTTGTTTTCTGTCCCTGTTTAAATTCAAAGGTTTGTGTTTCAGTAGTGCTCTCTGCTATGGTCAGTTTACAAATATGTGGTCTTTTCTTAACCATTGTGAATTAAGAGTTTCAAGAAGGTAAGTTACCAGAATGGTTGGACTAGAAATTAATGACACGGAGTTAAAGCTACTTCAGCAAGGTTAACACCTCCATCTTGAGAGTATAAATGCTACCTAGCTGTTTAAACAAACCACGATGTATCTGCTTGCCAGCAAAAGTCCTTGCTGAACAGAACTAAAGCAAAGGTAATCTTTTACTGGTTTTTGTGTCTTTTTGCTCAATCTTGCTCTTGGCTCTGCTGCTTTTAAAAACATTATCTTCCGCTAAATTAAAATGTGTCAGTTGAAGTGTAAACTCATCAAGTTAGTTATGCTAACCCTTCTCTGCCTTTGTTGTTGTGGTTTCCACTCCACTTTCCATCTAAGAGATGCTATGCAACAGTGTAACAGAATGTCAGATTGGTTTTTTTAAATGTCAAATTTAGTTCTCTTCAGATAACAAGTCTGCTGCAGAGATGTCTTTACTGGATTCTGCTGAATCCTCTGCTGCAGAGACACTTAAGGCAATAGAGCTGCTCTGTTACATGCAGTTGTTCCTGAAAATATCATGTTGGTGCATCATAAGCAATGAAGTACTGTGAGTGTCAGCAGCTACAGGCAGTTGCAATGTAGTAATCTTTTTCCAGAGCAAGAAAAAAAAGAAAAAAAAACCAAGGAAGTTGAAAGGAAGAAGAGAGTGTTGTTTTGCAGAATGTAGCCTGTATCTTTTACAGTATTAAAGCTGACACTGGAAAAGGTTCAGCTTTTGGTCCCATTTATCTAAGTGTCCGATTATGTAGAGTTTGGATGCATTACTGTGCTTCACATGGAGATAGATCTGAGTTATGCTGAAGGCTTAAATCAGCCTGTATGGTTTCCAGTCTGTCCAGTCATGCACTGTTTTGTGCCCAGTCCCCTTTTTTGTCAAACGCCTCAGTGTTGAGTAAATTCAAATAAGAAATTCAGCATTAGTCATCTCTCTTGCTTTTTCATTTAACTGGAATTTGGAAGTAATACATGGCGATCTGTCAGATGGAATCTGGTACATGTCTTTCATGAAATTTTAATATAAATAAATGAAAATTATAAATATAAATATCAGATGAGAAATATGCAAAGGATTTTATTCTTTAAATTGAATAAATGGTTTTGGCTAAGTATTATACTTTCATTAGTTTATTCATTAAAGTGTCCTCCTAGGAATTTATTTTTAAAATGCATGTACTTGATTGCAGGAACTGAAATTCACAAAGGGAGGGAGGTCTGACTTCCCACATTTTTGATCCTCACATTACAGGACTTACCAAAATGATTCCCTGTGCTTTTGGTATTTCTGAATTTGCTTGTTCAAAGGCAAGCAATGTTGTTTCAAAGGAAATGAGTTGCTTTTGTGAGACTACTATCTAAGCTTATCTTGTGCAGAGACCCTCTTGGGGATTCTCCATAACTTGCTTATCCAAAACGATGCATGCAAACGCTTCTTCTCAGAGCAGGTACTCAGGGCTGAGTCTCTAGCTGGTGGGATCATCATTGCTCTGTCTACTTTGTACTACTGATCTCCCTCAAAATATTTTGATGCCTTCCTTTTTTGCCATGAAGTCAGAAAAGCTTTTGTTAGAGTTGAAATGAAGTTTACATAACACAGTGAGGAGGAGTAAAAGAAAATACAGCTCAGGACTGTAGGAAAGTTTCTGTCTTCCTGAGTTTCATGGATTAGAGAGGAGTTATAACAAAATAAGCACATGGAGCTGAGTGATGTGTCTTCTCTTGCCATCATTTGTTTTTAACTCAGTTAGATAGATCGACATCTTTTGTATTTTTAAAAAGAAAAAAAAAAAAAAGACTTACAGCATCACTGCTTGTGTATGTGTTATGCTTATGTGGCATAGAAGTTCATCAGTTCTGAAGGTCTTTTTGTGTGGCAGAAATGATGTCTCCAAGATCCACTGTTTTCTGCAGTGCAGAGAAATTAAAATGAAGCTATAATTGGCTTCAGCAGTTTGGGTTTGTTTTTTTAACTATTTTTGAAACAGAAATTGTCAGATCAAAGTCAGAAAGAATGGGAGTAGCACCCTTTGTAGCCTGTCTCTGCAGGCTTCAAGCAGATATGCTGTCTTTTGTAGTCCTGTCGTTCAGATGGTGCACACAGATGAGAGGTGAGATGCCCTGATGGGATCATGGAAATGTGCTCCATCAGGGACAGGGAAAGGCCTGGCAGAATAGGGGTGAATCTGTGGGAGCAGTGTCTGTGCACCGCACAGCTGCAGAGACTTTTTCTTTTAAATTTTTGTCCTTTGAGAAAACAAAGTATGAGCACCCATTTCTTCCTCCTTTTTCTACTAGGATATCTTTTATTTCATACCTGTGCAGATGTGTAAATGCCTACAAAATGAAGAGGGATATGAACTCTGGTTCCTAGAATCTCAGAAGTAATTTGTCAGTATGGGGTATACAGGGAGACTGCTCCTTGGTAGAACTTGTTAAGTCAAAGGTAGCTATGATGAGTATAAGGGCCTCATCTGTGTGGTATTAAAATGTACTTGATCTAAAAATGCTTATCTGAGTGCTGGCAGTCAACGCTGATGCATACCACCAGCTCACATGTGATGGGAAAGCTCACTTCAGAATATTTTGGATCTTTCTTAAATACATGATGTACAGTCCTGCTTTTGGAATAATAAATTTGGCAGCCCACTAAAGGGATGCACTGCTTCAAAATGAAGTATGGGGTGCAACTTTTAAGTCATAACCTTAGGAATCTCATCAGAAATTGCCAGAGACCTGAAGATTACAGCCTGTGAGCAGAGAGGTGGATCTGCTCAGGAGGTTGGAAAGTGATGTCTTAACACCTGTGAAATGTTTTTTGTTGAGAAGATGACCATCCCCTTAAACTGGCAAAAGCTTTCAAGTTGCATGTATTATAAGCAGGGACTAGT
This sequence comes from Falco biarmicus, assembly GCF_023638135.1. Taxonomy (NCBI): domain Eukaryota; kingdom Metazoa; phylum Chordata; class Aves; order Falconiformes; family Falconidae; genus Falco; species Falco biarmicus. The sequence goes on along the minus strand of NC_079298.1, from coordinate 5,993,241 downwards.
GGCTGTGTGCTTAGGGGGAAGCAGATTAGCATCAACTGAAAAGATGTGCTTATAGAAAAGGCATGAGGAAGGAAGGATTGTTGTTGAGAGTTGTCTTCATGTTGTTGATCTTTAGACTGCTATAGCCCTTAAGCAGTCCTATTTCATTTCATTCTAAGGGATGATTTTTATTTTTATTTTTTTCTTTACTGTCTTTCATTTCACCTTCCCATGTACCGCTGAGAGAACACAACACATGACCTCTGCTTTAAAGCAATTAAACTGCAGAGTGGAGCTGGCTGAAGTACAGGGCTTTCAATTTGTAAGAAGATTTTTTTTTTTTGGTTGTAGTCCAATCAAACTTGTAAAAGTAACCTCAGAGTGGGAATTTAAAAAAAAAAAAAAAAGAAAAAAAAAAAAAAAAGTGGTTTCAGAAACATCCCAAAACGATCTTTGAGGCTCTACTCTGCTCCCCAGGACACCATCCTGCCCTGTTGTCCCTCCGGTTGCTGAACTGTATATAAATGCTTGTCAGCTCCACCACTGCTAATAGCAGCCATAAACCTGACAGGGGTGTCATTGTCCCTCGGCAGCTGCCGGTGCTCCCAGGGCGCATGAGCTGCTCCAGCTGCAAGACACCCAGGATACGTGAATGCGGCAGACCTGTTTGGGCAATGCCTGTGGTGCAGCTCTGAGAGCCGCAGGCGCTGCAGCCCCCAGCACACGGGGCAGGACCGTCGTGCTTGGGCTGCCAGTGCTGCGCCTGGACGAGCTGTGACTCTTAGACGTAGAGTTCAGCTTTCAGACTTTGGACGTTCGTGGCAGCATTGGCATGGCGAGCTGGCCCAAGGCTGCACAGGCTGGAACCTTACGGGTCTGGGACGAATAACTGGCCTTTCAGGATACAGGACTCGCAGCACCAGATAGTCCAGCTATTCACCGTAAATTTAGGAAATGTTCCTCAGTTATTCTGCTTTTGATTCATTGTATTCTGCATAAGTTGTTTCAAGGCAAATAAGTTAAAGTAATGAGCTTTTTCCTCGGAAACTTCTGCGAGGAAGTTTCTGTGAGATTTTCTTCGTAAAACGTCTCAAAACAGGGCATCAAGGAATTGTTTAAAAAAAGATGTCCTGGTACTCCTCCAGATGGCATGTGGGGTTAAATCATCCAAACCCCATTATCGTGAATGCTGTGATGTCTTGTCCAGTTAGCGACTTGCAATGAGCCATTTTCTGTAAAACAGGATTGTCAGTTTACAGGGATTTTATTCTTGGCAGGACATGCTAAAAGCATCACTCTAGGATACAAACATTTTCTTAGTAGGTGGGAGCACTGTTTTGCTTCCAGCTGAATAATTTAGTAATGGTTGAGTTGATTACTCATAGTTATTGACTCTGTATTTGCTGCCTGGGTGACTAAGATGCTCAGACATGCTGGAGGGGATTCACCGGTTTCAACACTGGTAGAAGCTGGTACAGGGACATTTCCCTCAGGCAGAGTTAGAAAATTCTGGGAGGGGAGTGCAGAGGCTCAGCTGTGGTTTGAAAAATCACCGTTAAATACTGAAGGGGCGCCTATGGTATAAAAGAAAAACAGATTGCAGGAGTAGTAACCTTAGAGGGTCTTTGGAGGTGGAGTAGCTAGGAGGCGGTCATTATTTGAACTTTACGTAGAAAGGAAGGAAAGCAGCATATTGTATCTGGTGTGTGTTTTATTGTCAATGACAGCAAACCTCTTATGCAGAATTTTTATACTGGGTTATCTACTTTGAGTTTGGTAAATAATTATTTTCTTTTTACTTTTGCTTTCAGCTGACTTTAATAAAAAGCATTTTTAAGGCAATTAACAAACTTTAAGGTACTCCATCTGTAAAATAAAGTGATCCACAAAGCCAGGGAGCTGGAACACTTTAGCAGTGCTCCAAAAAGTAACAGAATATGCCTGCACTCAGCTAACACTAGTTGGTGTGAGAGCTGGTAACGCTGGAGTCGGAGAGGAAGAAGCTTTTCTAACCACCTCGGTTAGCCCAGAAGGCTTTCTGGCTTGCGGCGGAGCGGGGGGAGCTTCATGATGGTGGGGATGCGGTTTGACAGAAGAATATTTAGATTCATTCTGTCAGTGCAGGTGAGTCATACCTTGCATAAATCCCATCTGTTAAGGAAGGGCAAAGGAATATTCAAGAAAACTGTGACTTTAAATTGCAGCTCTTCAAGACCCAGTGTTTGCCCCTGGAGCTGTGAGGGCTAATTACCCTGCTAGGATCTCCTCACTGCCAAGAGCAGGCTGTTACTAATACCAAAGCCTAGTCTGATATCTCTGTCTTGTGCAATGCTGCAGTCAGCAGTGGGGACCTACCTAAACAGGAGGACTGATGTGACTTCTGTGTTACTAAACAAACAGGTGCTCCCTTGGTTGAGCTTTCTTCCCTCCCTCCCACCTCAGTTATATTTAGATTCAGGTAAAAATAACTTCATCAGTTACAGACAGTCGAAGTCTGAGTGACTTTGTAGACAGTTGTCAAGTGCAGCTAAGACCGAAACTGTTTTAGTGGAACATGCTTAACTTGTAACTACAAATGAAAAGCAAGATATTGGCCTCGGGAGGGTTTCAGCAATATATTGGCTATAGATACTGTTGCTATTAAGTCTATTGCACAATGAATGGAACAATAGAATGAAAAATGGTAATAGAGGTCCTAAGTTTTTAATCATGGCTTGGGTATTGGAGAGGAAAAGTTTGTGGCTGGAAGAAAAAAAAAATGCAATCACTTCTTCACCGTCACCCACATTTATAAAACAGAAGGCAATTTAATGACAGTGGTAAATGCAGTTAGCTTGAAATTGTGAGGAATTGCTTTGACTCTTGGTTGGATAATGTTAAAATGAAGTTGGTGGATTCATCATAATCCCAGGATATTAGCTTACAACAGCATGAAAAAAACCAAACTGCTTTATACAGGAGTTATCACAAATAGGAATCGGAGTAGTAAGTTTTGCAAATCATGTATTTGATGGATCTTTGGCAAGGGTTTAGCTGACTGTATAGCTAGCTTGTGTAGCAGTGCCTTGCTTGAAAAAGTTGGTGTCTTCCAGGAGCATATATCAACCATAAAATCTAAGCTAACAATATACAAAAGCAGTAGGACATGTCGGAATGGACTTCAGCAGTATCTTGCTTGCAGCTAGTTGAAAGTACTGGCTTTTGGCCTCTTGTGTCATATGCATTCAGGATCTCATGCAGCCTTTATAACCTGTGTTATGCACGGTACACGGTAAATTTTCATATTTTTTTTATTTCATAAAATAATGAGAGTGAGAGAGTTAACATTTTAATATGTAGTTCTGTGTTTTATTATTCCCTCTAAAATGAGCATGTATACTTTTTGAAAAACTTTGGTTTGCTTTGGCATGTGATTCATAGAAACATAGCTCTTTATCATTCTGACTTAAGTCATATATTTTTACACTAAACATCTTATTACCTTAGTTTTATTATTTCAGAATCAAAGGAGAGCTTGCAAATGTCTATGACTGCAGACTGAAGGAATGTTAATGAATAGTGCCATTGAATTTTCAGGTTTGAGCTTTTCTGATCTTAGAGAATATAACTGTAAGCAAAAATATTATGCAAGCTGAATAAAATTTAAATAAATAAGGTCCAGATGTAACTATAGGGGCCTATAAAATGTAATACAAATATTATCCACTTCCTTAAAATAAATCTGTATTTTAGTATGAAAAATTATATTCATATTGATATTGTGGATTAATCTTTTTTATGGAAGTTGGCAAGTGAACACCATCTCTTGCAAGGGCTTGTTCTTAAATGGGAAACAGACCTTTTGTTTTGACCTTGAGTAGAGAAGTTTTTCAGTATCATGCAATGCAAAGCATTTTTACATTAACACGGTAATACATTTTTACATTATATAGCCTGTTTTATTACAGTAGTGTTTGGCTTAGGATTTGAGGTGCCTGTTAATGGTTTGTGAATGCTAGCAATTGCAAAATATTTGAGTGTTAGAAGGAGGAATATGCAGCACGATGCATTAGATAAACCCCTTTAAGAAGTCAAGTGATTTGCTTGGAGCTGACCTTCAGCTTTTGTGGCTGAACCGTTATCTTTTAGATTCCATTTAGATCTGCAAATGGAAGATCATAGATCATAACATAACTTTTGTAATTTCCTCTGTCTACAAGTAACCAGCAGCTGGATTTAACTACTGAGGGATTCTTACACAGGGCTAATTCTTCAGTGAAACACACTGTGCAACTAGTTGATTTCTACTTTATCTGTGAGCCAGCCTATAAAAATGAAATGACAATTTTACTACTCTGGACAAACTATTATAAAAGTTGAAAAGGAAATAACTACTGATATTGTACTTACCCTGAGAAAGAGATAAATCTCTGATCCTACAGTCAGCAAAAACCTTTGTAGCTTTATTATCTTTAATAAACACTAATTTAGTATAACATTTGTAGCTATGTAGGAAATTTGTTGGAAATGTGTAATATTAGCCTAGGAAAACACAACTTGTCAACTAAATCAGAAAACGTATTTTCCTGAACGTTGTTTTATATGTAGCTTACTTTTTTGCTTCCTTAGGAAAGTATTCTAATCCATGCAGAAAGCTTCCTTTCTTACACCAAATACATAGTTATGGTTAGTGGTAAGATTTGTTCACCTAACTACAGATGAAACAGAGGTACAGGCACATAAAATTCATGTAACTCCAACGGTTTACCCTGCCAGCTTTCTAGCACTGCCCAGCCACATGGGTTCCCAAAATTCTGGTGTCTCTGTTTTGATCTGGACTTTCAGCATTGTTGTCTGTGTGTGCTCGGAAGTGTCTCTTCTGAGAGACAGGCACCTTTTCCCTCTGTAATGATCCTTTGATCCGGGACAAAAGGCTGGCAATGCTCTGGTGGTAGAGGTAACCTTGTAACTAGAGGGCAGAGCTGTGGATCTGGTTTCTACTCTGAGGACTGTTTGGGGGATTTTTGGTCTAATGATTACTGCCTCAAAATGCACGTCTTGGAAAACGTGGTCTGGGATTTTCAAGCAACTAGTTCCTTACTGAATACCTTACCCGGTGTCATTCTGTGCTGACAATTCTTGCAGTCTTCAATGTGTAACAGTTCGCCTTCCTTCTGTGAAGCGCCTTTGATCCTATCAAAATAATGGCTGGATCTCATAGCCTGAAATAGCACAGCAGAGATAAACTCAAAGCAAAGTTAATATTAGCTCAGGTAAAGAAATAGCTTGTTATGAATGATCTGCAGTAGTTAAGGACTATTCAGTACTATGCAAGAAGCCTCTACCAAAATTCAGATCTTTCTCCTTGTCTAATCCAGCCAACACTGGGTATATGGGGATTTCTCTGTTCCAGTTCTTCTGAAATCTCCCTTCTTGCATGCTAATCCACCTTTTCCCATATGATAGAACTTCATTGAAATATCCATGGTACTTAATGTTTGAGCCTTCTTGATGTCTTGTGTCCTTTTACTGGCCTGCCTTCTACTCCCAGCATTTGTGAATAACAGTCTGGGGGCTGATTTTCAGTGGCAAAGTGCACCTGCATTGAAAGCTGCTGCTTGTCCTTCTGAAGAACAGCTGCATACAAAAAATGCTAGAGAGACTGGCTCAGAAGCTATAAACTTTCAGAAAATGTGTGAGCAGTCCTAGCCTTAAGCCAGACAGCTTGTGAGACTTTCTCACCACTGTTTATGGTCCTGCAGGCTTTTAAGGTTCGCTTGGTCATTGATTTTCCTGAATAGGAAGCTGACTTTACCACCTTTCTCCCAAAGGCTCCATCAAGACGGTGCTATGTGGTCATTGCCTGGGGTCTCTGCCATACCAGCTCTTGACATTTAAGATACAAAGATTAAGCTGTCAGTCTTACTGAATTTAATTCTTAACATTAGCATTTCTATTTGTGCTCTCAGCTGATGGGTGAGTATGATATTCTTCCCCTAACGGGTCTCAGAAGTTGTAATAAATCAAACAGGAAAAATATCCACAGCTTGGGGTGGGAGTTGAGATCTGATTCCCTGAGAGTTCAGGGCTGTTCCCTTCCCTCAGGTAGAGAGCAATGCAGTGTAGATCACTCTGTGTGCGTTTTACAAGTTCTGTTTTCCATAAGTGGATTCTTAGACAGGGTGCTGATTTCTGTAAGGTTGTCTTGCCCTCACTGTTTGGTAGTCATTCGCTCTGTACCAATGTTTTTCTTCAGGGTGTCAACCAAGAGGCCCCATAAACTCTTCTACTTGCCTGCCTTTTCTTCCACAGCCAAAACCTCATTTTGTCAGAGTCAGTGTGAGAGTTGTTACTTGTGCACCTTCCCTTAGCTCAAGAAGACTGTGCAGTCACCGTGGTGTTTTGATAAAGCAAGAGGGCTGTAGCTGTCCCACAGCTCACATCAGAACCTTACAAAATACCATCTGATATACTGTGTGGCAGGCTTGGTAAGCATTACTGCTTGTTAACAGATTTGGTGCACACTGTATACAAACCAGGTATGCTCTTGCCATCCTTGGGAACTGTTCTGGCTTGTGGGTGATTTTTCTAGCCATGCAGTATAGATAGTATCAGTACATTCAGATTCATTTCGTTGGACTGCAGGCCCTTCAATACAAATATTAATCAGCCCAGGACAGCAACCTCAGTGGCAGCAGACAAATCCCCTTCTACTTGGTCTTTCACTGTTTTCATGGTCAGATAGTCTTAAGTTTACACCTGCAAGCATGGGCTTTGTTTAGCATGGAAAAAAGCTGTTTGCATGCCCTGGTTTGTGTTCTGCATCTTTCCATCCCATACAAGAAATGTTCAACTTTGCATTAATTCCCAATTTGTATAAGAGTCTCAGACTATTCTTTGTCAAAATATACAAAGATTAAAGCTCTGGTTTGTTGAATGGATTTGTAAACCTTATGAATTATGTGCTTTCAGCAGCTGGGTATCTTTCTTTAAACAACTGTATTCTTGATATGAGAATGTTTTTATTTCCCCCCTTCTGCACGAACAGTTTTTGCAGCTCTGCCAAGCTGTATCATGGAGTGCCATAATCTATATGAAACTGGTAGTGAAAAGAGATGGGGAGGGCTGGGAGTGAAAATCTGTCCAGAGCCACCATAAATTCACAACCTCTAGTTGAACACTGACGCCACTTTCCCTTCCTGCCTCTTGACTGATGGGTTTTGAGCTATTTTAGACCTTGTCTTCTAGAGATAACAAGCATGCAACTGAATTTGAAGCTAGTGAGCAGGAGCTTCAGACATTCAGTAACCAAAACTTATCCTTTAAATAAATGCTGTGCATTGTTTTAGTCGCTATAGACCCTAGGTGGTTTTTTTTTTTTTCTGAGGCACTGAGCAGTCTTACAGCTTAAATCTGTAGCATGTCAATAGAGTCATTGCAGATTAGGGCTTAGATGGCTGTGGTATGACATTACATCTTGTTACTTTGTAAACATCTTTAAAATAGTGATATAATTTTAAAAGTTCAGCATCAGTAGTTTGGTTTTAGTGATTTGTCATGGATGATCAAAACTGACAGAGTCTTATCCAGATCCCACTAGATCCGGTGAAAAAAAGATCTGAGTTAAATGTACTTCTGAGTTAAATGTACTTTAAGCTGATCCCAGAGGTATCGGAGGAAAGATGTCTGTTTATCATAGTTTACAGACTAAGGAAGGTAAGACTCTCATATTTATGCTTATGGCCTATTTAAAAATCTTTACAGTACATCATGGACACATTGATTCATTCTGGTTTAAATTGATTTGATACACTTGATTCAACTACACTAAGATAGTTAAGAAAAACAGTGCTTTGGCAAGTCAGCAAGGTGTTTCCTTCTTCGGGGTAGGCATAAACTGAACAGGAATGTACCTTTTCATGCCATATATATTTCTAGTTCTAGGTCTGGCTTCTAACACATGCAGGAACCACAGTGTAATACTGGATTGTTGCCTTTTTAAATAGATGATGCAGATTATTCAAACTGATAATATTTGGTGGTTCCTGAATCTGACCTTTAGGTATGTGCAGTTTTACATTTAATAATGCATTACTAGGAGAAGCTGGTAACTGCAGTTTGTTGACCATTTTTAAAGCGACTGCAGATGGAAAACAAACTTAAAGAAATGTGATTGAAAGCCCCTTGCTCAGAGGTTAGGAAATGTCACATTAGATACAGTCTGAAAGTGTTTGATTTGACCACTTGTGTACATGCCCAGTCTGCTGTTACATGGTCATATTGCTGTTTTTTCTACCAAACCTCATGTTCATCCACTGCCCTACTGTGTCCTCGTTGAATGATGCTGTCTGAACAAGCTGGTTGATATTTTGTGTTATCTCACTGGCCGCTTCTAAATGCCTTCCTTTGTAAAGCGTTTAAAAAACTAAAAGTGAAGTGTGCTGTGGAAGTTCTAAACCACAGACTCAGCTTTTTGTCAAAGTTACCCGTGATCAGCCTCAGGTGAAAAAATATACATCACTGTCACCCTCCTGGCTTTTACCCAGGCAAAAGTCTGTCGTATTGACTTAGAGTTACATGATCATTTTTAAAACAAAGGTAACCCCCCAAACCCCCCCCACAACAGCCAAAACCCCACAACTGAGAGAAGATCTAAGACACATAGCAGAGGATTTCGGCAATGCTGCTGAGATGGACGTGCATGATACTCTGTTCCCCTGGCAATAGCTGCTTCAGTTATTTCAAGAAAACCCTGCAGCTGCCAGTGGGGTGTATATATATATAATTTTTTTTTAATCAGATTGTTCTTTTGATTTTCTTAATTACCTTGGTACACAGCTCATAGTATTTTGCCTTCATTTATGTAGATTGAAATCTTTTTTCCTCCATCTGGGATGTTTGTATCAGTTGTAATCCATTTGTGATTAAAATCCTTCAGGCTTTTTTCAGTGATTGGTGTATATGTATCAAAGGGAAAGCCTGTGACAGTGGTGCTGTGCTCCAGCAGCAGCGGAGTGGCTGTAGGTACAAGTCCACATCATTAAATAAGGTGTAGTGGGAATGAAAGAGAATAATGTGCTCAATGTTGTCTTGATCAGAGCGTTAGCTTAAGGGCATTTGAGTTTTCTTTCTGTTCAACATGCACCATGTGTGCTGGGAAAGGACTGCCAGGCAACATGGAGGGGGGGGTAGTTAACTTGGTGATGAGAGATGTAGTATCTAACAGTGTTTTCAAAACATGAAGGTACTTTGTTCTACCCCAGCAGCTATTTCCTGCTCCTGCTCCAGGAAGGCGGTGCACAGCGGGGCTCACACGCTGCTGACCTCGCTGCCTTTTGTTGCAAATGCTGCGGAAAGTCTCCTCTTTGACTTGTACATCAAACCCGTGAAGGAGCTTCACAACCGTAGCTGTTTTGGAGGCTATATTTGTCTGAGAACGGGTTATCCGATACCTACATGTCTAATTGAAAATCACCACATATTTATCCAGAACCATTTTAGAGTTTGTAGTAAAGCCGGTTCTGCTCTGAGGCTGGGTGTTTGCTGGTGACATTGGAGAGGGGAGGGGGAGCACATTTTGCACAGTGAAGTGTCCCATCCTGCTAGCTGTCAGGACTGTGGCTGAAGTGCTGTAGCAGGATGTTCACCTATTTGTTTCAGGAGGGGAAAAAAAGAAACAAACCAGAACAATGCAAAGGGAAAGCACCAGCAAGAGAACAGTATGTTCTTTGTAGTGCTTTTTCTTTGGGGACATCTATTGCTGGCAATAAGATTAAATCACTGAAACCTTCCCTGAAGCTACATCTGCCACTGCCTACATTTTCCAACCTCAGTAATAAACTAACATTTGCCATTGTTCGTTTCTTCTGGATTTCATTTCTTACAGATTTAACCAGCGCTATTTACCACAAGGCATTCAGTTCTTGCTTAAAGCTGAGATCTATGCCAAGTCCCTAAAAATATTCATAGCTCCAAAGAATCTGGTTTTAAATAATATCATAAAAAGTAGACTATATTAATACAACGGTTCACACTGAGTTCACATACTGCTGATGCCAATGTATAAAAATGATGGAAGCCTAAGAAGCTCTAGACAAGACTACCCTGAAGTGGTGAACAAAATCCTTTTTACCTTTTTACTGTCTGTCTGTGTTTTGATTACAGGGGTAATTTTCTTATCCCAAAATATTTAACAAAAAAAAAAAAAAAATCTGTGTAACAGTCTTGCTTATCCTGACATGGCGCGCTGTACCTTTTTACTGTGGAGCGGTAGGCTGTGAGAGACAGGTCATGGCTGCCACTTTGCAGGCTGTTTGGGAGGGAGGATTCATGCCACCCCCTTCTTCCCGCAGGATGCCATAGTGATCCATGAAGTTTATGAAGAAGGGGCAGCAGCCCGAGATGGCAGGCTTTGGGCTGGCGACCAGATTCTGGAGGTAAAGTCTCTGTGTGTGTGTGCTTGCTTATGTCTTTGTCATGTATACTTGTATTCAACACAGTGCAGATTTGTTGTAGGGGAAAGAAAGATCATTGAGTAGAATCTGTGTTTGAAGCTTCTTTTCTGTCACTAAGAACGTCCTGACAAATTCATATTTCCTTATATATTCATATAAGCTGAAGGTACAAATTGAGAATATATTAAATTTAATTGAGCAAGGCAGTTCTCGAATTACATAGTTCAGCTGTCATGTCCAATAGCTCAGTATTATTCATCTGTTTAATCTTTCATTTGGAGGCCTGCGCTACCGCCGCCGCTCAAGTATCTCTGCGTTGCCTGCAAACGAAGTGCTGAGCTGGGCAAACACAGGGCGGGAAGGCGAGGGTGGCTGCAGCATCGCTGTGAGCATCCCTGCTGAAAAACAGTGCCCGCCCGTGGCGTAGCTGGGGGAGCTACCTTCTCCTTCAGGCCACAGTTCATAAAACTGGTGAACACACAGAATTATTTCTCTGAATAAATGTAGTGTTTTTCCTGCAGACAAGCATGGAAATCGAGGAGGGAAAGGGTTAAGAAAGAAGTGTTGGTCTGCAAATGAAACGAGTCAGGCAGGGGTTCAGCAGCTGCTTGCAGTGTCTTGCTGTCAGATCAGGACAAATTCCCAGCATGGCCATTAAGGTTTTGGTGTGTAGGGTTAGAAAAATAGCAAGGGGTGCTTGGGGAGTTGTCTTTACAGCTCTTGCACTGAAAATATTTTTTTTAGCGTTAAGGCCGAATGTTATTTTCATTTTATAAATAACTGTGTATTAACAGAGCACAATAATTAGGGGATAAAAATGGGGAAGGTTAATTAATTCTTCTCTGGCCAAACAGGAAAGTGCTAATGTTTGTGTGCCATAATATTGTTATTATTTCAGCTTTTAAAAGTTGTACTAATGAATCAAAAAGATTACTCTGAATTAGTTTCAGATTAGTATGATAAAGTACACATAGATGCCTGTGTCAAGAAAAGAATACTGATGCAGTATACAAATAAATGTGTGCAGAACTGGTACAAAAGAAGAATTGTTATAGATTAGGCTTAATTACCTTAACATAAAATTAAGTATGACTATAAGTTTGCATATCTTGAAATACTGAGAAATTTTTTCACTGCATTAAAACTTACTATGTTATGTAAATGGATTAACATTGTATTGTTATTCAGTTACAGTTCATGATGCTTCCTAAAGAGACTTCAAAAATATTTAAGCATTGATATTAAGAAATAAAAGATGATTTTGTCAACAGAATATTGGCAACACCCTAAAGGGTGTCTGTGGATTAATCTTGGCAAAATTAGGAGATTAATTTCAGGTTGCAATATGTTTTTTTTATTACTTGAACATCCAATGAGAACTTCATGTTCTATCTGATATGACTAAAATGCTAAAACATTTTCAGGTTATCATAAGAGAAATGTAATTGAGTGCTTCAGGAACGGTCTTGTGTGCCATCTATTGGAACAAAGCAAAATAACTATTTAATGTGTCCTGCCTGGGCTTTGCCATTGCCATTTGCTAATGTTTCTGATTCCTTCTGCCTTTGGCTTGGTGGTGTTGCAGAGCCAGAGGAGAAGGAATCTGAGCAGTAAGAGATACAGGAAGCTCAAAGAAGCACATCTCACTTTTTGGTTGTAAGAAAGAAGGAGTCTTTGAGGTTTTAGCATGTGAAAAGAAGGGAAGAACACCCACAAAACTTATACGCCAAAATGTTTTGATTATTGTGATTTATTCTAGGCAGTGGCGCAAAGCACCAAACTCATACTCTGTAGGAGATCCAGGAGCTCGGCCCTCTGGAAATGAGAGCACTAAATTAGAGTGCCGAGGGGTGTCAATTTGACAAATCTGTGCTGTCACACAGGGGTAGGGTGTGATGAAAAGATCATTTATACATGTCATTTGGAAAGAAAACACTGATTATTTCAGGTGAATGGGATCGATCTCCGAAATGCCAGCCATGAAGAAGCTATCACTGCGCTGAGACAGACGCCTCAGAAGGTGCAGCTGGTTGTTTATAGAGATGAAGCACATTACAAAGATGAAGAAAACTTAGAGATTTTCTATGTAGATATACAAAAGAAAACAGGCCGAGGACTGGGGCTCAGCATAGCTGGAAAACGGTAAGAGTGTCTCTCTGATAGGACCACACTTAAAATGAGAAATATTTTGCTTTTTGCCCTGTGAACAACTGTAGCCATTAAATGGAATATGAAATAAAACAAGACTGTAAGGAACAGAATTTGGTATCTAAAGATCTTCAAGGCTGCCATGGGGCTGTGATCTTGGCTGCTCTTTCAGGATATCACCACACTGGTGTAACAAAGGCAGCTACTGCCTGGGAGAGCTCCTAGCATGCAGTGCAAAGCAGGTGTCTCGCTTGGAGTGAGTGTGGCCAGTGGGCATGTGAACTGTGAGCTCACTGTTCTGATGGCTTCAGTGTAGCTTGTCTGGGGCTTGGAGGCCCTAACCATGGCTTTTCTGATTTCAGAATGGGGGGAGATACCTTCCTATTTTCAAATACCAGGATATGCTTTTGAAAATGGATTTGCAAGTTAGATCTAGCTCTGACTCCGGTTCAAAGGGACCAGTGTCAGTGGAAGATGAGAGGCTGGGTTAGACCTAAATCCTGAACAGTATCAGAGTGACTGTACGATACTGTAGACAGCAGTTGTGTGAGTACAGAGCAGAATCTGAGATACGATGGTAGGTAACAGCTGCTTAATAAAATGTGACTTTTTACTGATATATTTCTAAACCATTGCTACTAGATCATTTGAACCAGAGCACTGATAGATTTAATCTTTCATTGCTAGCAGAGATTTATGGCATGATACTGGCGAGCACTTGTTCAGTGTTAGTGCGTAAGAGTCATGTCGTTGTTCTTCTGTATTGCCAAACAAAATTTATTTTCTCAATTACAAATCATCGTGTCATTATCCTGACTGCGTATGGTCAGTAAAGTTTCCACAGCAGTTTTTTACAAGAGTGGCAATGTTTAACCCAGGTGTTGCGAGCAGATTGCGGGTTGGGTAATTAATTTAGCTTATGTAAATTACCCTACAGATGGTAATCGCAGTCTGCAGCCCTCCCGCGTTTGCTTCTGTGCAAAACTTTCTGTACTATTGCTAAGTGCTTCACTTGTAGGGATTTCCACTTCAGAGCCCAGCTTCTGAAGTCGATTAAATGATACCCAGGTGTAATTCAGGTTGTGAAGTGTTGTCTCCTTCAGGGTGAAGGATGCCAAATACCAAATCTTGGCCTTGCAGCTGGCACCAGCTCACACCATAGCAAGCCTCGGGAGCTGGGGCCAGCACAGAGGGGTCTGCAGCCTCTGGGAGGGGACTCCGCCACGAGGAGGCTGGAGCTGATAAATAAATACATTCCCCTTCGTCTGCATGGCCTGCTGCTCTCACAAGCCTCACTGCCCGCTGCAGGCAGACAGCCACAAAGCTGGATTTTCTGCTGCATAACTTGTGTGCAAACTGTAAAAGTCTTTTCTGCAGACCTCCCTGTTCTTCTGTTGAGGGCCTCCAGGCTTCTAGAAAGAAACTGAGCAGACCCTTTAGGGGGAATATAGGAAAAAGTATCTGAGGCTGCATAATTCATTTCAGGCACATCAGGAGATAGTTTAACTCCATCTTAGACCGATCCTTTGCTTTTTATTAATTCAAGTGGTATTTTTCATGAATCTTTATGGATCATACAGTCAGAACAAATGGTTCAAGGGGAAAGACAGCCTTAAATATAGCAAGACATGCCTTGGTTTTAAAACTTGTAGATTTTTTTTACGTGGTTGAGTGGGGCGTAAAACTAGTTCTTCCTCTGCTCACAGGTTTCTTTTAATGTCTCTTAAATGCAAGTAATCTAAATTGGTCTCCCAAAGAATATTGGATTGTGTAATTAGCCATATGCTTCTTGCATTGTTAGAAATGGAAGTGGAGTGTTTATCTCTGACATTGTTAAAGGAGGAGCTGCAGACCTAGATGGAAGATTAATTCAAGGAGATCAGATTTTGTCTGTAAATGGAGAGGATATGAGAAATGCCTCACAGGAGGCTGTTGCCACTATACTTAAGGTGAGTACGTAATACATTTATGATACTGAATTGCAGTTACTGATACTATGCGAGGTAATTATCCTGAAATGCTATTTACACATACACAGGATAGCTCAAACTGATCACCAAGACAGAAATTTCATCTGAAATACCTTTTGTAGATTCATTTAAAATCACTTCACCACTTATTTCTAAAAGTCAGATGATACAAAGTGGGAAAACAGACACATGTAGCATTTAGGCATTTATTTGAAAACACAACTGTCTATTCATATGTTAGAAAAATATTTGGAAACCCGAGAGGCTTGCATATCAGAAATAAAATGCCTTTGGCTTTGCTGTACTGACCTGCAGCTATAAAATGGCAGCTTAAATCCGTTTCAGCACAGCTTTCCATCTTACAGGCTGAAATTGTAGTCTGGGAGAAGTTGCCTTTTTCCATTAAAAAGCACGTGGCTTCTTGAGTCGGAGGAGAGAGCAGGGGATGGCCTGGCTGCAAGTGCCTGATGTTAGCTCCTCCGTATGTTTCCCAGCCCTGGCAGCCTGTACCAAGGTTGAAAGGACAGGTGGAAGAGATGCTGCAGACCCGTTTCTATTCAAAACTGCATCTGGAGACAAGGGCTTTTTCCTTGCCATCACCACTAGTGTTTCTGCATACGATTTCTTTTGTTCTTGAAGGAAAAGGCTAATTATTTCCTTGCTTTTTCCATTTGGGCTTGATACTTGGCCAAAAGTTTACCTATTTAAGAACTGGAAATCTGCAATACAAGAGTATATTATTAAATTGAATCCATATGTGTTAAATTCACCTTTTTCTGCAGCATTTTTACTCTGAAGTTTTTTTCATGGGTATTGTGTGTGGCAAATGTCTGTTAAAAGTCGAGGACTTTCTATTTATTATTACTAATTGGCCCATCTACAGTTTGCCAGTAGGAAGATTCATACTGACTTCAGCAGCCAGGATAAACCTAAATCCAGGGATGGGCACTTTTTGTATTGTCTAAATACAAATGTTAATGTTTTGAGCATTCCTTGTGGTTTTCTGCATGGAGTTATGGTGCTGAATATAAACATAATTCTCTCCAGGAGAGCGTGAAATATTGTAAGTCTGCTTAAATGCTGTACATGATGGGTTTTTTTTTCCAAGTGTGCCCAAGGCCTAGTGCATCTTGAGCTTGGGAGATTGCGAGCTGGATCATGGCTGTCATCACGGAAAACATCGCAAAACAGTCAGGTTAGTGACAAATTCATGTGTATAAAATGGAGCTGTGAAGGGCAGGGCAGGGCATGGGACAATGCACAGGCATGCACGTGAGGCTCTGTCCTTCCATAGACACTTACTGCTGAGGATGTGCAACAACATTTACTGCAATAATTTTGTGTACTGAATTGCAAAGTAAGTGTCATGCTAAAATGCTGATTAAGTAGAAGAACTACTTAATGTATTTTTTTTTGCTTAAGGAGTGTCTTCCTGAGACACACCAAAAGTATGTAATATCTTTCTCAAATGATGATGCCCAGAAATTTTTTTTTGGATCTGCAAAGAATGCTGAACATATTTTCTGCAGCTGTTTTGTCAATCAAAATGAGTTAATGAAACTGAACTGTATCTTTGCCTATCTTATGGCAGAACCACATGAGATCTGCATTCCTCTCAAAGAAAACACAGAACAATTTCCTGCTTCACTTGCTTTTTACCTGAAGCGAGGACAACAATTCATTTTTCAATCAGTGCAGGGCTTTTCCCCCTCTCCCTGCGTCCCCCAATCAGCTCAGACACTGATACCATTAGTATTAAAGTCTGAGTATTGCAAGGGAGAAGAGCAAGGCAAGATGACTCTAGAAAACTTTTTTTAATGGATTTTCCTTCCAAAGACTGACTGCTTTGCCATTATGTTCAAGTCCCCAAGAGAGACAACTCTGGTTCACAGCAGTGCTATTGCCATGGCATATTTTGACCCCTCTGTGCACAAGGGCAGCTCTCAGGGACGGGGGGGACATTGCCTGCACACCTCCCTCTCACACTGTGTGAGCAGACAGGAGAGGCTGCACACTGGTGGGATCCAGCCCAGCCTCCACAAATGCTAAAAGAAGGGTTTGGTTTTGGAAACAGAGGGGAGGACCCGCAGGAGGCTTAGCAGGGATGTGGGTTAAAGCAGGAATGCTTTTAAGGAGGTCAGTAAGAGGGAGGTTTGTCCTTGATATCATGCATGAACAACCCAAAAAGGATGCCAAAATCATGGTCACGTGGTGTGATTTCTTAACTTTCTAAAGGCCAGCAGTGATCCAGCCTGCTGTCTGGGCGGGTAAGTTATCAGGGAGGGCTAAAGCCATGCAGGAGCAGCTGGGCTAAGCCCAGCTTTCAAAATAATGACTAAATAACATTGGAGAAACATCTGCATGCATGCAGCAGGCAAGGAGAAATGAAATAACAGAGTAAAATTATACTGTTTGCATTACATAAAGACAACACTCTTCAGTATTACTTCTTTTTGGTCATTGTATCAACAGCTAGCCTAAGCAAAAGCAATGTAATCAAAAAGTGACAGTTAAAAATTATCCACCCAGTTTTACTATGTAAAACTCATAGCTGAAGAGAAGCAAAATGCCATAGTATCTAATGCTACTCTAGGTAAAAAATCAGATCAAACAATGTCATCCCTCTTTCTTTGTAGCATAAGAGGCTTTTGCAGGAACCTGGTAATCTCTCTATTTCTTCTAACACAAGAAATCTTAATTACTGTTCTTAATGCAGAGTCATTTGGGAGCCTTGATCTCCCTGCTCCTAAGTGACTTGGTGATTTTGAAAACTGAATAAATATTTCTCAGTAAAACCATTCCAAAAGTTGTAAAAACCTTGGCAAATAATACAGCAAATCAGCTTGAATGATTTGCACAACTGCAAGCCACGTTTTAGAAGCTGCTGGCCAAGAGCATCCAGAACTTTTGTCCTCACTTGGCTTTTTTCTTGGTCTGTTGCATACCTTTAATGGTAGAAGTATAAGCCTTGTGGTGCAGGACAGTGATTTCTTTCACGTGCGTTGCAAATTATGTTAACTGACCCATGAATTGGCAACTAGAGGTGGAAATTGTGTTCTGCCTGTTGTTCGTCACTGACAGCTGCACACTGGTCGGTTAGAATAAATGCTGCCAGAGCTTTTGATTCACCGCCTAATGCATTTAGAGGGAGAAAGCTCTGTTGTGGATGAAGAAGTATAGACCAGATCTTTGTTTTGTGTAAGGCAGTTTAGTTGAAAAGGTCTGGCCCTCAGTGAAACCTGTTGTTCAGATGCACTTCTAAATTGATAATTACGTTTCCTCGAGGGACAGTCTGAAGTTAAAGCCAGGTGCAGAGACAGGGAAAAGGAGGGCTGGAAATGGGCAGCCAAGAATTGGTAACATGCACAAGCAGCCATCTTTGGAGGCTCTCCCTTTTGTCACCTGGCATGTTATTCTGGAGATACGAGTAGGTTCTTGGTCAAATGAAAGGAGCAGGGTCAATTACGGGACCTTATAATCAGACAATATATTTGGCTAAAATAACAAAGCCTGTAGATTACTGCCGTGTAACAAGATGGGTGTTAGTGTTGTGCCCACCTTGTGTGAGAGGAGCTGCTGTGTCCTGCTGGGTGCCTCACGTGTGCTTATCATGCCTGTGGGGTGGGTGTATCATGGGAAAGATGCCCACAAGCTTTAGCAGCAGCCATCGTCTTCCCTTCTCGTCAGGTTTGAGACATACTGGGAATAAGCAGAAGAGGTGGTTAATCCTTCTTCCTTATGCCCTCTAGAGCAGAGATGAACAACGTACTGACATACACAAGGTGTGCACATTAAGGGTGTAAAGTGCAATGTGTAGTACTGGGAGCAGTGCTATGGGAGTGCCCACAGCCTGGGGACAGATTTTGGTAGGTTCCCCTTTTGGAAACAAAGTTGGAGGGGTTTGCACTTGCGTGGCCAATGTGGTATTTCCAGCCTGGTTGGCACAGAGCACAGCTGCACCCATGTGTTGCAGGAACTGGTTTAAAATTAACATTTGGGATTGACTCACAGGTTTTGATTTATTTTTAACTTTAGGCAAGCCAGCACAGCGTCCACAGCCACTTCCACCCTGCGCTTGCTCCGGTCCTCTCTACCTTACAGAATTTTGTCAGCACAAAAAGATCTTCAGCAGATGTGTCTCAGAGAAACTCAGGTATAATCTAGACAGCTGTCAGAATAGCTGTGTGTTATTTGCTTTATATTTGTGCTGGTTTAAAAACAAAACTGAATGCTTGAATCTGGTTTTCCTACTCAGCCTCCCAGAAGACGCACCACTGATGTTTTAAGACCTGAACACTTTCCAGCAGATGACATTATTTTTATGTCTACTAGTAGAGTAATGGCTCCTCTATTTAAAGTGCAGAATTCCTGTGCCCTGCTATTCCCCGATGCCCTTGTCAAAGGCTTAGCACAGGCAAGGTTCTCGCATTAGAAAGAGTTTTCTCAGGGAATAAAGCTGCCACCACTTCATTTATATGTTGCTCTTGAGTGTATAAAGGGGTGTTTTGTAATGAGAAACTCACAATGCCCGCTTTGCAATTTGCAGACTTAGCAAGTGCTAAATCTACAATCTGCAGTAGCTCGTGGAGAGCCTGCACGTTTGTGAGCTCTGACCTGCGTCAGAAGTTGGTGACCTTTAGTTGCGTCTGACCACGGGCAGAAGAAGACATCTCTTCTGCCAGTTTGCATGCATTGGAGGAGGCATATGGCTTTTTGGGCAGCCTCCCTCATGCCATTTTGAAGGACCCTGCCTGAGAGTGCCTGTCTCCGTGCCCCAGTTCAGCATCCCCAGGGCTGGGCTTCCTGCTGCCTCAGGTCTCGCAGCACCTCCGCAGTCCTGCCTTCTGTGCTCATAGCAGTTATCTGCACAAGTACACGTGCATGGCGGTGAGAAATACTGATATGTGTTATTAAGAATCATTAACTTGAGAAAGCAACTAATTCTGCCTGCCTTCTAAAAAGTTCTTAAAATAGTTTAATTAAATCTGATAGAAATAGGAGTTGGTATAGCAGAGCCCAGAACCTGCCTACACCATCAGCTTGTTAGGCTGTTTAGTCCCAGTTCAAATGATTGCTTTGAAGTGTTGCTTTTTTATCTTTCTTTATATACATATATATATAGAGAGAGAGAGAGAGTGTACTTTTGAATGTCCTATGGCTAGATATATACCAGCCAGACTTTCTGGCTGTCTATTATTTACTAATACAGCACAAATTAGAAGAGGAAGTCAATGGAACCTCAGCGGTCTCAGACTAGCCATGTGCCCTACCCTTTGTGGTAGGGACGCTGTGATTTATGAATAATAAGCCAATCTTTAATTGAGTGAAATGCACAATAGGGCTTTTCTTCAGGCCAGCAGAGTACTGCTATTCAATAGATTGCAGTGAGCAGCGGCTGCACTACAATGGGCGTCATGGTGGCATCCGTCAGCGGGAGTGATTACATCCGTATTCATCTCTGGGTGAAACAGAAATCCTGTCCTCCTCACATGAGCAGCGCTGCCTGGTTTGGCACAGGAAGGCTCTGCTTCTGCTTGGTGATAACTCTGACTAGGCAGCAAGGGACCATTGTCACCTGACAGTGTTATCTCTTAATTATATTATCTCTTAATTACAGAAGCTAATTGTTTGTTTCTTTATTAGTAGGACCAGATATGGGCCCAAGGACTGTGGAGATAACAAGGGTCAGTGAGTTATTTTCTGTCAATTTAAAAAGCTGACACTTTTAACTGAAGTTGTTAATTTTTGTAACATTCCTCAGAAGTAAAATTGCATTATTTATGTTTGCAGTAGGTTGTTGGATGTAAGCCTGTGTAACGGGACCTGGATGTGTGAGATGCATGTGTCTGTCAAACCCATCTATTTTCTCCCTGTTCCATAAATCAAATGAGTTGGTTACTCCATACCCCGAACATTAACATCTACAAGTTGCTCCAATTGCAAATGTTGTTTTATTTTGCTTTGTTTTAGGGACCAAATGATGCACTTGGTATCAGTATAGCAGGAGGGAAGGGAAGTCCACTAGGAGATATTCCCATCTTCATTGCTATGATTCAAGCCAGCGGTGTGGCTGCACGTACCCAAAGACTCAGAGTGAGTGGAGGGGTCCTCTCAATATTTCCTATTTCATCTGCCGTGTGTCCCACAGAGAAGGAGCCTCAAGCACTTCTGTATATGCCATCACTTTGATAATGTCTCGTAGGCTGCTTTGCCTCTTTTTATATAAAAACAAAATGAACAAAAAACCCCAAAACACAAACCTGCCCTTTCCTTCCATTTTTTAATTATATTGCATCTTGGGATACTGGCATTTGTTGCCCATATTGGAAAAAGTGACGTTACAAGAAAGAACATAAATGCATTTCCAGTGATCTTTGAGCATATATGTTCATCCAGACCCCGGGGGGGGGCAGTAACAGGCTCTCTGGACACCACAGGCATCTTGGGGACTGCAGACTGGGTATCATTTAGAGTCCAAACAAGGTAGAAAACAGATCGGAAGTTAGTTGTTTTATCTTAAGGCCCTTAAAAAGTGATACCAAAAATAAGGCACTTATATCAGACCCACAGGATGTGTGGGTTTCCAGGAATGACCGTGGTGAACGCTTCAAGTTTTGGGGAGAGTTTCAAGGTATTATTAGTATTGAAAAGAATTTATTATGCAGATATATAGGATTGCTTTGGCCCATGAGATTCATTAGTACATGCTGCTACATTCATGCCATGTCTCTAATAGAATTGCACAATAGCACTAAGTGCCAGGGTCAATTTTTATGTATAATTTTTGTGTATAAGAAGTAGTCATCTAGGTTAATTACATTAATAACAGAAATGCCTACTTTCCTGTACTGCATTCAACGTGCATATATAGTCTGTAAGAAAGTGAACTTGTCTGCACATACAGACCCAAACAAATCCTTTCTGGGTTGGAGGACAGCATTGAAAATCTCACTCTCTCTGCAGATGGACATAGTAAAATACAAACCATCTTTGTTTCTCTGATTGCATTGTTATTTTTAAAAAACATGTATTGTACTTGCTCTGAAAATGGTAAATGATCACTAGCAATGCAGAATTCTCACAAAAGGGATCCTGCAAAAGAGAAGCATGACTGTGCAGTGCCAAGTTCACGAGGAATTTTAAGCATTCTTAATTTTAATTTTCCCTAATGCTAGTAATTTTCCATTACTGTTGTACTTTTAGGTTGGAGATCGGATTGTCAGTATTAATGGGCAACCTTTGGATGGGCTGTCTCATGCAGATGCGGTTAATCTACTAAAGAATGCTTATGGGAGCATTATCCTGCAGGTATGGTGATAAATTGAACATGCAGCTGCATGAGGGTAGATAAATGGCATTCAGAAAAAAAAAAAACCCCTAAGCATCACTGGCACAAGGCATCACAGAATTGCAGGGTGCTTGCTGATGGGAATTACACAGAATGAAAGCAAGAAATAATTTTCATTCAAAAATTCTTTATTGCCATTCATACAGGCTTGTGAGCGTGATTATATAAAAGCGTAACAAAGGGAACAAAATAACTTGTTGCTACACATGATAAATCAACAAGCTTCCAAGTTTTTTTTTTTAATTTGAAGTTAACTAGGAACAAGAAATTACCTGTGTGTGCATGTGTGTGCGTGCATGTAACTAGACTGTGACCAAACTGCCCACACTATTAATTTCCTTGTTCTTGAAAGTGGGAGAAGAAAGAAATGCTAACAACATTTAGTAAAAATGATAGCATCATCATTAAGACAGTGCTGCCTAGAATTGATTGTTCTACAGGTAATGAATAATAACACTCGAGAGAGAGAACAGTGTTGTCACTGCCGCATTTATATGCTAGCTAAAAGGAAGACATGTTCTGCCTCTTTGGTTCTAATTGCTGCTTGCCAGTATATTCATCTTCAGTTTATTTTTATGTTTATACAAAGAAATGGGAAAAATATGTGCCAGAGAGAATTCAACATACTACTCATTTGCAGAATTATTGTAACAATTGGAAAACAAGCTTAAGACATACCACTAAAATCTACTCTTAATTTTCTATATCATCACGGCATATTGGATTGGAACACATCTTGAGAGATTTTTGCAAGCTTCTTGCTTGCATTACAACACAAATGTGACTATAAAAAATGGGGAGGGGAAAGAAAAAGGAAAGAAATGAAATGAAATGATAATAAACTTAGTTTTAGACTTGCTTATTCTTTGTTTTGTCTGTCCATGAACTGCTGACCTGGTAAGTGATGAGCCAGTTCCAGAGCAGATGGTGTATTTGTGTAGTTCCATTGAAGTCAAAGGGAATACACAGATATACACCAGCTGAGAATTTTCTGTTAAATTATAGTTATCGTATTGTTACTATCGTTGAGTAATTTCACTTTTCATGTCAACAGTATTCCCTGAATAGTAAATGAAAGCTTGCTGCAGAACCCAGAATTGCTAATCTTGAAAGCTGTAATACAGCGTATTCCACCTCATCATGTATTTAAAAATATTCCTGATGAAGCATGCTGTCATTTGGTCGCTTGCATAAACAAAGAGGTTCTTCTAGAAATGTCTTGGAGTTTGTCAGTTGACGGTTTTAATTCTGCATTTTTGTTGTCTAGCTTATAATGGGTTTAATACTTTTTACAGATGTTACAGGTTTATTCTGATAGAATAGAGTCTGTTTTCCTCTGTTGCAAATCTGTTATGTGAAGGTGGGGTGTTATATTTTAATACCAGCAGAAAGTAGTGTCGATGCCCTACCACAGGCGTGGTGATATGGTACCTTACATGCTGACTACAGGTACTTCTCAATCACCAAATTGCTCTTTTTTATTAAATAATCTAAATGGAATAATCCTATTGCTGTGATAATCATGACTGATATGTCATTAAGTAATTCTGTTTATTATCAGGTTAGACCACTTCATGGCAAACTGCTTTGAAAGGTCAGATTATTGCGTTCAGTGGTGTGGAAAGGCTTATTATCAGTACGTCCTGGGAAGGATGGTAAAGGGGTTTGCAAATGCTGTTTGCAAATGGGAGATTAGGGTCTCAGGGGAACAATCATCCCTTTCGGCTGTTTTGATGCTTTGGTTTAATTTAATTTCTTTTCTGCAGGTGTAGTAATGAGATAAGGGGAAGCTTTTTTACAAGGTTGTTGAACTCTGATATGTTCTCACTGCCAACTGAAGATTTTTGAATATAGATTTATTTTGCCCTCGTTTTATTTAACAACAAAATATGACAAATAACTGGCTGGCACTCTCCCCTGCTGCAAGGGGAAGGAAAACTTAACAGTGTCTTTGGTGGCTGAGCCAGGTGCAGCTATCTTGTCTGCTGGACCCCTTCATTTAGGGCATCCAAGAACCTGAGTCCTGGGATGCAAAATTTGCATGAGAACTAATCTTCCTTCCTAGAAAATGCTACCACCCTCTTGGCTCCAAGTGATTAGAAAGAGGGAAATGTTGTTGTGGAAGGATTGTGAGCATTCATTTAAAACGGGGGATTTATATAATGGATTTTTTTATTTCGAAAAGGTACGTTTCCCTTAAGCCATGTTCACAGCAACGATTGGAAAAAGTACCTGTTAATTTTGATAAAATAAGACCATAGATAGCTAGAGGAAATACTGAAAATATACTTACTGAGTATTTCTCACTGTCTCTGAGCCGAAAACTCACGTGCTGTACAGTTAACGTCAAGCAGAGAAAAATATCTCATTACAGGGAGATGGAGTTAGTGGATAACCATGGCATGTAGTTATTAGGAAATATGTGTCCTTTCAGCTGTAAATACTTAAAATCTAAAACACTTCATCGTGGTTTCCTCAATTTTTTTCCAGAAAAAGCAATGGATTTAAAATTAGGATGCAATGAAAGGTTAAAAAAAAAAAGCTAGAGTGGGCATTGACACTTCTGTGTTTAATATATCCCACTGGGCCTGTAAGCGGCAAGCTTTTATCCTTATGAGGCTAAACCCCTGTGAACGGCAAACCCCAGACTTCGGCATGCAAGTAACTGTTTTTCTCAAT
Organism: Falco biarmicus; assembly: GCF_023638135.1. Taxonomy (NCBI): domain Eukaryota; kingdom Metazoa; phylum Chordata; class Aves; order Falconiformes; family Falconidae; genus Falco; species Falco biarmicus. The sequence continues at coordinate 5,968,684 of NC_079298.1, read as the reverse complement.
ACAGCCATAGCTGGCTTTGTACCTGACCTACACAACATTGATACGGTCCAGTTAAAAAGCCGAGCAAGTTTGCGGCCCCATAACCTGTCAAAATGTCATTGACTCTATTAATTACTGTGGGGTGGTAATTCTTGATGGTTTCAGAATAATACAGGAGCCAGAACTGGGAAGTTTAAGAATCCAGTTTGTTGGATTTATGCTGGAAATTGCAGAAAAGTTGAAGCCAAGGATTAATTTCCTCCCTGCTCAGCAAACAAACCAGTCCAAGGTATTTCAGGGCCTTTGCCCCGAAGTCCCTTGGGTCTTTGTATTTTGTTAAAGGCTAAGGTGCTCTCTGTGGGAGACCTTTATTTTCAAGCGCCATCCTGGGCATACTCTTGAGACGTACCTATTTCCTTGACAAAGTAACCTCTTTCTTTGGATTATCCAGAAAGACTGATCCCTCTGCTCACCATCCAAGCGATAGTCACGCAAGGGCAAGAGAAAGCTTCAAAGCAAAGTCTGCATTAAATCCCCAGAAAGGTGGCTGCTATTAACTCTGTTATTTGAAAGTATTGAATTAGTAGGGCATTTCAGAGAGTAGGACTTGTATTTGTAATTTTCTTGGAAAAGAAAATGATCAACAATTGATTTTTCTAATGTATTGGCTATGTTCTACATAATTAGTCTGGATGTCTTTGGTGTTAAGTGAACACACATAGTATTTCACTGCATCCTTCTGTTTAGGTTGTGGCAGACACCAACATCAGTGCCATTGCTACCCAGCTGGAGAGCATGTCTGCGGGATGCAACCTGAACTCTTCGACTGAGCATCCTTCTGAAGATCCCGAGTAAGTCTGCACATAGTCTGCATAAATGAGCTGGATTTCTGTGTGCCATAGGGAAAATCCTAGGGTAGTGAAGGAGGTCTCTCCCATTGCTCTTCCCTCTAATTCTGCATCACCTTTAAAATGAAAACTGTGACTTTCTCCAAGCTGCTTATGGACTCACATCTTCACCTGGTGACCAAAATTGCTTGAGTAAATAAGCACAAAATGCATTTCCAAGCACTAGTTCTGGACATTTTTCAAAAAACATGTATCTCCTTTCTTTTCTGATGTGTTGTGCTGACATGATAGTTATGCCCTTGTCTATTGGCTTCCTTGCCTGAAAGGAGTTATGATTGTAGCAATTTGAAATAATTTGTCATTGCCAGACTAAGGCAAGAGTTGTTAAAAAGCCTGGTATCACAGGCAAATGTTTCAAAACATGACCCAGAACTTTTTTTTGTCTTTTGAATCTTTTTAGCTTTACAGTTCAAAAAAGTCTGATTAAAAAATGTTCTACTTAAAATGCTTCTGTATGGTGAATGAAAGTTAGAGATCTAGCCCTCCCATGACCATGCCTCATTCTCCATCATGTGCTTTTTAGAGCACCTTATAGCATTCCAGTTATCATTTTGAAATTCATTTGATCTTCATTTTTGGTTCATTAGCTTCATTATGTTCCTCATTTTTGTTCTTTGATTCCTTATATTTATTTTAAGGAGCTGAGATGCAAGTTGCTGCCCTACCTCAGGGGGGTTTGAGTATAAAAGTTAAGCCATTTATGCTGCATTCTCTAGTCTTACAATGTGAGATACTGTTTTTATTGCTGCTCTCAAAGGAGAATTGCTCACTTCACAAAAGGATTTGTATTCTGTTTTCATACGAAAATAGTAAGGAAATTTGAATGTGAAAATATGAAGCAGGATTAGGTGGGTGTATGCATTCATTCTGTCCTAAAGAAATGGCTAGATATTAGTCATCATAGGCTACACCTTTACATAGGTGGAAGATGCCAAACAGCTTTTGTCCACAATAATTCTTTCTAAATATGTAGAAATTACTTTTTCAAGTTTGAGATGGATTATATACATATTGAGTGCTCTGAATTCCACCAATAATCTTCCTTTGCTCAGCATAGACAGGAAAAGCCCCTGGAGAGAGTTCAGGCTCTAAGCAATGCGCTGAGCGAGGGGCTCTGGAGTCAGCCTCTGCGGTTACAGGGCACAGGGATGTAGGTCAAATACAGGTTGTTAGAACACAGCCCGAAGAGCCTGCAGTAGAGCTGAGACTATAAACACAAGTGTTCCTGGCTGCATGCTGTCTATTAGACTCATTCCTCTGAAGTCATAACATAAAATTATGCTGCAAGGAACTCATTGCAGTTGCCACTTACACAGACTAAAGATGACAGCTTGGCTGGTAAGAAAGCAAACTCTCCTTTACGTATGTGCAGTGACTGCAGATCAGGGGAGTCTCACTTCTGCATCAGAGATAAGTGCTTTTGTTGAGCTCCTTGTTAAAAATAAGTATTCTCAAAGTGAGGAGCTGAAGTGCACAGAACAGCGTTTGAACTCCGGGCTGTGTGGGACTGTGTTTCAGTGCAAGGGCAAGAGTCATGGTTTGTGACTGCATAAAGAACTTGATAGGTAAATATCTCTGTAAGTGTTCCTTCTGCATAAAGTCCCCAGAGACACACATTGCTATTCTAAGTGGTATTTATTGTGTTTTCAGAGCACCTCAGCCTAAGATTATTACTTTGGAGAAAGGCTCTGATGGACTGGGATTTAGTATTGTAGGGGGGTATGGAAGTCCCCACGGAGACCTGCCCATTTATGTCAAGACTATATTTGCCAAGGTATCTTTTTTTTGTTTGTTTTATTTTCTCCCTTTTTCTGTATTATCTTTAAAAATAAACCTAAGCTTTGGCTTGGATAATATATTATGTAGTAGAGAGCAAAATGTACTGTCTAAGTACATTGATGTAAGTGGACCCAGAACTCACAGCTGGCTTCTCAGTTTATATTACTGGTGGCTGAAACAAGTTGCTTTATCTCAGCAAAATTGCTCTGTGTACTTGGGAAACTTGGTTTTATGCATTAAAATATTTATAAGGCAGTTTTCTATCTGTAAATCTCAAAGAGCCTTCCAAGAGGTACGAAGGCATCACTTTCCCCACTGTACAGGAGAGGAGACCATTCCTGTATCTTTGTGGCTGAGCTTTAGCTGCAGAACCAGCAATAAGCTCCTCTGCCCAGATAGTCACCTCAATGAGAAAAAAGACCAAAAGACAAAAACGCCGTACCTTGTGGCTTGATAATTAATTGTTTGGCTTACACATCAGTCCTGGCTTTAGTTATTCTCCCTTGCTTCCAGCTTGTCTCTCATGCCTCTCGGTGAGTGCTCCACTCCTGTGTGCTGGAGCCACTCACAGCACAGCTGCCTCAGCCCATCTCTGACCCCGGCCCTGAGTTGCCAGGGGGGCACTTGGGCATCCCAAGTACAGAGTGGCTCAGGCCACCAAAGCTGAAGAAGAAACACAACACAGCATAGCCCCAGAATGGCCGCTAGTGTGAAGGGAGGGGTGCCCCTTTTCCCACCCATCCCCTTGCTAGAAATGTGCTCAACGTGGGCCAGTTATTAACATGGTTCAGTTCAGTTATTAACATGGGAAGATAATTATGTGTTTAAACTGATGCTTAGATTTACAAGTCTCTAGATGTAAGCACAGCTGAGAAACCCTTAATCAAAGCTAGAATACAGTGCAGTCACTGCTGGGGCCATGGAGCAGGAGTAGACACCATGAGCCAACCGCTGGGCAGGGCAGGGCTCAGGATTTAGATAAAAGAGCTGCACCGAGGCCTCTGGAGGAGAACAGCCATTACTAAAGCTCTGTGGGAGCTCCTCAGGACCTTCAATGGAGCCCTGCTCCATCCGTGACTTTGGGCAGTACCCAGGCTGTTCTGCTGCGTGAGCTCTGCATTCCTCTCCCTCCCCACATTTTAACCCATTTCTCAGCCCTGGGTGTGGAGTGCATTTACACGCTGCTTTAACAAGCCTCCCCATTATCATAAAAGCCAGGACCAGCCTTCACACCGCAGTTTTTTCAGGGATGAGTTTTCTCTTCTTCCCGAGGGTGTATCACCCACCCACAGTGCCCCAGATCTTGCAGGGTTGGATAGGCAGGGTGAGCGATGGGCAACGGTTGACGCACTCAGGGAGACTTCAGCACTGTCATTTCCCATGTTCCCCACCCAGCTACGGTGGGATTTCCAGTGCTGCATCCCTCCTCATTTCATCCATCAGCATTCTGAGAGACAGGAGGGTTCCATGCTACCAGCCGCTAATGACTCGCTTTGCTGTTTGCAGGGAGCAGCTGCGGACGATGGCAGACTGAAGCGTGGTGATCAGATTTTAGCAGTTAATGGGGAAGCTTTGGAAGGTGTTACTCATGAGCAAGCTGTAGCTATTCTGAAGCGCCAGAAAGGAACTGTAACGTTAACGGTGTTATCATGAATGTCATTGCGCTTGCAGAGATAAGTACAATTATTTTAGAACATCAGTAGAGCTATAATAATACTGTTCAGCCCTGAGCAGGATATAAAGCAAACCCTGGCAAAAATGAATCAGTATTCACCCCATTGCCAGAAAGGGTAGTGTGCATCTCGAGCTTCATTTAGCCTTCCTCATTTATCAGCCCTTCTCCCCGCCCTCCCCTACTTCTGGCGGCTTTTGAGGTTTCTCTGAACAAGTTTAATTAAGAAACTTCAAAGAACAATGTCCATTTTACTTTATTTATACATCAGTTTATCCCCACTAGTCTGAACCCCAGTTACAACTGCTGAACCTGGAATCAGTTCGCACACAAACGAGAATTTAGATCATCAACTGATCTCATCTGATGAGCAGAAATAAATGCCGAGTGACTTGTCATCTCACTCATGATTTACTTATGCTAATTGTCCTTTCAAGTATGCCAGAAAACATTAGCAATGTAATTAAATTACCACTGTTCCAAATGATGAAATATCAAATTCTCCTCTGGGAAATTATTTGTGCTCGGCACAGTAAGTCTGATAGTCAAATGTGAACTTCTCATGTTTATCTCTTTGGGTAGGTCTATGGAAGTTAGTCAGAGGTAATTACTGTGATGTGTCAATTTGCAGCCTTTAGCATGAAAAATAAACTAGGGGAAAGGGAGATTTATTTTTTTAGGCTTTTAAAATGTTTGAGCCTTTTCAGATATTTAGGCAGCATGAACAACAACAACGTATCTCGTTCTATTCTAATTGTATTTTTAAAGAAGAAACAATGTGCTGATATATGCCAGGCATGTTGCATACAAAGGCAGTTGTTGTTGTGCCAAGTTGCAGCATAATTGTTCATCCTGAAACTTTAATGAAGATAAAAAGTTTGCTTCGGCAATGTGATCCTGTAATTCTAGTAATGATTGTGAGCAGTCCCTCTGCACGTTGTCTTTAAGGCTAGATGAAGTTAATCCAAACCAGCAAACCGTTTTGCATTTCCAAAAGTCTCCCCAGGATCAGATAGTGCAGGAAGAGGCTTTCACGGATCAGCGGATGCTTCTTCCTTGGGGCTGCTGGAGTTCAGTTTTGGCTAATACCAAATAACACCAGGCAGTGGTGAGATGATCGCCGCAGAAGACTACTGTGGCAGTTCAGGATTATGTGGTCCCGGGGCTGGCTGCTGTGCCTGTCCTCCCCAGGGCAGAGCTTGCAGAAGGGGATCCCTCAGCCCACTCCAGTGAGTCAGGTGGCTCAGTCGAAGCCCCTGGCTGTTTTTTCGGTTTAAGTTAAGCAAGGTGAAAGTGTGCTGAAGCCCGCGAGGAGCCTTCCCAAGGCCTGTCCTGCTTTGTGCAGTGGGGGTGGGATGCAGGAACGTTTAGCCAGAAGTTAGCAACTTCGTTCCGTGTCACAACCATTCCTGCAGTGATTATATGACTGTGGCCGTAGTGATTTAGCAAATGAATTTGGCAGGCAGATTAATGGCAATGCAAGTCGTTGTGGTTTAATCTTCCTATCCAGAGGAACAGTAGGGTTTTAGAGGAAGAAGCCCAGTCTGATTTGGACTATTTGGTGTAATTTGTAATGATGATGGGAGAAATGAAAGGGGGGGGGGTGTCGAAATTGGCTGCTCGTTTTATGTGAAAAATCCCTGCAATTAAACAGAAAGAAGATTGAAAATCTGCGGTATAACTGAGTAGTGTGGGGTTTGTGTTAAAGGTAGTGTTGTTAGGTATGGTATAGCTAGAGTGGGTATTTCCCCATTTTATGTAGGAGAACAGGTACTGAAGTGAGATGAGCTACGCTGAAACAAGCAAGCTGTGATTAGCTCTAATTGAAACAGTTTTCCTTACTTTACTGAAAAGTTTTCGTAGGTAATCACAAAGTGCATTTAGCCTGCTGGAGCCATTAGTTGGTATTTCATCAACAGTGCCTGGAAGAGACCTCACATTTCCAGTGGCTTCTCACTGCACTATTTGATTTGCCAAGGGAAGTGTTAGTGGAACGTTGATTGTAGACGCACAGAAATATGTCCAGATGTAGCGAACTGGAGAGGTTTTAACAAACTGTGTTTGGTTGCAGAAGTATCCAGGGTATGCAGAAGTTAAAGGCGGGTAGGTGAAGGAGGTACACTCAGAAATAGTGTATGGAATTCATGAACAAAATGTAATGATTCCTCTGTCTGATTATGTTTTTATAACTGTTGCATTCCTACTTTAAGATGTTGCCACATTTAATCTATGAAGTTTTACGTGGCTATTTATTAGCCTATTATGCACATACTGTTCATATACGTAAAGAATAGAATTTATGGGCTGAGATATTTTGCACTTCTTATTGCTCAGAATGAGAGAGAACATTTTCTGCTTCTTGTAATTTGCACTTTGTGTGTTGAATATATTACTGCCAAGAGTTATATTGCAACTAATAGATAAACCAGTGACCATGCAGAGAAGCGTGTGCTGTATGTGCAGGACCAAGTTAGATAATTAAATCTGCATTACGCTTGTCTGGGTTGAGGTGTTCTGGTTTGTTTAAAACTTTATTTCTGTGCAAGGGAAAAAGTAATTAAACCTCCTGATTGTATGTTTATGTATATCAGTAAAATGAGACGTTTTATGACTTCAAAGATTCTAAATAAAGTTCGGTTACATAAGTAGTTCTGTATTTTTATTTTTTATTTAAGTCGCTGTTAAAATCTGTTGCATGAGATGTCTTTGTTTGCTATCCCAAGTAGGGCTTGTGACTGCCCTTCTCAGGCAGCAGGAGCGGCAGTCACTGTAGGAGTGATGGAAGGCTGCGGTGACAGCTGGCTGTGGTGACAGCCAGCCGAGGCTCTGTATCCAGGTAGAAGGATTGACCCCGAGTGAGATAGTCACAGGGAGCCTCCCTGTGCACATCTGCCCTCCGGCGGAAAGATACAGCCACCCACTGAGGTGGCTCCAGCCTGGTAAGTAGTTTTTAATCAGGGGAATGCCACCAAAAATGGTTTGGTTGAGAGACCAAGAATCTGGTGCAGAGGCAGCAAAACCGAGGGATGAAGACACAGGTGCCAAGTGGCTGTTATTGTGCCAGGAGAAATCAAAACCAACACAAAGGATGCTTGCAGGAGGAGCATCTCTACCATAGGCCTCTCGCAGCCCTTCAGAGGTGCCATTCACCACCATTCTGCTCGTATGTACCAGTGGGAAAGGGGCTTCTGCCTTGGTTTGAGGACTCAGCTGTCAGAGCCTTTTCTTTCAGAAGGACCACATGCTGTCCACAGTCCCTCCATCAGCTTCCTCACCTGGAGAGACAGGGAGTAGCCTGCCGTTTGCAGTGACACCATCAAGGACATTCTTGACATCACCAGGAACCATCTTAGAGCTGTTCGCCTTTCTTGGCTAAATCTGCAAAGGAAAAGGCAAGTTATACCTATGTTTAGACTTCTTCCAAAGGCTGGGATTGAGGTACTGTAAGTTTTTTGTGCCCTCCCCACCACGTGAGCATGCCAGGGAGCAAAGTCTGTCCAGGCATGATCCCCACTGCCAAGCACGACTGAGCTCCTGAAGCGCCTGCTGGGTGCAGCCTGGGACAGTGCTCAGGCAGCGACGTGAACCGTGGCAGTGGATGGTGGGCCGGTGCGAGCAGCAGGTCAGCCGCAAGGGATGAGGGGACTGTGTCATGTTATACTGCTGCATAAGGAATTGCCATAATGCCTCTAAATTCCCTGTAATTAATCAAATGGCGATTACCACCCTGGAAGTATGACATATATAGAGCCTGTTGAGGTAATATGATTATGCTGAGATGGAGCAGTTAATGTACCTTCGCCTGGAAGAACTGGAATGAATTAATTTAACATTACACATGTATAAAACATTAGTTTTTACAGTTGTGCTGAGCATTGATATATAATTCCATTATCATCTTTCTCCACGGTTTCACACTTCCATGTCCATTATTTAGGTGTATTTACTTTCTGGTTAAACACTGTCACGGTCATTGTTTTTCCTCTTAGTAGCAATGGACATTTTGTTCTCTAACACGCAATCCTGTGATAACTGGACCCCTTAGGATAGCAGCACATCAGAGATCCATGTTCTGCAGCATCCCAAATGGAAAAGGAACATGAATCACCTTGACCTTGCCTTCAGCCCTGTCCAGGTGGGCTCCAAGGTCTCGGCTGCTTTCACAAGTCTGGTGGGTTGGAGCAGAGTTTATTTCTGATTCCTGCACACAAAGGAAAATACTCACTAGCAGCATAAAACCTCTTTATTCCTGATAGAGCAGCCCTGGCTGTAGGTGTGATGCCTCTGTAACTGCCCAGTTAAAATTAAAAATCACATCCTAATCAAAGTAATTGTAGCAATTAAAACCACATTTGCGTGAGGTTATTCTGCTGTGTTTCCCCATCCAGGATGCCTTGGGCAGAATGCAGACCTGCTGAGCTTGGCTTTTCCTTTCCATCATCCTAGGAAGTAGGTTTTCTCTCCAGAAGTGACATGACGCTGCAGTTGCCTTTACAAAATCACCAGCGAGCTGCCGCAAGGAAGAAGTAAACCAAAAAAGAAGAGGTCCTCAAAGGTCTCCTTTTTCCTGAAGAAATGTACTTTCTGGGAGGGTTACTTGTTTGCAGTTTGAACAGGAATGGTCTCTTCCATCTCATAAAGCCCTTCATTGGCTTTATTTTTTTCTTTTCTTCTTTTTTAACACTTTGATGTGCAGATATGACAGGCCATCTGTTGAAAATAAACATGTTTAGAAGATGGGTTTCTCCTGGCACTCTGGGACTCATTTGCTGCAGGTTCTGGTTTATTTGTATGCAGCAGAAAAGAAACTCCCCTAAACAGCAATGCGCTATCTTTCCCTCCTTTCCCCTCTCTGCCAGGTGGGCCTTTTTACAGATTCGTTACCATTCAAGGAAAAAGGACACTCTGGACGCTTGTGTGCAGCGGTGCTCCTAAAACGCAAACTCAGCAGAAATCTCATGCGGATGGGAGACACCGAGAGCGTGACGCCACACCTGGGAGCTTCCACGAGACAGATGTGAGGACCAACAGCCTGATGTGTTTGCTGAGAGCTGCGTGCAGCCCCCAGGGCTGAGCTGGGCCCCAGCGGTACCCCCTGTCCTCCCACCGCAGCTCAAAGGGCTAAACCGTGGGCAGGAGCCCGATGCCTCCTCACACGGCCCATTGCAGGGTTTGGGGGCTCTTGTATCCCCCAGCACCGATGGTGCTTGGCACAGGCCTTAGTGCTCACCTTACGAGATGGGGTGGATTTGTGCGCCAGAGAGGATGTTTTGCAGCACGGTCATGCCAAAAAACACTTCTCAACAGGGACATTTTTTGCTCCAAGCTGTGTTTGAGCTAGAAGAAGCCCCTGTTACTGGTGACGCCCACTGCTGGCATTGCTGGCAGTCCCTGCCACGGTTTCTCTGCAAGTTTTCTTCCTGAGGATATACTGGCCTGGTGTCTGCCGCTGCTCGCTGGAAAGCAGCTTTAGCCAGTGAGGAGTGCATGTGGGACCTGCCTGTCAGATGGGTTTATTTCTTAGCTGGGTATTTCACTGCTCCGGCCAGCAAAGCAGGAATCGTTGCGCAGCTCCTGATGCTCACAAGAACCTGTTCACTTGCTGCATTGGGGGAAGCAGATAAAACTGGACAGATTATGATTATTATGTGGGCAAATGTTTTAAAATATTGCTGGTTTTTAAATTGGGGAGTGGGGTGGCAAATGGGAACGGTTGCTGTCGGTGTTGGTGTCACCCTGTGCAGGGTAAAGCTGAGCTGTTGTTGGCCATGTGCTGTTTAACCCCCTCAGCACCAGCTTTTCCCCTCACAGATGGCACGTGCCAGGGGTACGTGGTCCCTGGCCTTCGGGTGATGCCTGGGTTTTGGTGGTGTGTTGGCAACTGGTCCTCACCTCCTCTGTGGCTGGAGCACACCCTGCCAGAGTTTTTAAATCTGCTCTTACCTTGCAGACCCAGGACTGAGCGCCTTTGTCTCATTTATCGTATTTCTCTCATCTTTCTCAAAACGGGACTATAAACCCTTATATGGAAACATCTGCCCATGAAAATGTAATACTCCCTATGAGCATTTTTAACTATTAAGAATTCACGTAGTACTTTTCTTACGCTGCTTTCCATTCCAGCTAGCAGCGTGCGAGGGAGGCAGTGCGTTCCCGAGCCCCTTCCGCACAGCTGCCATCGGCTGATGGCACCCGTGCTGGACCAGGGCAGGGACCTGCGCATCCTCACCGAACCACTACAGCGACCGGCCAGGGAACGCTGCGCAGCCCCAGCCGCGGTGGCTGCACTGGCTCCGATTGTTGTGCTCTCACTGCTTTTACTGCTGAAATGGCACTAGATGGAGCAATTGACAAAATATTGTATTTCTGCTGCATTCGGCCCGGGCCTGGTGGCTTGCCAGAGAGGCTGCCCCAAGGGATGCTCTAAGGATGCTCTGTCCTCTCAGCTCAAACCAAGAAAGACAAACTGCCACACCTCTGAGCTGGCGTTTTCCCCTGCAAATAGGTGGGTGCTGCGAAAAGGAGGAGACGTCTGAGTACCACAAGAGATTTCTAGGAAATTAAATCACAGCCCGTCTTGCCCCTGCTGATAACTGCGCTTTGTGGCTGGCAAGAGCGGGGTGAAGCAGCCCCTCCCCACCGAGGTGTGGAGACAGGACCAGGTGCTGGGTGGAAGCCGGGCCCCAAACACCCCAAAGCGGAGGTGCTGTCAATGTGCCCGACACGCTGCCCCTGTGGCAGCTCATTCCCCTCTGGCAAATAAATCTGCCTTTGTGACCGAGACATTCATCTCTTCTAAAAATATTAAATGCTGCTGATAGTCACTGATCTGACAGCACCCAAGCTGCTGATGGGGCGGTTTCTGGATGATAAACTGAGAGGTGCTGATTTTCTCTGCCACCTGTGTGGGCAAGACGAGGGGAAGAAAGAGAAAGCAGAAGCGATTGTGTTTCGTACCCTGTGCTTCAAGTCGGACCCGAGAAACCTGCCAGCCATCGATTTTGCCTCTCCTGCAGCATTAAGCCTTAAGACACTCATCCCAGCACCCAGTTGTCACCCCATGTGGGGAGACAACGGCCCACAGAGGTCACAGGAGTGAAGCCACAGCATGTCCTCACTGCCTGGCTGCGGTCCCACCAATTTAATTACCAGTGGCAGTTGTGTTCACGAGTTGCATGGGACTCGGCGCGCACATGGGGCTCAAGGTGGTCCGCTCTCTCCCTGTGCTGTGAACGTGGCCATGGCCCCGCCGCGGAGGCCAGTGGATGTTTCTTGCCCAGGGCTCCCGGCCCTGCTCCTGGGCGGGCCCTCCTCTGTGCCGTGGGCTGAGGATACTTGATATTTACAGCAGAAGAAATGAGTTAACCTTTAACAAAAGCTAACTGCAATGTTTAAAGTAGCCTGGACAACGTTTGCAAATCACTGCAACTGTTCCATCCCCTTCTCTGTGCTGTGTGATCTCAAGATGATGCCGAGGAACCACCTGCATCCCCACAGCAGGGATGGAGCCCGCTTTGCTGTTTCTTTCCCCAGCCAGAGGCCTGCCGCCCCACAGCCGAGCCCTGTGAGGTTTTCGCCACCCCGCAGGCGCTGAGCACAAGGCAGCCTTTTGTCCAGGCCTGCTGGATCACAGGGACCGCACATTTAGCCACGGACTGGGCGGCGGTTTCATTTCTTGCATATCTTGGAGCTGATGTCAGGACGGCACGGGGGCGGCCGTGGGGGCTGTCCTGCTCCGGGTGGGCACAGCATGGCTGCAGCTCCATGTGTCCCACCCCCACCCCAGGGAGGCGTTGCTCCCGTGCCTTGGCAGCGCGCAAGAGGCAGGAGGAACAATTTGGGCTCATCTGGTTTTCGGTAAGGAGGGGGGAAGCCACCAGCTGGTTTCTTTTGTGTGTTGTATCTGGCATGGGTACGGGCACCAAACCACGTGCAGAAGGCAGCTGGGGTGAGAGGGTCTCGCGTGGCTCTGTCCAGGTCCAGCACCAGTGAGGTCAGCCAGGGCACAGAGGAGGGCTGGGGGCTCCACTCCCCCAGGGGTCCATGCCCCAGCACAGTCCCTTCAGGGTCATGCGCTGTGTGCTTATATGGTGGCTTCAGAACCTGCTTTTGCCATGGAGCTGGAGCCTGCCGGCTGCGGGTGGGGTCTCCAGGCATGAGGCACAGAATCACAGACTTCATGGTTTGGGGTGGCAGGGACCTTAAAGGCCATCTAGTCCAACCCCCTGCAGCGAGCAGGGACATCTCCAGCTCGATCAGGCTGCTCAGAGCCCATCCCACCTGGCCTTGAATGTCTGCAGGCATCCAGCGTCCCCTTTTACCAGGATGGACCTTGGGCGGAGCTGGCTGCAGTTCCTCTGGCATCTCCCCTCTGGCACTGCCATCCCCGTTCTGCCACCAAAGCCTTTGGTGTCCAGCGTCACACTCAGGCAGTCCTGGCATCCCTGGGGACACCCGAGGGCCTTGTGTGCGTCTGGGGTGGGGGACAACATCTGGGTAGCAGAGGGCTTTCTCTGAAGGTAGCGGTAAATTAGAGGGGAGAACCCACAGAATCACTGGAACTGATGCTGTTTTTCAGTCCCAGTGTGGATGCTGAGGGCTGCACAGTGCCGCGCTCCTCCGTGACCACGGAGGTGCCTTGGATGAGACCATCAGAGTCCCCGCTCCCCTCCTCGCATCAAGAGAAAGGGATACGCTAGAAATGGCCATAAGGAGAGTGGAAAAATCGTGTTCAGATGAGTTTCTCGTCATTCTTTCCCTTCATAGCTAATCAGTTCATAGATGGTGAGCTCGTAAAGATCATTAGATTAATTTCTTTCCTTGCTGTGACTTAATTGTCTCTCATTTGTATTGTACAGCGCTCGCACTGGGGATGTATTTTGCTTGTCTATATTTAGTTTGATCTCTACCGTATAAATTAAGGCTGGCTCTGGGGCCCTCTGTGGCACTGGGATCCCGCAGACGATTTTCTGTCGGTTCTGTGCAATCTGGTGCTGCTGCAGCGTGACACTGGGCAGGGGGAGGTGCCGAGGGCAGCACCGAACCATCCGTGGTCCCTTGGGCTCCACATGAGCGGAGGAGCTGCTCGGGGGGGTCACCCCATGGGAGCTGCTCCTCACGGGGCAGATGGATCGAGGGGAAAAGAGGAAATACGAGGCAAAGGAATGCAAACAAACATTCTTGGGATGTAGTTAATCAGCCTGGGCTGCCGGGGTGGGAACAGGAGGAAAAGGGGGATGTGGAGGGAGGCAGGGGAAGGCAGCAAAGCGTGTGCTGCAGCAGACCGCGAAAATGTTACCTCTCCCTGAGTCGCACTACAGTGAGCTCAATATCCCTAGGAATTCCACGGGCAGGAGAAGGCAGGTGCTTCCCAAAGCCACCCTCATCCTTAGCAGAAAATCTCCCATGTTCTGGCTTCTTATGTTGAAGCCAGAAAGTTCACCTCACTCTGGGCAGCAGCCAGAGTTGAAGTGAAATTCCTCTCTGCAAGCGCAGTTCCAGAGCTCTCGGGGAAGTAGTGAAAATTGTCACTTGGATGCTATTACAGCTCTTTTTGCTTGCAGCCGGGGCCTGGTGGCCATGCTGTGGGTGCTCACACTGCTTCTGGGTGCTCAGTGCTCAGCCCCCAGGAACATAAATCGGGGCAATTCCTGCAAAAAAACTCCCACCCTGCCCTGTCTGTGTGGGGAGCTGGGGCATGGGACCTCCGGGGGGCACTGGTCTGAAGAAACGCCTCAAAAATGCCTGATTTAACCATGTGCACATACGTGCAGTCACCGCGGGCCGAGGGCTGTCCTGGCTGTCCTTCCCTGTCCACCGGAGCATCCCTGCTGCCTCACACTGGGAGAGCACCGTGGCAATGGGGACAGGCACAGGAGCAAATGCAGGTAAAGGTTTAACTCGAGTTTATTTGTATGCAAAAGAGGTAACTGCATTTTGGGATAGAGTTAAAAAAAGGCGCCTAGACATCTGAGATGGTGAATGCTTCTGAAAACACGAGGAAAGAAAATGGAGCAGATGGCAGATTTCCATGGAAAACGGAGGGCAGGGGCTGTCCTCCCCTCCCTGCAAGGCAGTAAGTGTTACCGGCGTGAGGATGGGGGCTCGTCCGCGGCTTTGCAATATGAGGGAAGGGTAAAGGCAGCTTAAGAGAGATTTCATCGTGATGTGAATTGACTTGGAAGTAACCAAAGTAGTCTAGGATTAACTTCTGCTTAGTAACAAAAGAAAGAAAAGTAAAAGCAAATCTCCCTAGTTAGCTAATTAGTTTTGGCAAGTAGATCCAGGCTTTTGGTGGTGGCATCCAGGTCCCCCAAAGCCTGTGGAGGGCATCCACTGGGTCCTGGTGCAGCACAGCCTCACGAAACGGCATTTCCCAGCACAGAGCAACTTAATGACAGTATAAAGGTGTTTGGAGAAGTGGGGCTGGAGCCCTCCCTCTTCAGCAGCAGCAGGGGGATTTAAGAGAAACTCCCTGCCCCACGTATGATTTGAGGCGATGCTGGACTGACCCTGTGGGTGCCCCATGGCGGGGTGGGGGGAGGGGCGGCTGGCACCAGCCAACTCCAGCAGCTAAATCACAGCATGGCTTTAGCTGGGAGTGGTTTGGGCATCTGGAGGTTAAGCACAAGGGAAAGGGGAGAGCAGATGCTTGCCCGGAAGGCATCTGTCAGCAAGGTCACTCCACCAAACTCTCGGACATTAATGCATCCTGGGATGGGAATCTGTTGTGATCATCTGGTGCCATGCTTGGGATAACCTGATCCACCCTGCTGTGCCTGAGCATCACATGTGCTGATGCACGGTGCATGTCAATGGGCTACGCTTCCCTGTTGGCTCAAACTTAATTAGGAAAAATAAGAGCCATATGGTAATTCCAAATACAGGCAAAACAATGTCTGTGTGTTTGGGTCTGGTATACTCAAATATTTTCCTAGAGCATTAATTTTTAATTCTTACATCAGACCCACATAAGCAAACATAAATAGGATTTTATACTTTACATAATCCATCCAGCTTGTGTTTGTCGTTACATATACTGAATAATCACTGCCTGCCGCTACATACAGAAGAGCTAATAATAAATATTAGAACACAAACTTACAAGTTAAATGAGATACAGTTAAGTAGTTGATTAAAAGGACAAACATAATCTAAGGTTACAAAAGACTTAAGTATTGCTTTTCTAATGTGCTTTTCTCCTTCATTTTGGTCGCTCACCTGCCAAATCTGTACCAAAAGGAGTGTATAGGAGAGCTTGGAATCATTTGTGGCAATGTGCATAGATTAGGGGGGGTGTAAACAGGCTTAATGAGGAGAATTAGCCATGGGGAACACACGCAGGTAACTGACAGGGTTCATCCCCCTGTACGTATGGAAATCTACTACACCGGCCGTGGCCACCGAGGCGAGCAGCAGGGCTGTTGCAGGAAGGAGCAGTTTGTTCCCCACTCCCCATCCCACTTTCTTCTCACCGCTTGGTCACGCAGAGAGGGACGGGCTCTGCTCGGCGTGGGCTCGCAGGAGCGCTGCAATGTCCTCGCGGGCAGCACGCTGGGCCAGCGACAGGGCTGAGTTACCGCCCTGCGGGGAGGGAAGAGGTGAAGACGTTACTGCCCGAATTCCTGCCTCTCGCCCCAGCCACTCCTGTAATCCACCCAGCTCCATTCTCAACCGCCTCCGCTCCTTGGCCCCATCCCTGCTATTTGCAACCTGCGCGCTGATGATATTTCTCAGCGGGTATTTCACCGCCCAGCAGTTTACCCCCAAAACCTCCTCCCCTGCACTTACTCCCTCGCTTAAAATGAGTCACCGTCCTGCAACCTTCCCGTGGTGTTTTGGGGCTTAACCTCAACTGCACAAAATGCGTCCCTGCCGTGCCCTCTCCTGGTCCCGGTGCTGCCCAGCATCTTAGACAAAACTGTAATTTAGTTAGAACTACAAGTATAGTAACTATACACACAGCCACGCAGCTTGTCGCTGTGAGCCCACGCAGATTTCCACTGGCCAGCTAGGCTGCTCCCAGCCCAGCCCCATCCCATGCAACCCCCTGGAGAGGTGTCTGTTCTCAGCGGGGAGTTAATTGCTGCTAATTTCTTGGAGCTGAAGCTCTGCTGATTCCATAGCCAGGGTTTCATCTGGTTTTTTTCAGATTTACACTGGGCTGGGCTCTTCCCCCAGTGCTCCTGCCCAGGCTACGGCTGGGATGCAGGATGCTGCCACAGCCACCCCATCCAGCAAGCACCGAAACCAGGGCTACTCTCCTAAAAGTGGTCCCCTGACTAGAAAGAAGACCAAAACGATACTTCTTCACTTAAAACCCACCCCCTGGGCATTGCTGCCTGTAAACTGTGATCCCACATGAGTTTTCCCCACCCAGTGCACATGAGGTTGTGTACGGGACCGAGCGCAGCTCCGGAGCCTCACCTTGTCTGTCAGTGTGACCTGGCAGCCGGGCTGGGCCAAGAGAAGCCTGACAATGTCGGCGTTGCCCTGCCGGCAGGCCACCATCAGGGCCGTCGTCCCCTCCTCATCCTGCAGGTTGACGTCAGCCTGGCAGGCGAGGAGGGCCCGCACCATGTCGTCCCGCTCGTGGCTGACCCCCAGCATCAGGGCAGTCTGGCCTCCCTGCAACCGCACAGGGAAAGGCTGAGCACCCCTCACCCACTGCTACAGTCCTGCTCGTTCAGACCGTTATAGAACAATAAGAATAATAATAATGAATGTTATTATTGCATATATAATTGCATATATTTTTTGCATAGTAGATAGAGAGTAATAACATTATTAATGCATATTGCATCTTCTTGCATATTGTTATTAAATAACCCTGGGGCTCTTCAGCAGGTGGTGTGAGAGATGCCTGCTCACTTGCACCACTGCCCTGTCCATGCGGAGGGTCTTTGCAGCAGCATGGCCAAACTGCCCAGCTCCCAGTTGCCCCAGACGTCCCAGTTGTCCCCCTAACACTCCTGGGCACTTTAACTTCGCTCCAGACTAACTTTTACAGCTGGCTGGAAGAAAAGCTGGATGAGGGCACTGTCATCCTGAGACCAAAATGCGTGACACCGTTGAAACAACAGCTTGCCGGCAGACCTGGGGTTCCTATACCCTGGGGCCTACCCCATGCTGCTCCTCCCTGGTATCACTTCTGATTTTTTAGCCCAGAAAAATCATTTTGCAAAATTTTCAGCCTCCCTTTAGCCTCTTCATGTTACCCAGCTCCCGCGTCCCTCCACAGGGAGCCGGTGGGCAGCCACGCTGCAGTTCAACTGAGGTTGCTTTTGTAACTTTTGGGAAGCAGCAACTCCAACCCACTGTCTGCTGCCGAGTCTCAGCCTGGCGCTGCACATGCAAATGATACACCCCGCCGCAGCCCGAGATCTCTACCGGGGACATGGTGATGCCTCAGCCTGAACTGGCGTCGCACAGTGACGGCCATAAACAGGAGGCTACGACGAGCTCAGCAGGAGCCACTTCACAGATGCCTCTGCCAAATAAATACCCACTGCAGGCTGGCTGCCCTCCGCCCGTGGCACGATCCCACACGGGGCCACGCTTGGTTTTCAAAGAAACAACAGAACTACAGGGACGCACCTGGGCAGCTCGCAGGTTGACGTCTCCCTCCTTCAGCAGCTTCATCACCACCTCCATGTCCTCACCTGTTTCGGCAGCTGCCAGCGGGGTGAGCATCACCGCTGTGTAGCCAGCGCGGTTCTGCAGGTCCAGGCGGCACACACCTGGCGGGCGATGTACCATGCATGGGAAGGATTCAGCCCCATGTTGAATCAACCGGAGGGAATGGGAAGCAAAGAGAAAGTTATAGAATGTGTGACATCTTATATTCCTAGAAACAGTTTCCATAATTGTACAGGATTGAGATTTCCCCATGTTAAATATCTAGTCTCGTGAGCGCAGCATTAAACGGCCCTTGGTGCTATGCATTGCTAGAGCTAATTACAGTTGCTAAGGTCAACTCAATTAACTTTGAAGACCATAACGAAACAAAACAAAAAAAGGGTGCCGGAGAGGACAATTAATGCCTTGGGCACATGCCAGTTGTGGAGCTGTGGGCTGTTTGCTTCAACTCCTGCAGCAAGGGAGCAGCAGACAGACGAGCATCACCCAATGAACAGCATAAATCAGTCTTGGCCCCATTTCACCCAATTTCCACCCCAAAGCCCCTATTTACAGCTCCACCAGAGGCATGGGCTGTGTCTAACAAGGGCTCGGGTCCAGCCCTGCCCCAGGGACCCAGCCACCTTGGGCACTCAGCAGCAGAAGGGGACAAACTGCCACAGCTCTCTGCAAGTCTGCAGCAACAATCAGGTTATAGACGTGTATGATAATCTGCCATTTCCCCAACATTCAACAGATTGTCTGGCCCATGAGAAAAGGCCAAAGTGCCTTTATTCTTTCGGAGCATGTGTGCGGTTTCCACCACCCCCACCCCCCACACTAGCTCAGCTGAGATTTTTCTTTCTTCATCACATGCTGAAAGTTCAATAGTTTAACATGGGGTTTTTCTGCAGCGCTGTAGGGTTTGTTATGCTCTCAGGGATCTGACCCTCCTGCTCCAAGCCATGATGTGGCATTTGCTACTACAAGAAGCTGGGAAGCCACCCCATCTCACCTGACTGGGGCTGTGAGAGACACCCCTTGGGCACAGGGATCGCGAGCCGTCCCCAAAGTCAGACTGCAAAGCCCTTAAGACAGGGGTCCTCAAACCTTTTAAACAGGGGGCCGGCGCGGATGCAGTGGCAGGCAGTCATCTGCGGCTGCTTGGTTTCCCCCCCTAACCCCCGGCGGGGGGGGGGGCGGGGGGGGGTCTGTAAATACCAGGGGCCAGATTGAGCACCCTGGGGGGCCGTATCCGGCCCGCAGTTTGAGGGCCCCTGCCTTAAGATGTGTCAGGGCCCTGAGGGCCTTCATGAGCTTTAACAGCCCTGAGGAGCCTCAGCTGGGACCTGTGCCCACACCCACGGGCCCATGGCCAAGCTGTGGGGGAGGATGCTGGTTTTCAGATCAGCTATGTCTTCTGGATGGACCTTGTCCCTGCATTTGCCTCCTGGATGGTCCTTAGCCCCATGCTTGGCTACTGGATGGCGCCCTTGCATTAGGTGGCAGCTGGTCCCCAGCCCCACCTCCTTTTGCTCCTGACTGAACTCCCTGGGAAGACCCTGGATCTCATTCACTGTTTGCCATATTTGAGACTGTTTATGGACCCTGTTACCTGGCTCTGCACACCGTGGCCATCCCCTCTGGGACTGTGCCCCACTGCCAAGAGCAACATCAAGTAACTTCCCCACCCACACCCAACGAAAGCCATGGCTCAGCAGAGTGGCTCTTCCTACCTGTGTCTAGCAGGAGCTTTGCAATCGGGAAGTTGGAATGGGAAACGCTGTAGTGAAGCGCCGTGTTGCCGTTCCTGTCAGCCAGGTTCACCACCATCACCAGGAGCTGGGGCTGGATGGCCCCCAATGCCTTGAGATATGCTGCAACCACCTCTGGGCTGGAAGACTTGCGGCTCGACACCCGGAACCACTCCTGGCAGACGGTGCTCAGAATGTGCCGCTGAAAACACCAAGGTCTCACCGTCACTCCTGGGTAGTCATCCTGCAAACCAATTGCTGCCCCAGCACCTCACCCCACACCACTTTGTCCTCTGCTCCGGCATCCCCCAGCTGGTCTTTAGCTTGTGGTTTTGTGATTACTGCTATAACTTAAGGGGGAAAGGCATTTCCTGTGGTAACTTGAATGAGTAAGCAGAGAAAACCTTCATCTTCTCCCCCCCCCCCCCCTCCCCCTTCTCATTTCTTTTGGCTATTCTAAAATTGACTCAGAGTTCATCTCCGCCCCTCTCCTCACAAAGCTGTCCATGGCATGGGAGGGCACAGCCTGCAACGTGCCGTCAGGATAATCTTATCCATTACATGTAACAGAGCGCGAGAACCTCATCTGAAACGGGATTGAAAAATAGCGGTACCAGATGCTTGTCGCTTGTGGTCCTGATTTCTGAGAGGTGCTTGCTGAGCAGCTGGCAGTCGGCAAGGAAATCTTCAGAGGGTTTGCATCTAAAGGGAAAATACTTCTGTAAATCCATGACTGGACAAAACGTGCAGGAGGTATTGAAGCAGGAAGGAGAACATGCAGTTTAGGTCAGAATATGTTCAACACTTACTAAGTGCTTAACTTTATGGACACAAGTTGTCCACTGACTGGACACATTTTAGGTACAAAATTAAGCCGTTAAATAAGTGTTTAAGTCCAGAGTCCCTGAGCTGTACAGTCAACTTCATCAGGTGCAAGAATCCTTAAAGGGGGTGGGGGGGCAGGATCTTGTTCCTGAATCTGCAAAGAAGTTCACTGTGAAACTTTACATGAGAGGGGAAAAATGAGCTAATTCTCACCAAATATGACTCACTCCATCTTTTCCCCAGTCAAGCGTAGGGCCTGAATCAATCCCCATTAGATTCTGTAGCAACTCAAAAAATACTGAGCTCTTTAAAGCCTTTTCCCGTGTCTACGGAGGCAAGTGGCTGCCTTTGCACTGAGCAGATGAAGCCCTGACCCCAGCCTTGTAGGAGCAACTGAATGCAGCGCTGCGCATCCCGTGGCTGCAGAAACGTGATGGACAGCAGGATCGCTGCCTGGTTTTCTGGTTACCTGTCAGCCTTCTGCTGAGTGCAAGGCACTTCTGCTGGTGGCTCCTGCAGGTCATCACCCTCACGCCTCTCCTGCGAGGAGGTCCCCGACAAAGCCCCCTTGCTTTCACCTCCAGCTTTTGCCTGTGTGGGCTCCAAATCATCAGCTTTTTTCTCCGTCTCACTCTCCCCGTCGCCATCCGATGGGCTCTCTTCACAACTTGTGTCTTCACTTGAAGTCGTTTCGTAGCTATTTGAGGACACCACACGTTACTCACTCCTTCCCCATCGGCAACCACGGGGCCTGACCAAGACTCATTGAAGACACCCACTGACTCCAATGGGCCTTGGATGAAGCCCAGAGTGATAGACAAGTTAAAAGGTTAGAGCCACAGCCAAACTGGGGGTTAGTCTGGTTTTTGGCTTCTTAAGCCAGCAGGAGTGTGACAGAAGCAGTTAATTAGCAGCAGGCAAGGTTACTTCAGGAACTACTCGGCTGGTGTGGAGGGCTGTCCATCGCACGAGCCCCGGCGCGGCCAGGCAAGGGCTGTGTGCTGCCTCCAGGCCGGAGCTGCCAAGGACCTGGCACAGGCCCTGTGGCCAGGTGGGACAGGCAGCATGTTGGCAGCCTTGAAGATTGCTCGACAAAAACTGGGTTTGCAGCTCCAGCACAGACCCGAGTCCACCATTCGAGCAGCCCCACCAGAAAGACCTCTCTTCTGCTTGTCCAAAAGCATTAATAACAATAACATCTTCCACGGGACAGAACATTTCACTCTGAGGGATCCCAAAACTCTTCTCAGGCTAGTCAAGATTCCTTTACTTGCTACAGGTTGTACCTATTTCAGCAACTGTTGGCAGAAGCTCCACACAAGAGTAACACCTGATGAACCCAACAGCAGTAGCCATCAAGCTGGGAAGTCAGAGAAGCATCTGTCTGCAGAAACCAGCGGAGGGACAGTGACATGCACCCTGCCCTCTGCATGCCAGCACACATACTCCTTGGTAGAAGATGTGCCAGTGCTGCCCTTAGAGACACACCTACGGCACACGCTGTATCTAGCTAGCTCAAAGGGCGTTAGGAACTGGGTGCTGGAGCATGTCCTAAAATATCTCCTTCGCCCCAAGGTAATTCCTTATTTACTAGAATAGTCTTTTCTCAGTCCCTGAACCAACTTTTGTTGGTCGTCGCTGGAGCGTGGAGGCAGGTTAGTGGCAGCATGCCCACCCAGGCAGTGCTGACCGCCTCCAAAACCCACCAAAGTTAGTGGGAATCTCCCCAAAGACCCCGCTGGGTTTTGGAGGAAGCCCCAAAAGATGGGTGTGCAGAGGGTGTCTGTCCCCAGGGCGGCCCCTGCTGCTCTGAAAATACCATCATCTTTACTACGGGGTTACCTACAGGTTATCAGTGCTGGATTAAAGAAGGGAGAAAAGCTCTGTTTCAAAGGGCCTTTTAATCAAGAGGTTTGGAGGGGAAAAAAGAATGACTTCTTCAGCAATATAGAGAACATTACATGATAAAAAAGGCAGTTTTGTCTTCTGAACAGATGCTTACCCACCATTTACCCCAACAAACTGAAGATTCTTTTTGGTCCCATTGCCTCCTGCATGGAAACCATAACCTTTCTTTTTCATGATAGACTTAAGACTTGTGGCTGGAGAGATTTCTAGCAAAATACAAAATAATAGATTAATTAAGCAGATGTGCCATAACTATCAGTAACTATTACCAACTTCTAGCAACAAACTACAAATCACAACTGTAAGTATCTTTCTTCATCTTCAGAGATTCTTTTTATGTCTTGCAAAATTATGGCTGCACCTGGCCACAACATGAACCTGCCCTGGCACCTCTAAAATACAGGTCTCAAACATCTCCAAGTCACTGGGAATATAAAGAAAGTGACTGGAAATTATATATGTGTCCTACGAATATAAGTAGGTTTTACTTTTATAATAATGTTTATTTATTTATTTTTTTCCCCAATACTAATGTACTGGAAATCTCTTCTATAAATCTCCTATAATACTACACAGATGAGTCTTTCCATCAGACTTTGGATAGTCTCATTATGTATTGCTTTTAAGTAACAGGTCACTTATCTATTTGCAAGCCCCTCCCCCCCACCCCCCGCCTCGACAGCCTTTGGGTTCTCATTTTCATATAAGCCAAAATTATTTTAGACAAATGGTTGTGAGTGGGGACAGGCCTCTTCCCAAGCCTAGTTACTCAGTTAGCGTGGACTGGTTTTGGTTCTGGTGAACCCCATATGCAGGTCTACCCCAGATGAGCATAAGTCCCATATTCCCAATTGAGAAAAGTAGTTATTTGATGGGATAGCCCAAAGTATGGCCAATTTTTGAAGCTGATCCCGAGTATAACTGAGCCACAGCTTTATCAGCTCCTGCATCATTTGCTTTTTTTCATTTAAGACCACATAGCTTATGATTTGCCTTTCTCATACATGTTTAGGAGGGGCTATTTCTGATCTGACTGATACTAATTACACCACTGCATCATCCCCGCTCAACACTTGAATAATGGGAAGAGCTTTGGCCCAGACAGGTTGAAACCTGTGCCAGTGTTATTTACCCAACTGTTGATAGTGCGTGTTCGAATTCTCCTTATCGGCGGGCCCTTGCGTAGAGTAGGCGGACAGCAACGAGTTTAAGGAATTAACTAATTGGTTCTGAATGGAGCTGAGCTTGGAGGCCGGTTGTTTAATAGCGCTTGCTAACTCAGGGTAGCCATGCTCCAAACACAGCCACTGCTCCTGCAAAAGCTCCTGGATTTTTTTTACGTATTGGCTGATGGGGTCAACAGCAGGGACATCCTCATGGTCAGGGGGACTGTCCTCTTCCAGCCCATCTTGAGGTTTATCTTCTCCAAAGCCTGCCTCGTTTTCACCTGCCCTTGAGCCACTTCTTGTTCCTTGATAGCTTTCTGCACTCACAGCATGAGCAGCCAGACTCTGGGTACCATAGTTATTCCTGTGATTTTGATTGTCATCACCGAGGTGCTCATCAATCTTCAGCTGGGTGAAGCATGGTGCATGAAGTCCAGCCTTGACGCCAGCTTCACCAAAACTTCCAGGTCCCTCTCCACTGACGCTGGTGTGAGCATCTGCCAGTCCTGGATCTCTCCGAGCACCCAGCTTCATTGCCTGCACGTTTGCATTGTCTGCTCTCTGGACACTGCATCCTACGGATTTGGTGGAGACTGGGATATTTACGTTGATGCCTTTATCGTGGGCTTGTTTGGCCCCGGTTACCTGCGAGAGGTCGGTGTTCACCGCAGCATCATAGCACTGCAAAGCCCCACTGCTCCACCTGGACGGCGCCGTGGCCTCTTTGGTGTTTTCCCGGCACAGTTTCTCTTCCAGCTGAGCTTTAGAGCTGGCCAGTAACTTAATGCTTTTCTCCTTCTCCTTGATCTCATGATCCTGCTGCTCCAGCACTGCCCTGATCTGCTCGAGCTCTTCTTTCTTCTTGCCCAGCTGCTCCTCCAGAGCAGCAATCTGCTGCTTTAGCTCAGCAACCCCACCGGGCTCTCCAGCATCACAAGGCTGAGGACCACAGCTCTCCTTGTTCTCCTCAGCCCAGACACTCCCCTCCTCAACTTGCTTCAGCACCTTCGGAGTCATTTCACTCACACTTAACTCCCTTTCCCCAGGGTTCGTGTTCTCCTCCATGAGCTGGCTGGCAGCCAGTGATGCTGGTTCACTCCCAGTCAAGGCGGAGCGACCACTGGTGTCGGTGGCATCGCCCTCCTCACCTCCGCTCTCCATCACCACCTGCAGCTGCGGCGCCGCAGGATGCTGGTTCTGCCACAGCGACTGCATCTGCATCGGTCCTGGGCTGCCTCCACCGGGATGCCCCAAGGAGACATCTTCCTCCAAACTCATCTCCCGGGGGAGATTTAACACTATGTTGTCGGAGCCGGACGAATGCAACACAGGGTGAAACGTGCTTTCGGAGCCACTCCGGTCATGGCAGTGCTGGGGAGGTGGCCAGAGGGGTGAGGGCACCCTCCCGTCCCGCGGCAGGGGCTGGCCAGGCGGCAGTGCAGCAGGCATGCTGGAGGCTCGAAGCAGCTGCGGCCGCCCCCGGAGCTCACCTTCCTGCCACCCCAGCTCTGCCTGCCGCCACGTCTCCGTCAGAAGGGCTTTTCTCCGGTAAGCCAGCTCATCAGTTGCTGGCAAGGGTGCCTCGTTGGGCAGGAGAGGATGGGGGGTCTCCTCCGCCCCCAGTGATGCCTTTCGCTGGGGGAAGGAGCAGGTTGCCGTCCAGCTCTTGCTGGGAGCAGATGTGCATCCACGGGAGCTGTTCTCAGGCAGGCTGAAGTTTCGGGGCAGGGTGCTGAATTTTGGCTGCTTGGCTTTCCGGTGGATGTGAACCCTTCGGATGGTGTTCCCTTTCTCGATGTCATCCACGTACTTCAGAAAGTCCAGGTCCAAGTGAAAGCCGTATGGTGTCTCCACGGAGTAAGGGAGGCTGCGGGGCTGCTCCCTCTCCCCATCAGGTTTGGGTGGCTGTCTGTCTGCTGAAACAACAACAACAAGATGCATGAATTTTGAAGACACCAAAAAATTAACAAAAAGCATATTTAGAGCAGGGGGGAAATGTTACTGCTTTATTCGTCTCCGTTTCAGGCAGGTAGGGGGCTGCCGTTCAGCATTGTGGAGGCTCGTGGTGAAGCTGCAGAGACACAGCAACACGCATAAAGGTCTGATACGGTTTTCCAGAGGTGAATCAGGTAATTGTTGCACTGAGGAAGCTGAAAATTTGCTGAAATCATGGCTCTAATTGGCAATTAAGCAAACAGCAGGTTTTGCAGGCAGAGCTACGTGCCTGTGTAAGTATAAAGAGCTGCCCGATGTATAATAAATCCAGCTCAAAAACAGAAGGTGGAACCAATCTGTGACAATTACATTTTTCAAGGCTTTTGGTTTGGTTTTAACTTTTCAGTGGCACATCAAGCAGGAAAATCATTGCATTGTTTCATCTGCAAACACCGTGTCACAAATTATTCCTTGAAAATGACAAATACAGCACCAGGCAGAGGCTGGACCCAGACAGTGCCAGCCGGGGCTGCTTTACACAGCCGCATCCATGCGAAACACGTGCCTCCCAAGGTGACCGGCTGCACGGCACCGAGCGCAGCTTTTAATTGAGGTAAATCACCATGAAATGCACGACTGTGTGTCTGCCCACCCAGCCGTCACAGGCAAACCGTGCGGCTCCAGCAGTGCAGCCCGAGGCTCCTGGTTTAATACAACTTAATACAGTCGGATCCAGCCTGCAAAATTTCACAGCCCCCAACTTAGGCTTTAAGGGTCTAAGTAGTCAAACCGCAGCATCATTGCTCATTTTAGTTTATGCACAAGTCCCTCAAACCACAGCGGTTTGGGCTGCTTCGCACCTCTTACCAAACAAGCTGCGCTCCGTGAGGACAAGGAGGAGCAGCTCGACCAGGAGAAACCAGGTTTCATGGCTGCTCCCTTTGTCTCCATCCTGGTGTAGCAGCTGCGTGGGGACCAGGAGAACTTGGCATGGCTTTCGGTGCTGCTCATCACAGAGCATCACTGAGATGCAGATGCTTTTCTGAGGGGAAGCAGCACATGAAAGTCAGAGGAATGATGGAGGGAAAACATCACATGGGGTAATACAGCACAAGAGCACAGCCCGGACAGTGGGAGCAGAGGAGATCTGTCCTGGCTATGCACCACAGAGGACAGGAGGACAGTATGTGCTGAACCGAGAGCTGTGACTGTGCTCTGGCTGCGGTTTATCAAGTCTGCATAATACATGAATGATGCATTTTTCATCTCCTGGCCCTACTGCCTATCTATAGAAAACAAGTTATTTACAGTATTTCTGGTAAGGACATTACTTCAAGGCTCGGTTAGGGTGTTTTTTTCAAGAAACAAATGAGCAAACATCCATCCCATAGCCTCCATACCATCTGTCTTCTCCATGGTGTGGTCTAATCAAGCTGTCACTTAAACATCTTCTGACAAGCTAGGGCAGATGAGTTGCTTCACCCTTGAAAAAAGGAAGAGAGATTTTTAAGTTTTAAAAAAGCTCAATCATCTGAACTTAAATCTCTTCTTAAAGCCTTACACTTCTTCACAGCCCACCCCCATCTTCTTTTCCATATTCTGCAGCCCAACTGTGTCTACTAAGCACTTTCAAGCTGCTTAAATCAATAGTTCCTTTTCCAGGGGCAACAATTTGTGCTTCATAGACACATCCCAGGTAGCTGGTTCTTATGAAACATCCCCTGCATTACAGATGGTTTTGACTACAAACGAGGAAAGAGAGACATTTAGGATATTTTCTACTGGGCTTGAGATAGATGGCACAGGGGCTCTTCACTGACGCCTGTAAGCTGGATATATCCAACGTAATCTAACTCCAAAAAGAGCAAGGGATATAAACAGTGCACAGAAATGACTGGTTTGTCATTTATTTTTTTTCAAATCTGTAACCAAAGATTCAAAATTTATATTGAATTCTGGTTCAAATGAAAGCCACTATTTCAGAGCACATCCATACTGTTATAAAGAACCTTCACCACATTGCACTAAACCACTGACAAATTGCTTTCGTATCAGGGAAGATCTTCAGGTGGAGATCTACCACCGCCTACATTGCAAACCTCACATCCTTCCTGGTCTGTACTGCCCTCCAGCTCCTGCCCATCATGTGGACACAGGTCAGACCCTCCTGGAGCACAAGAGGAGGTTAAGGCTGGGAACCAAGAAAGGTCCTGGGTGAAACTTCTCTGCTCCATGCCCTTTGGAAAGACACAGGGAGGAGGCAGGCAAGGGCAAAGGGGGCTGAGGCAGTTGGCCATCGCTGTAGACTTCCTGACTTGCATGAGAAGGACAGCGTTGCTCAGAGTGAGAAGGTCTGGTTTTTAATTCCTGCTGGGAGGGAAAAAGGGGGGTGGGTGGGGGTGGTTCTTGGAGAGCAGATTACTCGTTTAGGATTTTCCTTCAAGTATCTAATTTGGTTCCTAGCCAGAGATGGTCCCACAGCAGCTTGGAAGTCAGTCCCTGCTACTCCAGTGCATCCTTGAGCTCTGCAAGATTCTCAGGGGTAGGACCAAGCAGCACAAAGCCTGCGCTGAGCCAGCCCCATCTTACATTCATCTCATTGATCAAACTGTCAGAGTCTGAATTCATTTTCTGCTTGTAGTATTTCACCTAAGTGAGGGCTTTAGCACTTGACCGTGCTTCCAGAGCTCCCTGTGAAGGGGCTCCAGACAACCTTTACCCCTCGCTTCGCCTGGCACTGTACTTATCCAGCATCAGTCTGGTTCACCTTTCTGTTTTCTCTTCTGCAGTATCCATCAGCAGAACCATCCCTCAGGACCTCTGGCTCATTCACCGTTTCAAGAGCAGCTCTGCCTTGTTGGTCTTCTCCACTCTGCAGCTTCTAAATTCTCCTTTTAACACATAATTATTTCTGCATTGTGTAACTCATCTTTCTTCTTGTGGCAATGGCAAGATAACTGGATATGCAGTGCAGATAAGGATATGCAGACTGTGGCAGTGCTGCTATTATTCTCCTCTAGAAGCACTGAAATAACATAGTTTAACTACAACAAAGACCAGCGGGAAAACAAAGTGAAATCCTGCTGTATTCTTGTCATAGGATGGATACTTTGAAAGTTCAAAATCTTTTAAAGAAACAATTAGTTCTGTCCATCAGGTAGACAGACAAGCTTATTCTCAATGTATAGCTCTGATGGAAAGTTAGGAGGGTCCCAGCTCAAGGAGAACATCAAAACTCTCAAGAGCTCCTCCAGGCTTGGTACCTCCTCGATGCTCATGTGGCCAAATGGCAACACTGATGCCTGCGCAACACCATGCAACCTTCTGAAACACCTTGACCAGCGGCCTCCTGACATGATCTCCTATTGACTGCACTTCTGTAAAGGGCAATTTCTTCTGTTTCCTCCTGCCAATAAACAGCACATGCCAAAACAAACACTAACCCCTTTCTCAAATGGTTTTGAGGGTTTTTTTCAAATTTTCCCATTACAGTCAATTATGGATCTTAGCCACAGTCTGACCAGCTACACTTCACTCTTCTAGGTCAGTTATTTAGAAGGGGGTGGGGAAAGCCAGTGAATACGATGCTTTTTGATATCCAGATAATTACATCTATTTGGTTCATTTATGAGCTGTCTGGGTCCCAACTCTCCAGCCCAAATTGATCTTATGACTTTTCTCTTTTGACCAGTCTACTTCAAAATCACCTCATAAAAGCATGCTGAATGTACCCTGCCAGCTTGCTGATGTTCCCCCATCCCCACCCCTGGGGCAGCTCAGGTGCGCAACGGGTGGCTTTGAGCCAGAAAATGTGGCTCCTTGGACCCCACGGCTGCTCTCTGATGCCTGCTCCTAATAAAAATGAGACCAAAAAAAAAATATGAAGTGATCCACCAGAAGCAGCACACCTGTATGCCCGGGGTCCAGCCCGCAATTCAGGGCTGGCCAGTACTTTTAGGTGGGTCTCCATCCTGCTAATACCTGTTAGGCTGACCCTCTCTTGGGCTCTATATTTGCTGAGTTTTCCTCTATTGAATAAAAACTGGAGCATACTTATTTTCCTCTCTGGGCAGGCAACACCACCACGTGCGCAGCATCGCTGATTTTTACCTATACTACACAGAAAGGCAGTGGGGAGGATTAAGCCAGATTTGAATTACATTGCTTTTCTCAAGGCAGGAATAAATATATACAGAAATGGAAATCAAGAAGCCAAATATGTGAGAAGACAACAGCACACAGTGAAGTGGTTTTATTCCCTGGGGCAGCCCATTTGCAGGCACAATGCACTGTCTTTTTAACTAGTCTTGTCTCAAACACTGGCTCTTTACAGTCACACTTAACCCCTCTTTTACTCTGTCCCACTTGCCAGACAAAGCAACCACCCGCTGGCTCCCCCACCCACCAGCCAGCAGAAAGGAGAGCACCCTTACACCCCAGGAAATTTAAAGAACAAATTAACCATAAAGACAAATATATTAAGAATTTCATTTTCCCAGAGCCTCTTGCTAGCAATTTAAATTGGAAACGTTTAACCATGTGCCTATAAATAAGATAATTCATCCCCACTGAGCAGCAC
The DNA here is from genome assembly GCF_023638135.1 of Falco biarmicus. Lineage (NCBI taxonomy): Eukaryota > Metazoa > Chordata > Aves > Falconiformes > Falconidae > Falco > Falco biarmicus. The sequence continues at coordinate 5,938,562 of NC_079298.1, read as the reverse complement.
GTTAGCACAGTCTCATTAGCTATAACACAACATTTTTTTGAGCTCTGCCTGTCGTGTTCTCCTGCACTGCAGCAATAGCTTTAGCACTTTGTGGTGAAAGGAAAAACTATCGTTAGAAAAGCATCTTGCCACGTTACCTTCTCATGCTCCCACCTACAAGCCCATCATAGAGCAGAAGCACTTGCCTCCCTTAAAAGCATCTTCTCCCATGCGAGAGCCAGCAACGAAGTATTCGGAGCACCAAACATGCCTTTTCCAGTTGTTAAAAGTTGGTCAGCTAAGCAGCGACCTTGCTCAGAAAGCAAATATAAGTTTAAAACAAGAAGCACAAAAGAGCGATTAATTTTCTAATAAAGCAGACCGTTGCTTTCTTATGACCTTTCTGAGGACAGTTCAAGCCAGCTGTATAAAATGAGTTACTTTTCACAGCACAGTTACCTTTTCCATAGAACACAAAACACTTAAGTGCTGTCACTGGGCTGCCTGCCTTATCATGAAAAATTATTGAAAGGACAGTCAATTATTAATGATACAGTTCTTATTATACCTGATGCTGCAGGCTGCAGCCGGAGCTCGCCCTCCGCATGCTGCACCCTCCCAGGCTGAACGCATTAGTTATTCTGCGGAGCACCTCTCCCAAGGAAATGCAAGCGGCTGCCGCGATGAAACGGCAGCATCTTTAGCAGAAGCCGCAGAAGGTCTCAACGCCTGTAATTAATTCTGCTGAAGCCCCATTCCCATGCACGGAGCAGAAACAGCCCCTCAGCCCTTTACCCTTCTCCCTGCAGCTCCAGCTCCTCCCATCACAGCCATCCATCCACCCTTCCCAGGAGATGCTGAACAGGACGGGTGATGGCAGGAACGCGGCCGCCTGTAACCGCAGCACAGGCAGAGGATGCCTGACCTGCTGTGCCATGCCCAGCTGCTGCAAGAAGGGATGGGTAGCCCTTGGGCTCCTGTGGGTGCCAGTGCAACTCTCCATCTAAATTGCTCAAGCAAACTTCAATGCAAACAACACAAACTTCAAAATGCAGGCAGGTGAGGCAGGGGGCAGCTCATAGAGCAGGCGTGGTGTGATTTTGGGCAGGGTATTTGTGGCATGCAGCTCAGTGATGGGCAGAGTGCCTATCCCAAGCCCCTGGGCTGGCATTCCACTCAGGCATCCTGGATTGCTGCACCCCCAGGCTGGCAACAGAGAAGAAAAACCCTCAGCCTCTGCACTAAACTTGCAACAACTTCATGCTTGCAGAGGCAGAGGGGTTCAAACACTGCCTGGCTTCCCACAGCTGGGCTGCGAGCCTCTTCCAGGGCTGGGAAAGAAAATTCTGAAAAGCAGAGGCATCCCACTGGGACCTGGGGGCTTTGACCAGGGACTCGCATCACGGAGTGGTGCCAGCACCTTTCCCATCCCTTAACAAGCAATGCAACCAAAATGCTCATCTATCTCAGAATACAAAAACATTTTGTCACTGTCTGTCTGCAGAACAGAGCTACTGGCACTTCTCCAGGCTCACGGCACTGTGAAACTACTAAATGTAACTTTAACAGATTAAGTTTGGAGAAAAGCAGAAAAGTTTTCCCTCTGCAGATGCAAAATAGCATGGACACAAGAGAAACAGCCGCAGTTTGTCCTTGCTAGTGCTCCCCAAGACATGGATGGGTTAACTTCTTAACTGGGGAATGAAAAATAACCCCCTATTTCAGCAGCCAGAGAAATGCAGCCTTTCCCAAATGCCGTCTTTCCCACACGGCTCCAGCATCCCACACCACGCAGGGCCATGACACTGCATTGACAGCTTTCTGCTTTCACAAGCAATTACTGAGCTCAGGGTTCAAAATGCACTTAAGAGCACGCTGGCTTGTTTTCTGTCAAATTTTTCTGGTTTAGTTACACTTGTGCATCTTTTCTGAGCATATTCTGTTGCTTATGTTCTCCAGACAAAGCACCATGATGAAAAAAAAAAACCCAACATATTTCTATATGGTGCTGATTTTAAAGTAAGCCTAAAAGAATTGTTTCATTTTCCCACTGGAAAGAGCAAGCAGGAAGCTTTAATTTGGAGCATTTCCTTATTGTAATTACACACATAAGACCTACAGTTTTTCCCAGATTTAATCCCCATGGTCCTGAAGAAGGCCTTCAAGTCTGTGTCCCTTTAAATAAGCTTTTAATGGGGAGCTATGAATGGATAGAGTGAAAACATGAAAATTAATTAACTATGGGCTTTTGATAGCTTCCCCCAACAGGGCCAGTACAGGGTGGGAAATGGGGAAGGGTTTCACCTGGGCACAGCCAGACATTATCCCACAAGTGTAAGGGCTGAGGTCATGGCCTAAAATTGTTGCTGCTCTACATTACGCACTACAGCTGTCGGGGGGATTTTGCTTTGCAGGCTGCTCCCATGGCTGATAGGAAACAGACTGCCACAAAACAGCTCAAACCCATCCCATCAGTCCCTGCCCATCCCCACTACGGCCACCGCTGCTGCCTTGGATGCTCACAGGGCCAGTGGGCAAGGCGCTTGCCTGCCTTCCTCTCCCCAAGCAGAAGCGCTCTGGGATGACAGGTTCGGGCTTCACCCACGGCCCCATACAGACCCACAGAAGGAGCTTGCCCTCGGTACCCAAAGGGTTACACTCAAACCTGCTCCATCCAGGAGGTCTGCTGGATTGCACAACCAGCCGAGCTATTATTGCAAGTGGACATACCAGGAATAAATATAGCCTCTCGGGGAATATTTGTTGTACATATTTTTCAATTCTGTTTTCACTGCAAAGGAAGAAAAATAACCCATTTCCAGTCTGCTGGGGACATCCACACGGGTGGGATCTCTGTTGCGCGGTGGTGGGCTGTGATCGGCTGCCGGCTGGCACTGGCATGGGAAGGAGTTTCCTTCCAGGAGGAAAAAAGAAGTTTGAAAACTTCTGGGATTAAATAAATAAATAAGTAAATAAAAGCAGTTGAAAGTCCTGGTGTGCATTCCAAGAAGTTGTCATGAGGTTTTCCACGGTGAGAGCAAACGGGGTTTCCCCTGTAAGAGATCTGCATTCTGGGAGCCCACCAGCCGCCCTCCTGCATGCATCTGACATGGTGCAATCGTCACCGCCAGCAGCCCCGTGCCCCATGGCATCCCTTGGAAACGGCAGCTCGGACCACAGTGGGCATGGGCATGCACTGGGCTGGTCCGTGCTGCCCGTTGAGGGGCAGAAGACAGCTAAGCAGACCCACAGTTAAAGTGGGGAGACCAGATGATGCCTGAGCCCCAGGAAGCCTGTTGCTATAAACCCAACAGCATCCAGAAAGGTGAGCTTGCAGGCTGAATTCAGCCCAGCCCAGCATGCACCCTGCAGCCAGGCATGGCTTGGCATGGCTTCCCTCTGCACTGGTGTCACCCAGCTGCATGTGCCCAAGTGGAGCAGAACTAGATCTGAGGATGCAAAACTAGTCGCTGTATGGGAAAAGTGGATGTGGCAGGTAAAAAGGTATGACAAAAAAAGGGACATAAATCTTTAAATCCCCTCTGAAAGCAAAATGCCACACAGTTCAGATGCCTGCTTAAAATTCACCCTTCGTTCCTGGGCCAGCGGATGGCTTCAGCACATGGCTTGTAGCAATGGGTACCCTGCAGTGCCGGCCCCAGCATTTTATCACACCCCAGGCTGAAGCTGCCTCGACTGCTGCTTGCCCAGGAGTTCTCAACAGAAGAGCTGGAAGCAGCTTGTGGGTGCTTGATAGTGACAAGCTTGCTCTGCAGCCCAGCAGCTCATGGTTGCACTGGTGAGAGGTTCAGGCTGGCCTCCCACCCTCTGCCAGCCATCACCCTCTCTGCAAAATTATGTACGTGAAGCAACAGAAGGAGCTGGAGCCAGGGGCTGCTCACATGTAAAACATTCTGGAGGCATGCAGAGCTTCACTGGTGTTTGGAAGAGCATCAGACTCATGAGAAATCCGAATAATTGACCCAGCACCACTTAATAAAGACGACGATCGCTTTCAGCCTATGTGTGCAACCCTCAGCAGCCAGCGGTACTTAAACAGCCATTTCAGGCATCTTTTCAAATGGCAGTAATAAAGTTGTGTGGATACTGATTTTATTAAAGCTGCTTATTGCTGTTTAATAAATGTCATGAGCTTCCTGCCAGCATTTCCATTAGAAACGGGTCAGGACAAGACCTGGAGGTATCAGATATCCAAACTCTCACCCTCCTTTATGGCTCACCAGGAGGGGAAAATGATCACATTCATCCCCTCCTCTGATAACCTCTCTTCCAACTGACCTTCAGCTCATTCCAGCCATGGTCTTATAAAAGCTTTGGTTGATTCTCCTGATTTTATCCCATGCCTTGAAAACTGTAGCATTTTCCCTAAAGTATCCTCTCCCAGAGTCAGGGGATCAGAAAAACCACTTGAAGCCATGAATTGAAAGTGCTCCACAGTCAGAAGGCAGACAAAAATCCAAAGTGCCTCATTTCTAATGTTTATTCTTTTTGCCTCAATCCCACAAGTTTAGCAGGGGGATTAATGAAGCCTTCATTTGGCTTCTGGTCTCTTCCAAGCTGCTGTTTTCCATCTTCTTGACCTTGGGAGACCTTGACCTTTGCTGCCATGATACTGAATAAATTCCATGTGGTCAAAGAAGCTGGTAGGGTAGCACCTTTACGACAACACAGGGCTTGATGCATTCTTGGGGCTCCCGCACTCATCCCACTCAAGAGCCAGAGCTTCAGCTTGAGCTGGCTGGAAACATCTTCCATTTCCTAAGGAAAAACAGGATCTTCTGGGCATCTTTGGAAGCTGGGTGTGGAGGGGAACCATCAAACCAAAATGTTCCTGCTTCTTGGGAAAGGCTCTTCCATTTTACTCTCACTTGGCCGCTTGCCAAGACACGAGATGGACAGGGCAGCGCAGGGCAGGAAGCATGTTGCGCCGTGTCTGATCCCCTTGGTGCTTACTGAGAGATGAAACACTGGCGTTTGAGCAACTGGAAAAAACCACCCTGACACACAAACAGGGCTTCTTAAACCCAGCAGCCTAAGAAATAGTCAAAAAGTGTGTTTGTGGTTGTAAAAGTCAAATGGCAATCTGGCATCCCTCCTGTCTGACCCCAGTGAAGGTCCCACCATCAACACAGATCCTCTTCTGCTGGAAGTGGGACTTTTAGGAAAGCCCTACTCTGCATGCCTATTTTTCTCCTTTTCCCTAGGCCACCACTGCAGTCCCCCATGGAGACACAGGGCCATTTTCTGTCAGTTCCTGGGCTGATCCAATGAGACTGGGATTGATCATGCTCCTCTTCAAACTGCAATATTTATTGATTGGGACTGGGGAAGGGATGGACATGCTGCCTTCCTCCTCTGCTGGCGAATTCCACATGGATGCTGGGAGATGGGAGCCCTGCAGCCGCATTTCCCACCTGCTCACCCAGGTTATGGGGAGGGTTTAGGAAGTGGGGGCTTTCCTCCAGTTTTTTGACCAAGCTCAGGCTGCATGTTGCTGGTGTATTTTCAGCTTTCTCACTTGCACCAAGACTCATGTTCAACCCTGATGGACCTAGGAACTGGCTGCAATGATGAATTTAAGTTCATCATGTTTGGAAGACAGGATCCTCTGCGTGCGGGTGGGATTTTCACCACATTTCAGGTTTCTGACTCTGCCAAATTGTCCATTTTGGTAGTTTATTATTGTAATTATGACAATAACTTCTTTTTCATGTGCTGTTTAAACCCTGGGATGGACAGGACCTGAGGCTTCCTGAGGCACAGCACCGGAAACTTCAATTCCACTGAGGTCTAAAATAAATAGGGCTGAAGAAGGAACTCTCTGCAGCTGGTTGCTCCCCACTGCTCTCCCCTAGCACCAGCCGTGTGCGAATGTGCACGGTCGGGATTGCTGCCCTAAGCCAAGGGCTCCTTCATGCCCCCGAGCCAGGATCAGGGTTTTATTGACCAAAGTTTGCATCTCAATGTTCTTGAGCAAGGCAGAGTCACATAATCCCTGTCATATGAGGCATAAAACACAAAAACTTCCCATATTTTCTTTTTTCTCTAACAAATGGGGACATGTTCATCCCTGGTGCTGGTCCCAAAGCTTTCTTAAAAAGACCCAAGATTTGATGCGTAACACTGAGTGATAAAAATTCGACTTTCAAAATATCTGGTGGCTGTAAAACTGCAGGGGGAGGGATCCAAATCGGCAGCAAGCTTGTGAATGAGCTTGTATTCATCTAATGCCGGCCAACTCGAGTCTCAAAACTGCTCCTGATGTGAAGGATGTTTTGAGACCAAACCCCTCCCTCCCAAAATGCGCCCACGCTGAGGGACGCGGAGGCTGTTTCACGGGAAGCAACAATAAAGCGGCAAATAGATGGGTGGGTGTGTATTTTGGTTAGTTGAGGATGAAGGGAGACTTTATGACACCAAATTGGATGGCTCCTGGGGGAATGGGACAGCCCCAGCACTGCACGAAAGGGATGATTTCTGCACCTGGGAGGTAAGACTTTCTCCGTAACCAGACTTTCCGGAAAGCAGCCAAACACGGTCCTGGTTCTCCTACTCGCAAGTGGTTTGGAAACTGCACCGGGAGACTGACAGAGCCCAGAGAAGCAACGGGCTCCAGCCATCTATCTTCCAGGTCCAGGATTATTTTAACAAATCCCTCCTCAACCACAGGTTCCCCAGTCAGGTCACCGTCCATCAGACTGGTTGCCATTTGGGCAGATATTTAAAAAATATATTACAGACAAAGCAACAAATAATCGTTAACCCGAGGTTATGGGTTCCCGCCTCTCATTTACTGTTTCGGAATCATTTAAGAGACCGGCTTTCTCCCTTTAGTCCATCCCAAATCAAACAAAACACCAGAAGACTGCAAAATGGGTATGAAGGTAAATGCCAATATTTTTTACAGTGTTCCCCTTCTCTCTGCCCATCACTGTGGTCACTATCCTTATCCTGCACGAGCAATGTTTTTGGGTGCTCACTGCCTCCATTTGGGCCACACAGCTAAAATACCGAATTTCTGGTTTAGCCCCTGACAAAGCAAACCCTTCCTGGTGGTGTCGCATCCCATAGCTGCAAGGAAAATGAGGTAACTCTACATCACAGTCCCGCTTCCATCTCTGGACAGTGAACACCACACCCAGAGCATCCAGACCATGACTTCCTCCATGCTGAACTTACTTGGACTTGCAGTTGAGATTATCTAACTGGCTTTCTACTGTCACCAATCTCCAGTGATGGTCTACCCCAGTGCAGCGGCTCCCTGTTCACACTCCACTCTGATTTCTCCTGGAGCAGAGTCAGAGCCCAGCATGCCTTTGCCTTAGGCCTGCGAGAACTCCCAAGCCGAACGCCGGGAGCTGACGAAAGTGCTTGCACGGGGCACGCCTGGTCCCGGCAGAGTTGGGCTGCTCAGAAATGCCCTGGCAGCAGCTGCTGCTCTGGAAAGCTGATGCTGCCTGCGAGGGAGAAGCACTGCCCGTCCCCCTACTCGCTGCCAAACGCGCTGCTACAGCGGCCCCTCTCTCGGCCCCCCAAGGATGCAGAAACCCAGAGCTCAGCCTGGCCCTGCTCTGCAGCCAGGCCAGACCTGCGGCTGAGCCCGGAGGGACATGTGGCTCTGGGAAGCAGAGCGCAAACCTCACTAGAGACAGGCATGAGTTACGGCCCCAAGAGTTTCTGTGTCTGGATAGCTGGAAAGCCAGCGAGGAAATGGGGAAAGGCTGGAGGCAGGCGCCGGCGACCATGCTGAGCCGCGGAGGCTGGGCTGGGGCTTGTCTGAACCACAGCTTCATGGCTGGGGAAGGCTTTATGGTTGGGCTTGGAGGCTAAATGCAACTCTGGCTGCTCTGGGATCTCCGTGACTTCCACTGCATTGGCTGGGGTCTGGGGGCCCTTTCCAGCCCTCACACAGGGACATCCAAGGGTTCCACAGGGGCTCAGAGCCTTCCTGCCACCTCCCTGCTGCCCAGCCATGCTCAGCACCTCAGTCCTGCACCCAGGGGTGCACTGGAAACACTCCTGTCCCAGGTGACCCAGGGCTGCTGCTGCCCGCAGGCAGCCACCCGAGGGGCCAGGCACCCTAGGCATCCCCTGAGCACCCTTCAAAGCGCTCCCAGGTGTCCCCGGAGCACACTCTAGAGCACGCCTGAACACTTTTAAAGCATTCCCCTGCACATCCTCCAGCACACACCCTGAGCATACTCCAGCGCACCCCCGGAGCACCCCCAAGCCCCGCCGAGCACCCACTGGAACCCCACCCCCCCTCCCCAAGTATCCCCGCAGCATCCCACCAGCACCTCCCGGCGCGCCCCGCCAGAGCAATCCCGGAGGTGCGGCGGCTCCCGGCCGCTGTGCCCCGCTGTGCCCGCGGCGGGCCGGCCCCCTCCCGGCCCCGGTTCCCCCTACCTGGGAGCGGCGAAGCGCGGCGGGCGCAACGCGGCGGTACCGGCGACCCCGCTGCCTCCCGCGGGCGGGGCCCGGGGCGGAGCCCGAGGCCGCGGGGATGGGCTGCGGGAGCCAAAGGGAGCGGCTGCCGTGGGAGGCCAGAAATCCACTTTTTTTTTTTCCTTCTTTCTGTTGGTTTTTTTTTTTCCTTTTCTTATGACTGCGGTATTGTGCTGGCTCCTTCTTTTTAATGCATTATTTATACTGTTCCAGCTCATCCTGTTTGCACAGATGGAGATCAAGAGCGGCGGGAAGGGGAAATCTGCGGGGACCGGCCATGGCTACAGAACTTGTACCTGTACTTGAGACTGCTGTTCTCTGGTTCAGCTGTTCAACGCTGTCCGGTTTACAGCAGCATCCTGTGCCTTAACGTCAAGGTACCCTGCTACCACGGAAAAAGTAAAGAAAACACGATCAGAGTTTCAGGTGTTGAGCTTCGCGGGTGTGCCTTACCCCAGGTGATTTGCATGCTCGTCACACACCCAGCTGCAGCAAGTTACTGCAATGACAGGGTTTCTTAGGCTGTGGAGGACAGGCAGAAACCAGTAGTTTGCTGACCTGCTGTAACACCTTCAACTTGAGGTGAAGCTTTTGATTTTGCTTGTGTTGAGACACAGAGGCAAACCCCAGCCCTGCTCCCAGCTGTTGCAGATCATGGGAGAGTGGCGGCTCCAGCAACGCTGGGGGCAGCTGCCTGGCCTCCGTCCGGGCTATGAACTCAGCATCCACCAGGGATGAGTGAGGCCTGCTGTGATTCCCCCCTTCCCTCGAGAGAAGCCCAAATACGTTTCAGCTCTGAGTGGGAAATGCTGAATGGGAAATCAGAATCTTCAGTCTCCTGTGGTTCCCATTGACACCACAGTTTGCACCTCTTGGGTTTTCATCTCCAGGCTGAAAAACATGGGGGCCTGTGAGCAGGGCTGCACGGTTGCCAGAGCCCAGCTCGGATGGGTCTGTGGGTGGCCAGAGCAAGGGGGCTCCAACTGTGGGAATGTGTGGGTCTGGAGTGGGGTGTCCCAAGGCACAGTTCGGTGCAGGGTCACGCCTGGGCTCAGCCCCTGGGGATCCCATGTCATCAGAAAGTATCTGAGGGTTGGGCTCCTGCTGCTGCCCACCTGCCAGGCGAGCCTGGAGCCCTCCTCATGGTGCCCAGGCTCCTGGTAAAACAGGAGAGAGAAAATCTCCCATTACCCAGCTCGGGAGTGACTGGGGCTCTGCACAGACAAGGTCGGTGCCCAGCTTGGTCTGCCCTCACCCCCATCTGAGGGGCTGGGGTGCTGAACATGAGGAAGACATTTCCTGATGATTTTCACAACACATCAAAGAATCAAGGCAAAATGTGTCTTAGGGGAGCCTTCAGGCTTCATGCCATGAGGACAAGACCTTCCACTGCTGCTCAGATTATTTTGGCAGGGCCCAAAAGAGAGGGACTGTGATATCAGAAAGATTATTTTTTTTCTGGCATCGTTGGCTGCTGGAGGCGAGAGACAACTTCTACATTATTTTCTTCTCCCTGAGCAGTAAACCTACTTTTATGTGCAGTTGTGCCTTCCAGACACAGCACCTCTCCTGCTGCTCCTGGGATGGTGCAGCTTAACCATAACCCATCCCTTAGGTTCATCCCCAAAGCCAGGACAATCCCTGATCCCCAACAACAACAACAACAACAACAACGAGGCTTTTGCAACAGAAACTTCAGGCAGCTACAGGAAGCTCTTGTGGTCACAGACATTCAGCTGAACTTGTGTTTTGTTCTGTTTTCCCTGGTGGTAGATTAAAGCACTAAAAAGTGTGCATGGCGGGGTAAGAAGTAAAGCGGTGGCAGTTCACAGCACACACTTCTGCAAGCGTGCCCCAGAAAAGCAAGCAACAGCTACCAAAACCCCCACTCCTGAGCAAGCAGAATCAAAACCAGTTCCCCTTTTCAGTCACTGAGGTTTTACTTGCTTGATAACCTGAAGACAAAGAATCTCTCTTCGATGAAATGTTAGGCACTCAGCGGTGTAACATGTAGATGCACAAAACTTCTGTGACCCCTCTTTAATCCAAGAAAGTAACAGCACTTTCAAACAAAACAGGATAAATGAGGAGTACTTTGCTGCGTGTGTAAATGAAACATGATAAATTGTTTAAAAGCGGATTAGGTGAATTTGTGGAGGAGAGCTCTGAGGTGGCTGATGCACATGAACGTTTAAGAAGCCTCCTCAATGCGGCTTGCCAGGAGCCGGGAGGGGACAGCAGGAATGCAGCTATGGCGCAGCCACAGCCTCTCCCTCCCCTTCTCCCACCGAGTCCTTCAGCTCCACACTCAGGCGGTGTCAGAGGCCATATTCTCCGCTATGTAATACCGTCTTGCAAAGTTCAGCTATTCTTAGGCGAGGTTGTGAGTCATTAAGCGCTTTCAGAAATGTTGATTTGTCAAGCCACAGGCACTTAAAATTACTTCTGAAGCCAGACAACCCACTCGGAGGATTTCTTCCTGCCGCAGAAATTACTAGGTGAAATTCCACAGCAAGAGGTCAGCCCTGCCTGCTGCCTGAAATGCTGTGAGCCGGATCCCGCCCAAGGGCTGCCACCAGTTCAGGTCTAAAGTGGTCTCATTTTCAAAGGTCAGTTTAGGAGGGGAAAAGAATAAAAACAACAATGTGGTTTCCTACAGTCTTTTACCACCTGATTGAGCTTTTCTTATGCGTGTGTTTTAAGACGTGGACCAGACCTTCCTAGCTGGCAGTAATGCCTCTGACGGTGGATGGCGGTTTGGGTGGAGTATGGACTCCCTAGGGAAGCAGGTTTCCCTCCAGTGACAGGATTAATTCCTCCCAGAGACACTGCTCTTGCCTGCTCTGCAGTGGGGTTTCTCCCTGCAGCTTCTGCGAGCAGACAGACAGGAGTGGGGTGAGGCTCCTTCCCCATGCTGGGAGGCAGGCAAAGTTAATGTAGTGTTTGGAGCATGTAGCAATGGGGCCAGGGGGCTGATGTGATGGAGTTCTTTTGGAAACGCAGTACAAAATCACTATTGTTCTATATGATGTTACGCTTGTGCCAACATCCATTTTTGTAGACTCTGCAAAGTTGCTCCCCCTTTGCTGTGCTCACAGGAGCTGCCTTGTATGGTCTGCGAATGCTAAAATCCTGCCCCATCCACCCGCACGTGGCTGGCATGCCTATGGCCCGCCATGGGCACTTTTTGGTCGGTAGCGTGAATGGGGCAAAATACTTCTGCAAGTATCTGGGAGCTACAAGAATACAAATATCAGCCTAACAAAGTATCTTGATTTGGGAAGATTTTATGAACCATGCCATAATTATCATAACACTGAAAAACACCTGAGGTGTTTCCCTAACTGTGCATCCCCTTTCACATGCCAAACCAAGCATTCATGCTTCCCTACATGCCCAGCCAGCTGGATGCAGGCAAGAAAAGATGTGGAGGGTAGATGTGACTCTGTGTTTGGGACAAGAAGACAGAGGAGCCAACCTCGTGCCTGTTCAAAAGCTGCCAGCCCCACGCTGTCCTGGGCTGTGCGCATCCAGTGATCCCCAAATAGGTACAGAAAATGCTTCATTTCCTTATGACACATAGACAACTCCTCTAATGTTCACATCACACCATGTGAGCTTGTCTGTCAAATCAATTTGCTACAGTTGTGTTGCCTGAAAGAAACTGCTACATCTTTGCAAGCATAAACGAGAAATGCTATTGCTTACAGTGCAGTCAGCACTGGTGCAGCCACAGCTGGAATTCAGACATTTGTCTATAGACCTCAAATCTACTTAAAGAAAAGGAAATTCTCATTTCAGTTAAACGTGTATCTTGTAAAGTACAATTACCATTTTTCTGTAAATCTACTTTCACTGCTGTATTTTCTGTTCCTGTTTTCTATCAGTCAGCCCAGTCTCCACTACCACTTGCACTAAAAAAAAAGGGTAGAAGAAATCAACTATGCAGAACATGGATTTAGCTAGCACAGAGGTTGTGCAGGAACTGTGACATGACAAAGGGAAGCATGGTGAGAGACTGAGTAAACTGGTCGGCACAGAGCTCCATGACCGACAGGTCACCCAAATGGGCAGGTTACTCAGAGAGGACAAGAGCTCTGCTCGGCACTGGTCTGCAACACCCATGGGGCGCATACCCCTACGTGCTGTATGTATTGCCAACTGGCTGCTCTCATGTGTCTCTTATTAAAGAGAGCTGTTTTCCTGCCATACTGACTGAAAGCAACACAAGATCACATCGAAGGCAAGTGCCTTCGTTCAGCACCTCAGCTCTGTGTCGAGCGTGCTGGCTTTTACTGTGTGCCAGGAACACAGAATATTTCTGTTTTAGAGGAAAGCAATAAAGGACTGAAGGGTGACAAGCTGCAGCTCTGATTTCTAGGTGAAGGAGGCAGCGGGCACTCCAGCAGGTTTTGGCACCGCAGCATAGGCCAGACTGCCCTGCCTGCACACCCTCACCCAGCCCAGTGGCAGCATAGGCTGGTGTGCTCGTGTCAGTGATCGCAGCTGAGTGTGACAGCTACACAGGGAGTGGGCATATGTGTGTTCATGACCCTGGGCTTACTGTGATGAAGCTCTCCACAGGAGAGAGAACACATACACACGTAACAGAGATGCTCAGCTGTTCCCTGCCTTAGCTTTGGTTTTCTGGATTTTTAGTCATATGGGATTTGTCACTCTGGTCCAAGCGATGGTCTGACTAATTCACACTGACCACCATGCTAGGAGTTTCTGTGCCTTAACAATGGTTTAGTGGCTGATGGCTTAGGGGACAACTTGTAATACTCTCAATGAGCTGCCCCTAGAGAAGACCATTTCCCCAGACTCCTGTGGTTCTGTCCTCCAGGCTGAGGGGTGAAATGTGACGCCTCAGCTTCGCAGGCCTCCCATGGACAAAGATGTTATTTGTTATGAAATGCCAACCCTCTTTAAAAGCCAGACAAGGACATTTAATGTTGTGTCTTCTTGGAGCTGTGAACTTGGCAGACTGACTGGTAGCCTGCACGAAGAGACATTTGTTTTCTTTGACATCACTCTCCTGTGTGTTTTCTTTGACATTGCACTCCACTAGAAGGTACAGCCCCTTCTAGTACCAAGGGATGGGGCAGAAAGGAGGAACCGATCTCTTCCTACACTCCTTAACACCATAAAAACTTAATAACGTTTCACCTTTACTGGAGTGATTCCTTCACTTTACTCACATTATGATGTCTTTGACAATAACAAAGCACTGTGCTTAATTTTAATATGTATTAAATCTCTGGGACGGGCAAGGAACCTGAGAGGCATCACTGGATCCCATTCTTCAGTTGAGAGTTTCCAGCAGGGAGTTCAGCAGTTTTGGAGGGAATGGCTCTGTGATGGGGACAAGACCTGGCACAGCACTCCTACAGGGCCAGCACAGACCTGTCTGCACCTCTGCTTTGTCCAGAGGGTGATGAGACACTTGACCACAGCCAGCTGCAGGCAGCAGGCTACGGGGCCGGAGAGGCTAGGCCTCTTCTTTGGGTGCTATGGCTCATGCTGACTGCCAGCAACAGCTGGTGGAGACTGGTCTGTCCTGCACTGCAGAGACACAAAGGGCTCTGCAATACCCTTCCTGATGTGGCTACACTGGGGTGACGGAGGCCTTGCTGTGTAATTCCTTAAAAATCTGGCAGAAATGGCTCTGCTATGCAGAACTGACTGTCTGTAGTTTGGTATTTTTTTAAAACCTAACAAGCCCTCACCTGAATCATGAATCTTCATAGCAGTGGTCTCCCTCCAGGTGGACGTATCCCTCCAGGTTTGAGAGCAATTACAAAATCCATTCTAGGTATGGCTGTCAATGGAGATGCTACCAGCAGATGGTGCAAGAATGTGCAGCTTGTGTTTCTTTCTGTCTCAGCTTCCAGGAGTGAGTTACAGCTCCATGAGATGTTATTTCGACCTAAAAACAGAGATGGGGAGAGATTTTATTTTTATTTTATTTTAATTATGGTTTGTAAGGTAGCAGCTGGCCTCTCATTTGAATTCCAGCCCATAACGGAAAACAGCGCTGCCTCTGCTACTGGCAAAGCTCTGGATCCATATGTTATACTAAACGGAGCAGCAGGCTGTGAGTCGAGAAAGAAAATATGCATAGACAGGCAAAAAGTAGGGAAAACACCCCTAAGGATGCAATGGGACCACTTACAGAACATCACTTCTTTCTGCAGGACAGAACTTAGCTTCCAAAGAGATCTGAGGAGAAATGTTGTTTCAGACCTGGCCGCAGATCCACCTTGCCTGCGGCAGATTTTCAGTGTACAGAACCACATGGTTATATTGTTATGAACTAATCTGCTTTATCCATTATGGGTGTCATTACTGTTATTTTCTTAGGTATAATAGATGTATATATAGCGCCAGAAAGTTTGTAGATCACATCCAACTGTGTTTTCTTCTAAGTTAAGAGAGATATAAATGAGAGCTAAGGCTGCATGCTGCCTGTGGTGTGAGGAGCTATACATCTTGATCTCAAAGGCAATAAAACCTCCCGCACGGCGGCGCACATCATGGTTTGCACACTGACATGCTCGTGGCTTGTGGCTCAGGCCTCCAAGCTGATGTTTGCCTTTTGGAAGCTGAAAAGAAAAGGAGCTCACTGCAGGCTTTACCGTGGAGCTCACAGAACTGTGGCGATTTCTAATTATTATTTCCTGCTTTTCCTGAAGTCTGTATCTTTAAGGATGCCTAATCTAAGGCTTTTTAGACAACAGCTGGCCACACAGGTAAAGCTTATGGGCTAGGTTTTACATGGCAGAGACTCGAGCTGCTGTAACCCCTGAGTCCCTCCCAGGTGGGAAGGAGTTGCTCTGCGACCCACATTAGCAACATCTGGTGAAGAAGATCCCACCCCTGGTACGAGACAGGAGTTCTGCTGCTGCCTGACCTCCCCAGTCTGATGTTAAATCGCACAAACTCATCCTGTTCAGTTACTAGAAACCAGGCAGAGGTACTGCTCTCAAAGGGACTGTAGTTCTACAGTGGCCAAATTGTTCCCACGTGCACCAACATAACAGTATTGAAGTTAAAAAAAACTGATTATGAAATTATTTGAGATCCTCTGAAAGCAGATGTAGCTTGTCAAGTAGGCACAGTTTACGGTTTGTCACGGTCCCCGAGTATTTGCTGTGGGAAAAGTCAGATTTCCTTTCCAGGGTGGTAAAGTGAGTCAGACATTTGTTCCTGTGTTTCCGGTTGTGAAAGGGGGCAGAGCTTGTACAAATTGTGGATCACCAAACAGTAAGAGTCCTAAATATGAATTTCTATTTGTTTCACCTGAAGTCAGTCTTGTCTTGACATTTTATAGTCAGTATTCTCATTTTTGTGAATGGTTTCTTACCTTTCTTGCCATGGGGCGTCTGACGGAGAATCATATTCCTCATGAATGAAATAGGTTTTGCTAGTGTCAACAGTGGAGAGCCCAGCGTAGGCTGCAGACCTTCCTGCGCGGAGGTCCCTGGGTGCTCTGAGCCTGCTGAAAGAGCACATTGTCCACATACAATTTGCAATGTTCACAAAATTCACAGAATAATTCCACCAATACGGGCACCCTGACAGATTTATAAGCCTATCACCAATATGGCTGCAGGGTTTGGAAGTTGCTGTAATTTACGTGATTCAGCAACAGCCAGAGGTTGTGGAGGTGTTTTCCTGCAGGGGATAGTGCTGTGTACTGGAGACTTCCTCTAAGAGTCCAGAAATCCCACCTCTGGGGAATCTGCTCTTTCCAGGCATTTCATATGGTTATTTTTGGCTATGTCTGTGGAGATTTCTGGTTTCCCAGTGCAGCTATTTTTATAACATATGGCTGTTAAGTCTATAGTATTAGACCTAATTTAATCTTGCATGTTTGAGTGTCTCAGGACCATACGTATGTAATTACTGCCTCTTGCACCTGCTCCATCTTTGGTCTGTATTTGAAACACCCCTTTATTGTAAAAAGCCAAGGTTTCGGAGGCTTCTAGACAACAGTCCCTTTATTGAGCACGCTAAGCTGCCATAAATATTTAATTAGGTGTTACTCTATTTTTGGAGAGATACAGAAAAAAAATAAGTCCCCATTTCCTTACATTTAAACAGAGCACCTACCTGCTGGAAAAATTTCCCTGCATTAACAAGGGACAGGGAGACATATATTAAGAGGATGCATTAAAAATTGGAGAGGGTGAAAGGCTGGTAAAGGGGAGATGTCACTAAGCTGAGGGTTCTCTCCTGTAGTTCTCCAAGTGAGAAGAGATGCTGCTGGATGGCTGGTTTTGAGATGGAGCTCTGTGGCTGCTTTCAGGCAGCATAGCACCATGTCAGGCTGGTGGATGCAGCCGCCTCCCAATGCATCAGAAAATCAGAGAATGGTTTGGGTTGGCAAGACCTTAAAGACCATCTAGTTCCAACTAGATGCCATGGGCAGGGAAACCTTCCACTAGACCAGGCTGCTCAAAGCCCCATCCATCCTGGCCTTGAACACTATGAGGGGACCTTCTGCTTCTCTGTATTTTCCGTCTAAACATAAATCATGGCTTTACTGGTATTTTTTAATGCCGAGTCATGGATTGGCTAACCAAGCTGTCCTGGGTATGCCAAGTGGTGACACTGCCTGGAGAGCTTCATGTGCCGTAAACCTTCAGACACAATGATTAATTACCTGGACTGTAATTACAGGTGATGTACACATGTATAGCTATGTCAGAAAGCAAAGGCAGGGGTGTGACTGCACTGCCAAATTGAAAAAAACAATCAGCTGATGGAACCGCAGCTAAGATTTCACCCCACCCATCAATGTAACAGGTCTCCTTGGAGCGTTTGTTAAAATTAGCCAATTATAAGGACTCATCTAATGCACCAAGCATTACCTTGTGTCATTTGACTTGAAATCACCTCCAGGAATGCACAGAGAATCCTGACTTCTCCTGTAGTTCTTATATTTCAAATGCAGTTCAAGTCTTGCTGCCACCTGTATTAGAAAATTGGTCTGATTACCTGATGCAGGCAGCCTATCTTGCTGTGCCCTCGACTTCTTGTCCTGTGGCTTCCTGCCCAAACAACCTCATCTCCTTGACATCACTTCTCTTCATCTTGCTGATTTCTACTCAAGAACCATCTTAAAATTCCCGTCCTTTTCAATGGTTAAAAAATATAGGACAAGATGAAAGGACCAAATTATAAAATCCTGTAACTGCACTGGCCTGTAAACCACCACTTGATGGCACATAATTAAGTACACTAAAATCAACAGCAACTAATGCTTTAATGAATATCAAATTTGGTTACAGAATTCTTACAGTCTGTATATTGCAGTTTTCCATACAAGTGACAGAGGGGAATTTAAAGATCACCCAACCAGAATGTCTCTTATAATTATACTGACTTTGTCTTTAAAAGCCAGAGAGAATTAACTTACAAGTAAAGATGAAAAAATTAAGTATGTATGGTTTGGTCAATATAATGATGATGGGGAATGAGGAAACAATTTGTGAGTATGTTAAGGGAGAGATATTATTTAGAACAGGATGAGGGTTATATGGAATCAGCAGAAAAAGTAAAACACATTCAGGAAGAAGACTGATACTGAGATCTACTGGGCTGCTGACACAGAAGCCTCTTTGAAGAGGGGCATCTGTAAACAGACCCCACGCTTCAGAAAAAAGGGCAGGTAAAGTTTGTTCCAAATGTGTGCTGACCAAGTACACTGAGAGGTACTTTACTGTCTTGTACTTACTTGATGTATTCGTTGTGTGGCAGATGTATTTGTTGATTAAAATAATCATTATACCTATTCAAACTGAGTTGACTACTTCATTATCCCACAGAACAAAGCCCCATAACTACCATGTGAAAAGCTGTGTACACTTCCAGCGTCTGCAAAAATACTCTCTGCTAACACCTCCCTTCCCTCTTTCACTCTGTTACTGCACCTGAAGGTTAAAACCATAAGCATGTAAATGTTCACAAGCCTAACTTTAAACCCAAAGCTAGGTTTTCCAAAGTCACTGATGGTGCTCCTAGGCACAAGTATACCCTACGCTTGTACATGTGGAATTAAGATTCTCAGATTGTAAAATCCTTGGACATGAATAGTCTTTTTATCACGTTTGTTAAAGCAGACTGCAAACCACGCACTTGACAGGGCGGCCTTTTATGAAAACACAATACTAGTAAGTAATAAACAGCCTTAGTCATGCCATTTGCCTTAAGATCTGTCAGGACGTGCTGCCATATCGAACACAAGCCTACCTGGAGGAACTGGACTCCTGCCCTTGGAGTTTATTCCAGCCTGTTATTGATTCAAGGTCCAAACACTTGGAGATTTCATCCTGTCTTGATTGCCCAGCACCTTCCAGCTCTTGGTGAAGTGACTCCTCAGCTGGCTACTCAAACTGG
This sequence comes from Falco biarmicus, assembly GCF_023638135.1. Classification (NCBI taxonomy): domain Eukaryota; kingdom Metazoa; phylum Chordata; class Aves; order Falconiformes; family Falconidae; genus Falco; species Falco biarmicus. Next base: position 5,919,713 of record NC_079298.1, on the reverse strand, counting down.
CAGCATAAAGCAGATTTAAGGGATAACAATATTAAGCAACCAAGCAGTTACATGACGTCTGAGCACCACCCACCTGGATAAGACTTCCTTACACATGCTTGCTGTCTCATACAAAAGAACCTCTGTAGTCCTGATTGTCTATTAACTGCAGTGTTAAATTCACTTAGCAACGTTTGCTAAGTGGAGCCAAATGTCATACTGCAGAACTCAGGTTGGGAAATCCAGTGACTTCCAACGGGAGCTCAGTATCTAGCCAACTTCAGAGCTCTGTAAATCCCACTAGGTCAACATATAGGTGAAGGGATGCTAAGGTCTAGGTCTGGGCATGGTTTAAAGTCAGTTATGAAACTAATCCTACGAAATATCTTACTGAATAACTTAGAAAACTTTTACAGAAGTTCTCCAGTGGAGTCACGGATGCCATTTCAATAAACAACTGTTTTAGCTTAACAGGATTTTCTTTTAATATAATTGTTAACACCAGTGCTTTAAAAGTGTGATTGCCACATGGAGTTCCTTAGTTCTCAAGATAAAGATGAATCTTTAAAAGATTTCTGACCTTTAGGGCCAATATTAAATGACATAGCAACACAGCATATAGACTTAAAAGTAGCCGATTCATGTTTTGTAAGATGTATTTACTACAGCAAAGCCTCCCTCATGTTTCTTTCATCTCACACTACCCAAGTCCTGCCAGAGGAGAGCTGTGAAAAATATAAGGCCTTATATGGAGTAAATAAAGAACAATTTTCAGAGCCAGATGAATTTGTGAAATGTGGAAGTCATTGTATATGTAAAGACAAGACCTCATTAACTCACAGCAAGTGAAGCCACAAATTATTGAGGTCTTTCATCATAAACAGAATGATTGTGTGTTCCGCAGATGTTTGCCTTGTTGCAAGGCTGACATGAGATTTCAAATATTTCATTCTTTTTATTAAAAAAATGAAAGTGCCCTTCCCTTTGGGTTAAGCATAGACGGCATCTACTGATGGGGTTACAGGGCCTAGAATGTACTTTGATACATTTCCAGAGGTAACATGATGTATTTTACAAGCTCTCATTAGTTTGTCAAAGATTTTTTCTTTAAAACGCATCTTTAGCCTGGTGGGGGAAAAAAAAAAGTATTCTCTGTAGAACAAGGCCTTTGTAAACAGGGTGATGAAGCTATGGCTACCACATTTATGCGACAGTCAATAAACATACCTACTCCCAACCATCGCCAGACTGAGTCATGCAGGCATCTTTTATGCACAAAGGTTTCTGCTACCCTTCTGGTACAGCCCCACCAGCAGACCTTCGCTGCAGGAGTCAGTTTAAAGAGCAGAACAGAGTATTCTCTACTATTTTCCCACATACCATCTTTTGTGAGCATATTGATCCCTACACCAGAGGTTTTTGCAGTCTTAACAGCCTGAGTAAGAACTATGATTTATTGCATTCTTCATAGCTGTGCTGGTAAAGCCTTTTAACTCAGATCTCCCCCAAGTTACAAGTGTGATCCCTGGTTTACAGGGGGGGTGGGGGCGGGGGGGATGAGCAGAGAAAAAGGCGGGAAGCATATGATAGAGCCACTTTATGTATTTAAAAAATGGGGCTGAATCATGAAACGCATCATCCCCAGTGCGTTATGATGCAACGCCGTGCGGGCCGCCCAGGCTCCGGAGGGGCCGGGGGCCGCCTGCCCCTGCTCTCCGCACAGACCCAGCGGCGAAGGGAAGCTCCGAAGGCCGCAACAGCAGGCCTTGCCCCGCTCCCCTCCGCGCTAGGGCGAGCCACGTCCCTCCCGCAGCGACACACACCGCCAGGCGGGCGCACGACCGCTAAAACCAAGCGGGCTTTCGAGGGGCTGCCAGACGCACGCCCGGGGGCCTCAGGAGCGAGCGGGCGGCGCCGAGACCGCCGAGGGCCTCGGGGCGGGAGAAGGGGCCTGAGGGACGGCGTGGCTCCGCCTCCGGCCTCGCCTGCCGCTCGCTTCCCGCCTCCGGCCGCCCAGCTCCAGCGGGCTGTGCCGGCCCGGGGGGGACCGGCGGGAGGGCCCGGGGGGGACCGAGGCGCCGACCTGCCCGGCCGTTACCTCAGCCCGCTCGAACGACGCCGCCAAGGGCTACGCGCCACTCGCTGTGATTGGCGGAGGGGCGATGCTAGAGCGGGACCAATCCACCGCCGCCGAAGGGGGGGGAATCCCAGCGGAATGGTTCGGCCCAGCCGCCTCCCATCCCCCCTCGCGAGCCCGAGCCCTTTGGCCAGGCCGTTACCAGCGCCCGCGCGCGCCCAGGCAGGACCCCGTGGGCTGCCTGCCGCATTGCCTGACGGCGGCGGCGGCGGCGCGGCCCCGGCGCTGCCGGCGGGGCGGGCGCGGAGGCGTCTCTCGGCCGCCGTGAGCCGGTGGGAGACGGGCTGCCGGCGGTCACCATGGCCCTTCGGTGCTGGCGGGCGGCGGCGGCGGCTTCCGCTCCGGCGTTGGAGTGGGGCGGCCGCGGGCACCCGGGCGCGGGGAGGGGTGAGGGCGCGGGTCCTGGCGGCGCGGAAAACGCGCCAAGTTTCCCGTGGTGGGGAGAGCGGCGCCGGGGCGCCCCGCGGTCTCCATGGCAACTGGCGGGCGGCGGCGGCGGCCCGCGCCGTGCCACCATGTAGCGGTGAGGAGAGGCGGCCCTGCCGCGGCCGCCATCGGCTGCCCGGGGCCCGCCGCGCTGTCGCCGCCGGCGGGCGAGCGGCCTCCCGGGCGGGCGGGACCGTGAGGGCGGGCGGCGCGGGGCCGGGCCGGGCCGGGCGGGAGGCCGCGCTGCCGCGGGGCGGGGGCGGCTGTCAGAGCCCGGGGCGGGGGGCTGCGGGGCCGCGCTCCGCTCCCGCTTCCTCCCCCCGCGCAAAGTAAACGGCGACTCGCGTGTGTGTGTGTGTGCGTGTGTGTGCCAGGTGTGAGCGCCCAGCGCAGCCTCCCGGCCGGGCCGGCCGCGCCCCCGCGCCCCAGGAAAGATGCCCGGGGTCTTGCCGAGTGACAGCGCCGGGCCCGCCAGAGGCAGCCCTTCGAAGAAGAACAGGCTTTCGCTGAAGCTCTTCCAAAAAAAGGAAGCGAAAAGAGCGCTGGATTTTACAGAGTCCCAGGAAAATGAGCAAAAGGGTTCGGAGTTCAGAGGCGCTGAGATGTATGTAAGAGTTCTGCTCTGGATAAGCGTTTCTGGCGAGTTGTGAAGGTAGCCCGGTAGCCCAGCGGGCCTCTGGTGTAAGGGGCAAACACGGCTGCTCCGACCACTCTAAGCCGTGTGTTCGTGCATCGCTGCGTGCTTCGGCACGTACGCAGTAAACCCTGCAGCAAGTTAATCAAACCAAACTAGCCATTTGCTGCAGTAAATTTCTATAACTATTCTAAGAAAACAACTTTGCCACGCTATGGACATTTAGTTGATACAGACTTTTCAATAACTTGACGAAGTTTACGCTATTCAAAGTTAATATAAATAAGGTAGTTACTGGGATGCTGCTTTGTTTAAAGTATGTCAAAATGTAGGCTTTTACAAAATTGAGTTTTAATGGAAAAAACATTTAGTTTTAAAGGTTATTTCTGCTGGAAGGAAAAGAATTGATTGCGTTGCTTACTGTAGCTCATTAGGGTGTTTCAAGCCCTGAGCAAATCTGTCAACTCATTTCATTGCAGGTAGTGAGGAAACTTAAGTGGGAAAAAGAAAAATTGCTTTATCATGGTCAGTTACAAATGTGTTGAAGCCTAAGATTTGGTTCTGTTGTGTCAGTATGGTGCATTAATCGCTGTATATAACGTGCCAGGTTCTTTTTTTTTTTTTTAATCTTTTCTGTGTTTATCCTTTTGGTTTGCATCCAGAAATGAAGTGGGAATCTGGAGGAGGCGACAGTAACAGAAAATATGTGCTAGACATGTTTTTCTTAGTCCTGCCTTTGGAATGAACAAAGAACATGCAAAAGTATTTTAAAGAGAACTTTTTTGGTTCCTTAGATTGGTCTCCTGATAAGTTTTGAAAACTATTGGAACGGAGAGCAGCTTTGCCTGCTTCTTTATAAACCCGTCTCTTTTTGTGTAGGTTGCTGAAGGGAAGTGTTACAGCCTGTGTTTGAGTGCCTAGAGTAGCCATACGAACACTCTCAAACACTCCTGACATGGTTTTGGTCTGTATATATTAATCATTAGTGCTGTAAGCTAGCTCCGAGATGGTGGATGGCCAGAAGAGAGATGGGCATGCATACCAGAAAGTAGTTTTCAAAAATTGTCTCTTACGTGCTATTTTCCTGTTTTCTTTGTTTAATAGTGATCAGGTTGTTCCTGCAGCACAGCTTCCCTCGCTCGTTAGCTGTGAGAAAAAAGACAACATGTTGCCTTTTGTGGGCTTGAACAATCTGGGTAACACTTGTTACCTTAACAGCGTACTTCAGGTAAGGTCATGTTCAGGGTGCCTCGAAAGGGTGATCTTACTTGGTTACACGCAAATGGATGAGATTTGTAGTTTGATAGTACACAGATGTCTGGATGTAGTATGAAGGGAATCTAATTACAGCAGGGGAAAAAAGATGATACTGCAGGAAATGTGGGCACCGCAGGTTGCCTTGACTGGGTAATTATTCAATTTACATACTCTGGGTACCTCCCTGCTATGAACAGTCCTGCATCTTTGTGTGCTGTGCAGTAGCCTTGGGAGATGCAAAGCAACGTGGATATGTACGTGGAGTAACTTCTTACTTTACCAACTGTTGCTTTCAGGTATTATATTTTTGTCCTGGTTTTAAAACTGGAGTAAAACATTTATATAACATCATTTCAAAGAAGAAAGAAACTTTGAAGGATGAAGGAGAGCAAAAGACAGAAAAGGTAATGTATCTCACTACATTCCTTCACTTGTAATTTTGCAAGTGAGGCTGCGTGCCAGAAGTGTAATGAAAATTTGACTATATTGTTTTCTACAGTGCTATTTTGGGTAAAGATAACATTTGAGTTGTTTTGAACTTGTGTTCAGAGTGTCTTTAAACTTGTAAGCACAGTTTGTTGACAGAAGAAATTCAAGAAGATAGCTCACTGTGCTTCTGATGTTAAGATAATTATAATACAGTACTTTCTGTGGATGGACATTGGAGTTTGGGTTTTTAAAATGATGGCTAGTCTAGCTTTTGTATTTGTTTTCTACTGGCAAAAGAACAATATATTGCCTGAAATCTGCTTCCTATTAGCAAACAAAAAAATCAGTCAAATGTCTGTGAGAAAACTGAGTGCAGGAGAGAAAAAGCTTTAACTTGTCGTACAGACAAAACTGCAAGTATGTTTATTCTTTCTATATTGTTATTACAGGGAAATTGTAAAGAAGATCCACTGGCAAGTTATGAACTAATCTGCAGTTTGCACTCATTGATTCTTTCAGTCGAGCAGCTTCAAGCCAGCTTTCTCTTAAATCCAGAAAAATACACAGATGAACTTGCTACTCAGCCACGAAGGCTACTAAATACCCTTAGGTACAAATTATCTTAAATACGTTGTCAGAATTTCCACCTGAAGTTTTGAGGTCATTATCATTGCACAGCATTAGACACTTGTGGAAGGTAGATTGTCTTAAATTCGGGCCATTGTTACAGAAAGTAAGTTTTTCATGTTTATTGTAACCTCCATGATACCATAAACTTGAAAGGAAATTTTCATTAAAAAAAAAAAAAATATTGTTAAGTCCAGCAGTGGATTTAAAACAGTACTTAGCCTTACATATGTACGTTTTCTCTTTGACCTGAGAGGGACTGCTGCTGTGTTGCAATTAAACGTGTGTTCAAATACGTAAGGCTGTAGCCACCTTCCCATGGCTCTCTGTGACAGAGCGGACTCCTCTCTAGGCCTGGAGAGGATCCTCCCCTGATTTTATATTTTAACCCCCTCATTTAAATAGAAATTATGTTAGCCAGTAAGCAGAGAGTAACTAGTCTTCATTGTTTTGCTCGTTTACTTTTAATAGAGAGCTCAACCCTATGTATGAAGGCTACTTGCAGCACGATGCCCAGGAAGTTCTGCAGTGTATCCTGGGTAACATTCAAGAAACATGTCAGCTACTGAAGAAGGAAGAATTGAACAAACTGCCCATGGAAGATCCTACAGCTCAACTCGAGGAAAAACTTAATCAAAATACTGAAAGCAATGGAACTGGCAACCCTGCTGAGGAGGAGGAGAATGTACCTAGTAGCCACATTGGAGACCTGGCTGAAGACAAGCTACTGAAAGGAAATGGGAAAAGAAAAAGTGACGCTGAGGGTGGCAATGTAAAGAAAAAATCCAAAGTGTCGAAAGAGCAAATTGCAGCAGAAGAAAATCAAAGACAAACCAGGTCAAAGAGAAAAGCAACAGGAGAAAAGTTAGAAAATCAAACTGATGCCATTGCCAAGTGTTCCAGTGAAAATGAGAGCGCAAAGCCAACACAGAAGAAGTCACGGCTTAGATTAAACTGGTTGAAATCTTCATGCAAACAGCCTAGTATCCTGTCTAAATTTTATAGTCTAGGAAAGTTAACTACAAACTTGGGATCCAAAGACCCAGGGAAAGAATATGACGACGGTGAGCTTGAAGAGTCATCTGTAAAGTGCGAAAATGGTAACAATATTAAAGAATACCATGAACCAGCGTCTCCCGTGGAAAGCCATAATGAAAAAGAACCAAAAAAGGAAGGTTGGTGAACAAGTGTATGGGATTAAAGATACTATGAATAACAAATCACTATGCGTGGGAAGTCAGCCTGCAGACTGCATAGCCAACAGAGCACTAATTACAAAACTACATTTTCAGGAATTGAAAAAGATTTTTATAAAAGAGAATTGATTTTTATACATGTTTGTAATTATTTTTTTAAATAACTTGACCTGTTCAGCCTAGATCTTAATGAGTATTTCTCTAGCGTTATGTAATCATTTTACAATATAAAAAAGCAGTATATTACCAGGTTTGTATTACTGCGACTACTTGTCATATGTAGAAATAGCAAGTGGATTCCAGATGTAAAGGAAGATTACTCAGGAGCAAACAGAATCAAACCCCATTGGCTATGGCCGCCTGTCTCAAGTCTTTACAAACAGTATCCTCCCCTCCCTGTCCTCTAGTCCTTCCATGTTTCCAGCCTTCCCAAGAACTAGGAAAGACACCAGATGTATTATATATGCTAATTGGCTGGCAGGTATGGATTTTGTTGTCAATGAAGATACCTGTTGAGGGAAGGGCCTTGCTATGTATTTGGTACTTACTAATTTGGAAGTTTATGATTCACCCGCCAGTTTTTATAAAAATTTGAAGGCATGCGGAATCTGTTGAGATTGTATTTCTTCAGCAGATGTGACTAAAATTGGCCAACAAGTTTAGAAAGCATTGGAGAAGAGAACTGAGAATACATAGAAACCAGATGAAAACATAAGTGTGATGCTCCATAAGGAGGCCGACAGTCCACGCTAAGAAGGAAGTGCATTGATGACAGATTTTTCCAGTATGTGACACCATCACACTTCAAGTATAAAAGAAGAACCTAACCTTTAAACAGAATTTGAAATTTGAGGGCCAAAAGAAAGAGGCTTCCTATTTAGGTAGATGATACTGTGAAAATTGAATGTGATAAGCAGCCCTTGTCATCTTTTTTTTTGGGGTTTTTTTTTTCCTCTTCTTTTTTTTTGTTATTCCTGTTTGGAATCCCCATAAGGCCATGTCTGTAACAGGGTGATTTTCCAAGGATAGCCAGGTTCTGAAGTGTCTTTGGAGTAAAATGCATCTTGATAAGTGATCTGGCATATACTTTCTCTATGTACAGAGCTGGCTGCTTTTGAACTAGTGGAGAAGCTGTTCCAGGGCCAGTTAGTACTGAGAACAAGATGCTTGGAGTGCGAGTGCTTTACTGAAAGAAGAGAAGATTTTCAGGACATCAGTGTTCCAGTGCAAGAAGATGAACTTCCTAAAACTGAAGAGAGTTCTGAAAGTAAGTAATTATTAAAAAGAATGGTGGTGTTTGTTTCTGCTTCCACTGAGGAAGGACAGTGCCATTGTTATCAAGGAACAACTGCTCCTGTTTGTGGTAGTTAAAATTAGAGGCTGTTCTGTGATCTCTCGTCCTGATTAACTTTAGACTTTGGAAACACAGGGCTGAAATGTAGACAGGTCCAGATAGTATTAAAATTGTTTCAGATCTTAACACATAACATGGACTTACTTACATTCCTTCACTGATGTATGTGTTTTCCTGCTTACAAATACTTATCTTCTCTGATTTGGGTCTTCTCTTTCTTCCTGGATAAGAAATTCTGCATTTTCTTAATTTTATAAGAAATATCTGCATTTTTGTCTCAAAAATAAAAGAAATTAGAATCCAGATTTTTTTTTTTATTCATTTGCTGTAAAAAATTGTTGGGTTTTTTTTCAGTGTTTCAGACTGTTGTTACTTCAATAGCATTTGTTTTATATTTGTAAATGTTAGTCCCCTGGTATCTTTCACAAATTCTGGTGATCTATATATAGTTTTTAGTTACTTTCAAAAGTAAGCATGGCAACAATATATTTTGAAGTTCAGAAGTTTAAGGAAAACAATTTTAGTTCCCGTGGACTTAATTTGGAGCTGCTTTTTGTATTTTTGCTGCCCCATCCTGTTTTCCCGAAGGACTTCAGTGTGAAGTGTGTGTGGTGGCATTCGTATGTGAAATGCTACGGGCACTGTAGGTGATCTTGTCATCAGCAGTGTGAAGCTGTCAGGGGATGGAAAATGTGGAAAGTGAAAGGGCACTTTCTGGTGATTTTGGAGGTTTGCCTTAATGAGTGAAACTCTGGTCTCAAATACATGCAGCCAGTTTCTGGACGTGGCAACAGAATTAGTACGTGATCTGAACACAAGCTTTGGGAAAACCATAGATTTTGAGTAATAATATCCATTAAGTGATATTTTTATCACTTCCTGAAATGATTCAAAGATTTGAATACACCTTCTATTTCTTACATGTTGAGTGTTCTTTACAGCATTGACAGTTGTTTTTGAACATGCCTTAACTTGACATATTTTGTTTTGTTGTTATTCTGTTGGGGTGCATTGGAAACGTGAATAATAGCTTATCTGTGAATGTAATGATTCTCTTTTATAGTTTCTCCAGAGCCAAAACCAGAAATGAAGACTCTTAAATGGGCAATTTCGCAGTTTGCGTCAGTGGAAAGGATTGTGGGAGAGGATAAATATTTCTGCGAAAACTGCCATCATTACACAGAAGCAGAACGCAGCCTTTTATTCGATAAAATGCCTGAAGTTATAACAATTCATTTGAAGTGCTTTGCTGCTAGTGGCTTAGAGTGAGTATGCAGATTGACTATATTACGAAACAGTGTGCTGAAGGAAGGGAAATCTTACCAGAAGAGATGAAAATATTGTAACTTTTCCAAAAGCGAAAGCAGATTTCTAGGTTGAAATTAACTTAAATCAGTGGGACACAGCCCCTGATTTCATAAAGGATTTCTGTTGTTACCAGTAGTGGCAGAAATTACAAATCTACTTTCAGGAGACTTCTTAACAAAAATTGTTTTACCTATATTCTTACAACAGCCTGATGTCCTGATGTTTCTTTAAAGTGTTTACTTTTTGTTATCACCTGTCTGTGTGAGTTTAGAGGCAGGTTTAAGTACTTCAGTGGAACAAGTAATGAGAAAAAATCTGAATTTTACGGTCATATGATCATAGCTAGTAGCACTTTGGTCTCTAACTGAATGTGAGTACTAAAATTTGGAAAAAGTCAGGAGATAAACGTTTTAAAGGGTTAACACATTACAAAAATTGATCAATTCCTTTAAAAATAAATAATGTCAACATTATTGATGTTCAACTACTAAGCAATCACTTTGATGTTATATACTGTGGAAAACCTTATTTTTTGAAAGATTATTCTTATGAGAGTGTTCTATAACTTTTTTTTTTTTTTCTTCCATACTTAGGAATTTAGGGATTTTCTTTGGGAGGGGGAAAAAACCCCAAACAAAATACCTGTCCCTATGGTACTGTACACAAATGAAACAATGCCATGACAATTTAAGCACAGCATTGTGTAGTAAACTATTTATCCACTGATGTTCAAATAATGAAAAATGACAGAAGGCTTCATCAGGAAAAACTTCTTAAAACTATAAAATACTCCCCCAGATCCGTTAGAAAATTGTCACACCATTAATTGCATTTTTGAGAGCAACTGCACAATTTTAGTAACATTTGCAGACTTGGCCTGTATTTTCAACCTCTCCTGGTATTCACTAAAATGTGACTTTTGCTACCTGCAATACTTTGCTGGATGCAGCAAAAGAATAGAAACTTGTGTTGGTGTCAGCATCCCACTAGCTGGCACCTGTGCTGGAGAGCTGAGCATGCTTCTGTGCTGCAGCTTGTGTTTCACAACCTGATGGTAGGCGTAGCTCCCAGGCGTTACTTTGGGATGTGCAGGAAGTTACTTGGGCACAAACCAGTTCGGCCTTTTATCCACCAAGTTGCCTGTGCTTTGCATTTCCCTGTTAGTTGGCCTGAGAGCTTCAGAGCCACCTTTGCCAGTAGGAAGTGTAATGCATGAAGTCTTCTGTGGGTATTTGTCCCCCCAGTATTGTAGAACTGGAAGTGTATAGGGGCCTCTGGCAGTATACAGATACCAGATATTAGCTGACAGATGATTTGTCAGAGGATGCTCTGTAAGCAAATGCTGGTGACTGTGGTCAATATAAATAAATAAGATTTGTAAAGTAACTAGTGTAAAGGATTACGTAAAGACACTTTTACATGTAGTTTGCCAAGGTTAAAACTAGAATTCTCACTCTGGCTGGTTTTAGTATTTGGTTTTAGGACTATCTAAGTTTCTGACAAAGTAGAAAGGAAGCTTAATCTGTCTCTGCAATGTCTGCTAACTTCTTTTCATGCAAGTTTAGGGTCATAATATACAAAATTGTCTTTTCATTGTTCTGCGTATTATTTGACTGTCACAACAAGTCAGAGAAAAAGTTGCGCACTTCTTAAAAATCCTAATGCTATTGTTGAGCAGCCCTTGGTGTGAGATGGTATTCTAGTATGATTACAGGCCAATCAAAAAACCACGACCTGAGATGTTCACCTGAAAGGAACCCTGAATATTGCCTTCAGTGTGCTTCTACAGCTGCTACTTTTTTGTCTCTGTGAGGAAGTACTTGCAGCTTGTAGGGTAACCAGCCACCTCCTGAATCACTTAACCTCTTCTTCTGTCCTAGCAATCTTCAGGTCCTTGCTCCAAAATACTCAGACCTATATCTGGGTCAGACTGAATCCAGTCTCTTGTGTTCCTTATGTGTCCTCTGAACCATGTCATACATTTTCTGCCAAGTGCTAGCTGCCAGAGATTAAGGAAGTAAGAGTGGAAAAATCAGATGTAGAATTGGAGTCTGTGGTGAAGCTGAAACTGCTTAGAAGATGGTTTCCTGTTTTTTTGGCTTGGACATTTTATCTTGGGCAAACCCATGTCATTTCTAAACATCTTGATTTGGAGTAGTAAAGCACAGATGCAAATCAAGTTGGGAGGAGCAGAGGCTTGTGAGCCAAAGCACTGGCTTACTCCATAATATCCAGAGTCACTCTTATGGTGGTGGTTGAACAGTAAGCTTTGATGGAACTTCCCCCCAATTGACTTACTTAAACTTGTAACCTTTACCGTGAAACTACTATGCATTTCATATGTGAGATGGCAGCGGTTTGCCCTAAAAGTAATGAGACTGTTTCTCTAACTTAAACTAAGATTTTTAAATGAAGAGTCTTCATACAACTTCTCTCAGTGCCCATGTAAATTTGAAATCTTGTCTTCTCAGTTGTGTTCTACCGAGTTTTCTGATAACTGAGTTTGAAATAAATGAAGAGAAATGTAGCAGAGGGAAATGGTAATGTAAATATTTTCAGTTAGTAGGGATTTGCTTCATCTTTGCTAGATGCTGGCTTGCAGAGTGTTTGTTTTTTTTAAATAAAGCAGCCAATGTGCAAATCTACTTGCCTGGGGATGAGTAATTGTCTTTGGCAAGTCTGTGTGTGTGGGGAAAAATGCTAGGCCATATGTGCTCAGAATGTGAACCTATTAAGAGAAACGTGTAACTGGTAACATCTAATTAAGCATTTCCACTATATAAATTTAACAATTGGTGAGAAAACTAGATTTTTGTCGAAGTGGTATCAGGTAAGAGCAGGTGATTGGTTTGTTTGTTTGTTCGTTTTTAATTTTAAAAGGCTTACTTTAGGTTTCATTACAGTCACATTGGCTGATAAGCGACAACAGTGCTTACACCGCTGGAAGTCTTTATTTGGAGTGCTTCACATCCTCGTGTGTTAAAAGCATTGCAGTTAAATAGCTTAAGTCTTTAAGGGTCTATAATAACTTGAGGTGTTAATTCAGTACAGTGGGTAAAGTTCCACGAATTTATGGCCTCAAAAGATGTAGTTGCAGAAATCAAGTTTGTTGTGTATGAACTACTGTGCATCAGTGCAGATGGCAGGAGGCAGAGTACTTGGCATGCAATTTTTCTGTCTTCAGATTCTTATCATTAAGAAGAACAAAAAGCTAATAGGAAAAGATTTCCTCTCTTATTTCCTCCTCTCCAAATCTTTCTGATGCTGGATCTCATTCAGAAGAAAGGTAGAGCCTGTTTTTTAATGTTTTATGTTAATATGATTGTCTTAGTGTGATTGAGTGGAACTGGATTTCTGATCTAGAGTATCAGCAAGCAGTTTCTCTGTTTCTTGACTCACTTCTGAATATCTCTATTTCTGGCTACTAATAATAGGGATTTTCAGAAGATTTAAGTTATATAATTTCTGATTATATGCTCTTTTGTGTTTCTTTTGGTGTAGTCAAATGTTTATGGTAAGCCTAGGTTTAAAATGAGATTTCAGTTAGACTTGAGTGACTGAGGCCATCTGTGTGTGTGTAAATGTATTTATGTTTATAAGCGTTTATGGCTGGGAATGTTAGTGAAATGTTTAGAAGCACAGCAGAGTCAAAACTAAACCCAGTAAAAGAAAAGTAATATTCTGTTACTGCAATTATGCTTATACTGTTACGGCATATCTACAGTTTCCTTGGGTTAAAGATAAGTTATTCTTTCTTTGTGATAAAATGCAAGTTGAGTGATAGGAGTTAGCTCTTTGGAACCCAAGTTTTACAGGGTTGGTCTTTATTCCCCTCTATCTTTCCCTGCAACACCCTAACGGTTGAGCAAGACTGAATCACCACTGAAATCTACTAGGATCATAACATATTGTTAACTAAAGGGGCAAATTAAATTGGGCTGATGTAATATGTAAATCATGTAAGATCAGAATCATTCAAGGTGGCTGATACGCAATAACGTAGAAGATCCAACACTTACTTTCTTTTCAAACTCTTTAAAGATTCTTATTGTAATGAGAGGACTTAAACTTTTCTCATTGTACATGTGTGCGCTACAAACGGAATGCTGAATATGGAGTACTGGATGCTTTTCGGAAGTAAAGCAGCTATAGATAATTGTTTAAAAAAACCCAATAACATAGGATGGTTAATGAAGATTCCCTAGTAATAAGAAAGAGTTGGTAATTTATTAATCTTTAGATAATCATTGCATTAGCATTGGCAGTATACTGCAGTGCACAGAGATGACCTGAGAAAAGTTAATTACTCAGTTTTTCTGAGTGACATTAAAACTAGTTGAAAGTAAAATAGATTTGTATGCCTTTACTTAGTTCAAAGGTTTGGAGAGAAAAATAAACTCTCCAACCCAACCCTGTTTACTTCGACCTTGGATGCTGAAGAGTGTTTTTAATTTTTTCTTAATCTGGAATGCAGGGTGGTGTCTGGGAAGTGCAAGTATTCATGCACAGAAGCACAAATGATAACCAAACAATTCGCTAAACTCCCTTTATCGTTACCATTTAAAAATTAACTTTAGTCAATACTTCAGAAAAAGGGACTTCAAAATAAATAGTTACAAGGCTGTAAGATTTAACGTAGATACTTGTAAAAATTTCTTTGCTGAACAGGGGTGCCTGAGCCAGGCTCATGATAAGCAAGCTGAAAAGCGAGCAACTTCTCACATTCAAATCGCCCATGTCTTTTTAATAGAAGGAAAAACATATAGAGCCAATATATGGGCTGCTTACAGTAGTGTTTATTGTCAGCTGTTGTAGCAAGAGGTTTTAACTTTCCCTTTCTCCTGAAGGTTCGATTGCTATGGTGGACTATCCAAGATAAACACTCCCTTACTGACGCCTCTCAAACTGTCTCTAGAAGAATGGAGCACAAAGCCAACCAATGACACCTATGGATTATTTGCAGTGGTAATGCACAGCGGCATTACCATTAGTAGTGGACACTACACAGCTTCTGTCAAAATTACAGATCTTAATAGCCTAGAGTTAGATAAGGGAAACTTCATCACTGACCAAATGTATGACATGATAAAACCAGAACCACTGAACGAGGAGGAGGCAAGAACTGTTACTGAAGACTACGACGATGGCGAAGTCTCTTTTAGAGTCAATGGAAACACACAGCCGGGTAAAGTTCTGAACAAAAAGAATATGGAAGCTGTCGGACTTCTTGGGGGGCAGAAGAGCAAGTCTGACTGCGACCTGTACAACAAACCTGCTAACCCCGAGAAGTTTCTTAGTGTAGTTACTGAAAACAGAAACCCCGAGTCTAGCAGTAGTAACGGAAGCGCGGAGTGCAGCACGGAACACGGTGAGCAGAATGGTGTTGCTTCCAGTGGACTAGAAAACAAAGCTTTGTATGTACTGCAGAGCCTGAAAGAGTATGAAGGGAAGTGGTTGCTTTTTGATGATTCTGAAGTGAAGGTCACAGAAGAAAAGGACTTTCTGAATTCTCTTTCTCCAACGTCGTCCTCTACATCAACTCCTTACCTACTGTTTTATAAGAAGATTGTAGAGTGATACTGTATTTTGACTGTAAATATTAGGGATTTGCATACACCTGTTGGTCTGATTTGCATCAAAACTACCTGGAAGAAATGGCTGTTTCTGAAGCTACTGGATCATCATGTTTCTGCTCTTTTTGTTCGGTGTAAGTGGCTCAACTTGAATTAACAAACCATGACATAGAACTTAACTCACATATTAACTTTTATGCTGGAGAATAGTGAAATTGCCTTTTAGAAATACCAATTTCTATAGTTCCTAAATGATGCCTACAGTACACAGTAGTGGTTTTAACACAACTCTAGGTCTCAGACATGCCTATTGTATTATTAGCTTTTTTTTTTAATAAAAGTTATTTGTATTCATATCCTGGAGTAAATGTATATTAACTAGCAAATTTCATCAGAAGTTGTGTATTTTTGTAACTTGGGAAGTAATACTTCATATTTAGTCTTTGGGTAATCAGCGTGGTTTATTCTCCTTATCCAGTTCTATACTGCTCGGTGCAACTCGAAGCACAAGAAAAGGGTCTTGTAACCTTGTTTAGTGTATCGGAAGGAACTGAACTTAATAGAAATGTTTGAATGGTCTAATTTGCATCTTGTTGCATAGGTGTTAAATGGGCAAAGTGTAAATAGGTGTGATTAATACTTCAAAACAGGGGGAGTGTGTAGTGTAATTAAAATAATTTTGTACTTCTAAGAGTAAAGCCCTCTAATATGCATATCTGTTTGGGTGAATTTGGAACTTAGTGGTGATCTTATAACAGTTCATTTGTACTTGGAGCTCACTGAAAGGTGGGAAAACGAAAGCATTTGGCTTTGATGCTTTGTCAAGAATGTATATATGAAATAAAATTTATGATACGCATCTGAGACTACTAGATCAGACTTTTGTGTTTGGAGAGGGAAAAGCAGAAAGTGGAAGTGGTTGGGCAGTCTCACACAAAGGCTGGGAAACTGTCTTAGCGAATGGATGATTTAAAGTGCTTTAAAAAAATAACATTCACTGGTTTTTAACAAATTCTTTTACAGCATATCCTAATTCAAGCCTAATTCAAAGGCACTTGACGACTAGAGGCAAGGGGAAAGGGAAACAGATTATTGCAAAACCAAGTGATATGTTTGGCACTAAATACTAGGGATTAAAATCCCAAATCATCTGTTAGATGCTAAAATGTTAATATGAATCCTATAAACTGCAGACAATTAGAATCTTAAAAAATATGACTCAATATTACTTCTGCTGTCATGTGATGCATGGAATGACTGCTGGATGGATGGAATGAAGTGCTGCTGCAGAGAGGGGCAAGGAAAGATATGCAAGATGTGAGTATGCCCTAGTTTTCTGGATATATGTAAACTTTTTCATATAAAAAATAATTTATTTACAGTATAAGCCCAGGAAACCTCTACCTAGTCTATTCTGCAATACCTAGTTTTTTTACAATCTTTTACTACAAGGTAGTATAAACACTGAGGTAACTCATGAGAAGTATCTTTAGTGTATTTTCAGTGTTATGGTGGACCTCTGATTTTTGTACAGGCCTTGATTTTTGCAGTATATCCTAGATGATGACGTATTACTAAAATATGTTTCAGTCTAGAAAGCTTGTACTGTCAATAGAAAAACAGTGTTAAAAGCTGGACTAAATTTAGAGTTGCTTATGAACTCACGCTGAATAGATGTCTGTAGTAATTATCTTCAGCAGATGAGAAAAATCTTGAATTACAAATAGATTAAGACCTTTCCCGCTTCCAAAGCATTGTCACCATAACAAATAATTTCATAGTCTAAACCAAAGAAATAGCTACATTTTACAAAGGAACAGTAATCTTACCTTGCAAGGGTAGCCAAATCACATTACAGAATGCTATTTTTTTTACTGCCTGCAGTATGGGGTTTGCTGAATTTCAGCCTGCAAATGAAAGTTTATTTTTCCACACTTGACCCGAGACCTATCTTATTCCATTGTAGGAACAGGAAAAGTTCCAAGCAAACAAAAACGCTGCTACATTCAACAAAATACTGGCTCAGTGTAATCAAAGGAAGATCCAGCTGCCTTCCATCATGCTATACAGCTTGAGAGAAACTTTCTTTGCAGGCAGCTGAAGAGAAAACAATCAGCTGCAATATGCTGAATGAGAAAACACCCACTCTTCTGGCATATGGATAGATAGGATGGGGTCAGTTTTTTGGAGGCTTTCTTAAGTAAAGCACTTGCCACCCTTCCTGAACTAGTCACTCCCCCCCCCCCGCAACTCACATCCCACAGTTCGCTGTAGTGGAAAACAAAACCTGGCTGAAACGTCCATGATGCTACACTTGAGTTTGGCACAATTGTCGAGCTCTATGTACTGGTAAGCCAGTCAGATTTATGCTGAGGTGGGGCCACCCAGTAAAATCAAAAGATATTTATACAAATTTGGATTAAGCCAGATGCTTTCCTAGCTGGAGAAACAATATACAAGGACTACTTAAATGAAGGTTTCATTCTTTCATGGCTTTTTTTTACCTTTTTCACTTCGTAAATATTTCACATGCCTCTTCATATACTTCTGCAAAGCAACGCTCTCCTTCCTTAGTGTTTGCAATAGGCCTTTGCAGCGGCTCAGGGTAGGGGGGAAGGCTTAGGCTTGAATTAGGCAAGAGTTGTTGGCTTTAGGCAAGAAACTCCATGCAGGCTTCCCAGTGTTACACCCTGTAACACAGGATTACTTGTGGTCACAGGAAACAGTCAGGGAGCAGCAGGCTGAGCAGAGCACAGCACATATTTATGCTACCAAAAGCACCGCCGCTGTGAAGCTGTTGGAACGAAAGAGCATGCGAGAGGGAGCAAAACTTGGCAGTACCACTTGCCTGTCCCCACAGCCAGCGTGCCCTGCACCATCCCGCGGGGTACCGTCCCGCTGGAGCAGGCCATGCACCTACAGCCCGCAGTGGCTCCCACACACAGTGCCTTTCCAGCCCTGCTCAGCGGTACGATATTCCTGCTACGAGCACGGTGATGGTCAGCCACTAATCACTCAAAATAAGCATCAAGAATAACAAAGACCCTCCCCACCCTAAACCTTCCCTGCTGATGCACAAAGGTGCCGGTGCTGCAGCTCCAGCTGCTAAAATAGAAGGGGTGAACCCCAAAGAAACACCCTCAGCATCTTCTAACATACAGGAATGTGTATGTTAGAACTGAAGGTAAAAAAACAATTTCAGTTTCAAATACAAATTGGAAGCGATGATGTATAATTATTGAGATCTTAACCGCTCATGTATAAATGCCATTTTTTTCTTCTATTTTTATATACATAAAAGGTATATTTATATAATTGAAGGTTAATATATATGTGTGTATATATGTATATGGATGCATATTTAGGTATTATAGAGAATAAGCTTGTCTTTAATCACATACCACCTCTTCCAAGGGATCTTGTTCAATACAGAGAGGCAAAAATAAAAAGGGCTAGATGTAGGAGTTGTGTACTCAGCTCCAGTAATGATGTTTCCTTGAAGTGCTGTGTTAGCCACCAAAATAACGGCTGTAAAACAGATGTTTTTCTTTACGTAAGTAACAATGCAAAGAATGCTTTCTATGTAAGCTTTTAACTTAAACTATATGAAGTCCTTTTATGTTCTTTTCCCCCATGAAATTAAGTTTTTAAATTGAAAAAGGGACACAAAAAGCAGTCTAGTTGCATGTACATTGCTAAGATGAATTGCACATTCAAAATTACGAGGAGATGACTGTGCTCTTTGGACTTCCTAGCTGGTGGAAATGACCACGTACACACAGAAGTCATGCTGAAACTCCACTTCACCGGTACCAAACGAGGTGAAGTGGTAACAACACGTGCCTCCATTCTTCTGATGGCCACAGATGGAATTATTTCTCTTTGCAGCAATTTGTACTCAGAGTTACAAAGGAAAAGGAATAATTAAAAAATCACCACTTGGTTAGGAAGTTGTTACTGTAAGACTTACCTTTCTCTGAACCTTTTTCCCAAGGATGGCGAGCTCTGAAGTCCAATGCACAGGGAATTAAAGTGTAAACATTCACATATTTAATAGTACCATCAAAATAACCATCATCACTACATTAAAAACTTCAAAAATGCATTTGCGTATGGTCCTAATATAAATTAAATATATGAACTAAATGTAAATAAATTTAACATTAGGTAATGCTATAAATAAAGGTAAATGCGTTTAGTGTACCTTTGAGTCATAAAAATGCCTTAAAAAACAGGTAAGTTTACAGCTTATCACCAACACTCTGGATACCACTGTCATGATTTTTTTTCAAACATTGATAAGTCTACATTTGACAATTCAGAATGATTTTTGGCCACTGAACACTTTGATGGAAGAAGAGGTGTGTGGGATGTCCAGGACGAAGTCCAAGTTTTATTTCACAATAAAACTTCTTTGATTCCCAGCGCTGATAACAAGGCTCTTTCTTTTCAAAACCTTAATTTTAAGTGCCATTTTATTTTGGTTTTTAACTTGTTTAGATATCCATTTTGCGAAGGCTCATCCTGCTGAAGGAGTCTCTGAGGGAGAGAAAATACAATGATGAGCTCATATTTTCATGATGAAATAAGAAGCCTCATCAGATGATTGATTTTGTACTTGATTTCCGGTATCTCCTACAGCTGGCTACTACAAAAATTAAGTCCACTGACATTAACTCATTGCTTTTCAAATGAATTGGTTTTGGGTCTGCATCTGGGATTACTCAACCGCCCAAGGTTTACCGACATGGAAGCTGATGGAAAGTTTCATTTGCACATACGTAGAGAAATGGCACTAACCATCTGCACTACTGAAATCTTAATTTAAGACTTTCAAATAAATCTCTTAAGTGGAATTTGCCTGGAATACCTGTATTAGACTCCGTGCACAGGCTGAAATTCACAACATTAGAAAATAATTACCATGCCAAAAGCCTGGGTGGGGAAGGAAGCCCTGGTACTCCCACCATCCCCAGTCAGTACCGGACTCCAGCAGAGAACAGCTAGCACTGAGCACATCATCTGGGGGGAGCTTAAAACATCATGAACCTGGGTCATGAGGGAAAGCCGCCTTTCCGCAGTATTCAGCAGACAGAAAAATACATCAAATTCGACTACAGAAACATCTCTAAGCACTGCTGTGTGAGCTGGGAACACTCATTTCCTTCTTCCTCCAGCGCTAAGTCTTGCTCTTTTTGTAAGGTAGTTTTGCCAAGTTTCTCTGTTCACAACATTTTTATGTTTATTCACCATTGCTCTTTACCACTGAGCAACATTTACATGAGGAGAGGTCCAAAATCAGGGCTGTATTCTCCTAAACCAATGGTGTGGACGTGAGCCCAAGTCCACAGTCACACAAATCTCCTAAAGAGTCTGTCGTTAAAAGCATCGTCAGTGTCCTGCTCGGAGCTAACAAAGCGCCCTCCAGCAACCCCCCACCCCACTGACTGGTGTGAGCCCACGATGCCAGGGCAGTCTTGCTGGATTGCATCAGCCCACCTTGCTGACAGGGGATACAACAGGGGTTGTCCAACCAAGGATTACATGGAAAGTACCTGCTGGAAAACACTTCTGTTCCTTATTCTGGGAGCCAGAACCTTGATAGAAACTTTATGTACCCAAATTCACCCTGCGCAGCTGCAGCTGGTGCCAGGGGATTACAGTGCTATGGGCTCTGACCTGCTTCATACATTCCCGGTGGGGTTTTGTGTTCAGTCTTATCGCAGGTGAACAAACAGCCTGGATTCCAGTTTACTGGTCTTCCAGCATGGAGGACACCAACTATTTCTCTACCCTGCCTGCCCCTGGAGCTCCTCATCCCAGTTTTGCTGGGAAAAAACAAGTGTCAAAGTCCTGCCAAACTGAGAGTGGTTTTGAATCTAAAAAGAATGGGATGCAGGATGAAAAAAAAATAATTGTCATAGATCAGGATCGAGAGGAACCATTTGCAAACACCACCTACCATAACTGCTGGGAAGGGGATGTGCTCTGAAGTCAGGACAGAAGGGGAGAGGAATGGACTCAACCAAAAGAGCCACAATTGAAAACAAATAAATGTCACAGGTTCACCAGGAAGATCAGACATCCCAGTCCCGAGTTTTACACCCTCCTTATCTCTGCTGAAAGAGTAAAATCAAATATCCACCTGTGGCACGTGACCGGCAGCACTGCCTTATACAACTGTGGGATCTTTCTATTTATCAAAGGTTGGAGAGCTTCCTTTAACCGGTGATAATTCCTTTCAAGTTCTCGCTGATACTCCTTTTGGTCTGGACCAATCAGGCTCTTGTTCTTGCGCAGAGCATCTTCACATCTAGAAAACAAAAGCCCGTGAAACTTGGGCACATAAAAAAGAACCTGCTTGCTACAGAGTTGTTAATCTAATAGCACCAAAAAAATTAATTCTGTTCCTCTGGGATGACACGTAATATCCTTCTCTATCTTGTATTTTGGGTAATAAAGACTCAGCTAAACCATTTGCTGTCCATGAGGAAAGGAGAGGGTGTCATATTTCCAATTTCCATTTTACTTGTAGAGTGACAACTCCTTTTTTATTTAAATTTACTCTGTAGTTACATTCTGAAGAGAAATGAAAAGCTGATCTCCACATAGCCACTTCCAGCCCAAGAGGATTTAAAGATGTGTAGAACTACTGCTCTCCTCAGGAAAGATTAATAAATAGCAGACTGAGATGTTCATCAGGAACTGTTCTACTTGCAAAGGTGTAATTTCAAGAAAGAGCAGGAAAATAGCTGTATCATCAATGACATTTATTACATATGAGAAAACTACGTTGCCACTGGATCTGTTTGCTTGGAACATTTTTATTTCAATTATATATGCATTTTTTAATTTCTTGGTGCTTGCAAAAGATGCTGGACTAGGACTGCAGCCTGCATTACTCAAGAGGAAAGTAAAGCAGCCATCACATTTCTTGAGAGACTTCTGCCAGCATGCTTCCACTCCGTTTGGAGAAATTGACTTCAGAAGGAAATTAAATCTCCTGGCCAATTCAGCAGTTTCTCCTGACACTGCCAAGCTGTGAGTTCATTTGTGCCAGCGTGGCTAGCTGTGTTTCCTGAAAACAGGAACGCTTGTTCACAACTGAACTGTGATCACCAAGTCATTCCTGATAAACAGCAAAGCCAAACAACTTCAGCCCCTGAAGTCATGGACCAGCAGCACCAGAGAAACAGGGAATCAACTGGGAGCTGCATATGGAAACTGGACAGATGGAGTTACAACATAGATACTCCCCTCTCTGGATATCCCCCATGTTATATTGTACATGTTCCTGTCTGGTGTGGTAGTAATAACTGCATCTGGCAGGCAGCTGGAAGACAATATTCCATACCTTTTTGTGAAGTCTTTGAAACAGAGCCGTAGTTTGTTATGATGTCTGAAGAGCTTTGGATCGTTGGGTATTTCAGACAAGAAAACTTGCGCAACTTCTAATGGTCCCTTTAGAAGCAGAAGAGAGAAAGTTTCTTGGAACCCTCTGTTATATCCAATCACTGGAGAAACTTCTTGCACATAGAAACATTTGTAAAATGCAACATTTCCTTACAGAATGCATCTTAAATTGCAGCTGGTACATCTGGCGTAAATTACTGAACATCACAACAACTGAATCTCTTTTAGGCTTTTTTTTTTTTTTTTTTTTTTTAAATAAAACTCTGCTTTTGGAAGACAGTGTGAGAAAAGGCATCAATTCTACGTTGTTTTCTCTTACAAGGACTCTCGACAAAGTTTGCTCAACTCACAACTAAGACAAAATTTAAACAATGCAGATAGAACCAAGGAATTGCTTGCCAGCACTGCAGACTCAACCCAGAACCTGACACTCCAGCTGATATTTTTCCAGCTTGCGTATTAGTAGAGCTTTACTCTTACTCCCTCAGTTTTTCCTCAGTTTTTCTCCATTCACTAGTTTGGCTTTCCATTCTGTTCAAAAACCACAACAGCACACAACCCTACTTCCACCCACCAGAGCATGGCTAACCAAAGGAAAAGCAATAAAACATTTTTTACTTTTTTATTCTTAAGGGAGAGGGAGAAGCAGGCAGAAACTACTGTGAATGCTAGGAAGAAGCAGGTCACTGAGGGAGTGAGGTCCCTTCTCAGCCACTTTCCAGATCTAATCACATTCTCAGGACTCTTACTCAAATGGCAAAGTCACTGAGAGCAGCTGGTCTAGACCTACCAGTGACCTTAAACACAGCCCATAGATTGAATGGGGAAAAAAAGCCAAGCTAATTTAGAAATAAGGCCCAAAGCATCCACCACACTGATACATACTACCCCAGTGTCTACAACTGGGACAGTGATCCTCACCTGATTTACTGTGGTACCTACTGATCCTTGCAGCACCATCTGCAGCATCTTTGGGTCCGCAGGGTCTTGGTGGGTTGCAAAGGCCAATTCCTGTGTTTTCTTCTGCATGTCCTCTATGGCAACTTCAATGGGTGTCAAAATGATCTAAGGGTGTAGCCAGAATAGAGGACACTTGTTATGGCTGAGACTGCCATCCAGACACAGACTTTCAGAAACACCAAGGTAGCTTTGGGGTCGCACACCGAAGTGGTGGAGGACACCACCAGGACTGGCAGTCTGGACAGAAGCACTTCAGAAATGCATCCTCTCAGTCTTTGTTCAGGAACATCAAGAAAAAGTTTGATTTCTACATGTGTTTCTACATCTGGCTACTCAAGAGCTTTTTGAGGTTGCTTCCGAGCGGGCAGATTTGCATCCCTTCACAGTCACCGCAACCATCTGCCCAGGGTTACAGCACCATGTTAGTGCCTAAGCATTTTCCATTATGTCCCATCACTCTCACCAGCCCCTACCTACCCTTTAAAAATTAATATAGTTGTGGGATAACTCTCTGTAAAGCCTCAGGGCCCCACTGGCCTAGGGCTGCTGAGGCCATGCAAGTAAGCAGCAACACAGAGCAAAGGACACGCTATTCACGCAGAATGGAAGGGAGCAACCTGCATCACTACAAAGCTCACCAAGGGCCTCTGCATATACCAGCTGCTGTGATCTGGATACACTGGTGAAAGAGATGGCAGGACATACTGCATTACTACATCGGTCTGGTTTTAGTTGAGGTAGAATAGGAACAGAGAAAAGTGCAACAGAAACAAGACATTCTTAACTGAAAATGAAGGAGTGTCATACCCAGTCCCTGCAGCGAACACCCAGAGCAGCTCACAACAGTGCCGGCTGCTCTCGCTCTCTAACAAATTTTTGCACCTTTAACAGAGAAGGGACAGGTAGGCTAGTGATGGCCAGGAGGGTGCATCTGTGTTAATGTGATGGCGTGAAGGGACACGGCCATGGTATTAAACTACATGTACACTAGTACATTATGCATGAGTTTCAGCAACATCCACTCCCTTAGTCTCAAATATTTCCCTTCAAACACAGGAAGCTCCTGACAGCACAAGCCTCACCTCCTCTTTGTGAATGACGTTTATCCTGGTTTTAATGTAAGGGAAAGCGTGGGACGTCGTCAGGATCGTTTTACGCTTGAACTGCTCGTGCAGCTCCCCGTGAGCCCGGCCGTCCAGCGTGAAGGGTGTGCAGTACATGAAACGCCGCAAGTTGTAGTTTTTATCGAAGTAAGTTATCCTGTCCTTCATCTCATATGTGTCAAAGTACGGCTCCACGTAGGTTATCTGAATGTAGGCCTGCAGGAAGGAACCCAGGCGTGCATGGTGAAGTACAGAGCCAGAGGAGAAAAACTAACTCCTGTGCCCTGCTTTTTAGCAGTGCAATAACCCAGCTCTTCCCTCTTGAAGCCATCTCTGGAAGAACTAGGAATGTTTTTTGCCTTTGCTCAGAAAAATCACACTTGCATTGACAGGGACTAGGGGTGCTGGTAGCTGCTCAGCAGTTTCTGGACTGGATAAAACACAGCTCACTGCCCCTCTCCTCTCATGCTCTTCACATGAAGCGTTTCCTTCCCTTCCTTGCAGATAATGCCCTGCCCAAAGCCACAGTCCTGTTTCCTAGGCATGCTCCTGTTATTTCTGCTACGCTTAAAGGATGTGGCACAAGAATGACAAAACACTGCAGCTCCAAAAAAGCCAGAGGCCACTGAAGTCCCTTCCTTCCTTGCACTCAGTGGAGACTACAAAGAAAGGCAAGTGCAGCCTGGGCCTCCTCCCTTCCCACCAACCACTACAAGGGCAGGGCTTGTGGCAGGGAATGAAATGGTTAATTCTGCATTCCTTTGCTGGGGTGACTTTCACCAACTGTCATCCCAAGCAGTCAGAAGATGCTCTGTACATGGAATTTCATTGCCTACTTGGTGAAATTCAGGATCTGTCCCCCATTACATTTGCAAACATTCAGGATCTGTTCTACTTCTAAACCTGTACTTGTGTTCTTACCTTGTTAGGATCTAGTTTACATTTGTCCACAGGGTTTGAGTCCTTAATCACTTCAAGCACATCTTCCCCAAATCGCTCTCCATAAAATCCCTACAATCAAGAGCAAATGCATTGAAAGAAAACATCAAATGCAGCCACTACAGAAGGGGGTTGGAGAGACAAATGCGTATTCAGGGGAGGTGAAGCTCAACATGCCTTCATCAGTAGCTGTACTGGGGCTGAATGTGATCTGCTGAACCTAGGAGAATTAAATCAGCCACATTCCAGGGGCAACAGGAAAAAACAAGCCTAACGCGCCCTGGAAGGCAGGAGAACTCGGGAGCCTTCCAACTGCATGCACACACGCTGCGTGGTTCTGAACAAGCCATTTGAGCTTGCTGTGTGTCTGTGAGCTCAACTGAAAACTGGGGTCAATACGGGATCTGCCTGGAAATCAGGTGCTGCATCGGAGCATGGCTTTGCTGGGCTGGGTGAATGGCCAGATTCTGAACTCAGTTTCATGCGCTTAAACCTCAAACAACGCTGCTGCTTTCAGAGCAATGTGACAGCAGCTGAATTGCTGTGAGCAACAACATGACATCAGATCTATTCTAGCAAATGAAGCAGGGCCAGGTCTGCCCTCTGGCCCTACGAACAAGCAGCATGACACAGCCTGGAGCCATGCTGCTGAACGCTCTTCCTCTCCCACTTGGGACTGGCCTTGTCTGTGCACAGTGCCTACGTGGAACAGCCTCCGACCCATGATGTCCCCCAGACTGTGCTAGGACATTGTCTAAACACAGGTTAGTTGGCACAAACCCAGGCCAGACTAACCCTTACGTGGTACAGATGATCGCTGGGTGGTACCTGGAACTGCACCCAAGCCCCAGTTAGATTTATCAGAGATGCCTTCGCTTGTTCAGGGCTGAAACAAAGTTCAGACCTGTGATATCCCACTTCAGGGGCTCTGAAATTCAGCCACCTTACAGGGCCCAGTCTCTACCAGTAGAGGAACATGCTGTGAAGGCAACAAAATGACAACAAATTGCAATACTTCCTGAAAGTCGGACCCTGAAACGCATCTCAGCCTTTTTTCAAGCCCAGATCATCCCATTTACATCAGGCGGCTGAAGAGAAATGCAAACACAGTATGGTACACCAGAAACCCTCAAATGATGATAGCAGGTCTGCAGCTCTTGCTGCAAGATCAGGGAAAACCTGTGGGACTCCTCTCCCTGCATTCCTTCCGCCTCCTGCAGAGGTGGCACTGGCAAGAGGACAGGAGACACCTGGCCCGGCTCTGGGTCACCGCACGGTGCTCTGCAAACTCTTTTGCCAGGCAATGGTTTCTCTCAGCTCAGCCTAGCATCAGTCCCCAAGAGGCACAGCGCTGGTTTTGCCCAACGATTTTCACTTTTACCACTTCCTGTGATTTGGCCCTACAGCTCTTATGTAAGTGATGCAAAAGGAGTTAAACTGCAACTCAGAGAGAGAATGTGAGGGCAGCTACAAGCATCTCACCTCGAGCCTATGGGATATTTCAGCTAACTTTGTTATCGCGGGTTCCTTGTAAACAAACTCTTGCTCATCCAGGTCTCCAAACTTAGTTCCATAAAAACCAACCCGGAAGTAGGTGCCAAACATCCTCTTTCCATCCTAGGTTTGGAGAAACGAGAGGTTATTTCAGTATGGAGACATGCATACCCCCAAGCATGGCTGCAGGCAGGCTCCTGAATTTATGCAAAGTAAAAAAGAAATTAAAAAACCAAGGAAAAAAATTGAAAGAAAGAAGGAAAAGAAAAACACACCTGGAACTCAGCATGAATGCATTTAGCAGCAAACACCGCAATGAAATTAATAAACTAACATGATATTATATGGATCAGTTACGACCATTAGCCCAACCCTGCAATGACTTCCCACCCCAGGAGGAGTCTGGAGGTGTCAGATGTCTCTGAGGAAGAGTCAAAGGCAAGTCCCTTCATTTGGGTAATTATTTCAGGCTCTCCAAATCCTGTGCAGACACCCCTTAAGCTGGTCCGTAGCCTGCAGGTGCAGGGAAGCCCAGCTGCTGGCTGCCTGCAGGACACAGGAAGGATATTGCACACAGCCACCCCTGGGAAGTGCCCCCACCAGAGCCCACGTAAACCACCCTCAAGTAATTGCAGGATTGGGCCGCAGTCAATGTCCAGTTCACTCACACACACACGCAAGTGCTTTTTAAATAGCATGTCAACTGGAAGGTGTTACATTCTCTTCTAGTAACTAATGTCTAGTAAAGAGGGCCAAAGTCACTCCTGGTGAAAGCAGATGCAATCCACTGTATCATGTACCTGCTTCCATTTCAGCCAGTGGTGAATTTGGCCCAGAAATGCAAAAGTAGAGAAACAAGAAAGATTTTTGCTGGAAAAGTAACGAAGAAAATCTGATTAAGAGAGAGAGAAAAAAAAAATGCTTTAAAAATAAATCACACCTTTGGCTTTGTTAAAAAAACTCACGCTGCATGCACAAACTAGAAATGCCTTTCAGCAAGAAACTCTAAAATGTTCACCTTTACTCTCGTGAGAAAGTGTGATGTAGTATATAATGCTCAATGTTTCTGAATCTGGGCTAGTGTTTGGTTTCAAACAGCACTTACAGATGTCCTGGCTGCTGTGTATAGGAGGTGGTTTTTTTAGTATTTTACTATGGCAAAACTGATCTCTTGTAGTGATGGTGAACATGATCTATGGAAGGCAAAGAGGATACGTAAGCCAAAATAATAATAATAAAAAAACCCTCAGGAAAACTCCAGAGACTGGAAAAAGCACTGTCAGGGCAAATCACCGCCTTCTCCTGGGCTGGAGGAAACTCTGAGGCATCATGCTGGAGCTGCCCAGGCACGGCTTGGCTCCTCTTGCCCGAGGCACAGCCAGGAGGACGCGGCGTTGCCTTTTTGGGGCGAGGGCTGCTGCTCGACCCAAGCACCTTCAGGAGGGCAAAGCTCACCGCTGCCCAGCTCTGAAGTGGAAGTGAAGCCTGAAGTGACCAGAGGCAGCAGCAGCCTGTGGGCCACATCTTGGCTTCACTATGGGACATCGACAGATACAAATTCATTGGCTCAGCTCTGGCAAGAGTGTAGACACATGCTCCAATTTAAGAAAACAAGGAGTTGCACCAAGAGTTGCTCATATGCTTAATGTGGCACAGGTGGCTCCTTGGACCCCTGCTCTAGCCCATTCCTCCAAGCATCTCTCCTCCAAACAGGCTTTTACCCAGCTCCACCTGCCAGCGTAGACTACAGGGTTTTGTCACACCACAGCCATCCCCACAAGCACCTCCCAAGGTGCAACCCCCAGCTGCAAAGCTGTTCCTGTTTTATTGGAAGTACCATCTGGCAACATCTGGTTGCTCTTTCCCTGGACTCCCTGTCTTTCTCCAGAGCCTATCCCTCTGGATCTGTATAGGAATGAGCAGCCTATTGAACCCTTAATTTACTCATCACTACCTTTTCAAAGCCGCCACTACCTTTCCAAATATTTGGACAATATTACCTATGCTAAAATCCCCCTACACCCAGCATTTCCAGCTTCCTGTGCCATTTTTTTTCAACTCAACCTCAATGCTATAGGCAGGATTCCAGGCCTGCACTTCCCAAGACACCATCATGTCTGCCTAAGGGGAACTACCATACAAAACAGCTCCCCAGACCTTACATGGGGCTTGGGCTGCTCCATGTGGAAGCTGCTGGGATCCAACCCCAACCCATGGGCACAGGGCAGGCCCCAGAGATGGAGGACACGCTGCTACTGCTGCTCTTCTAATTCACGTGCTTTTTCCTACCTCCTTGGTGAGTGACTTCCAGGGTATAAAGCTTTCACAGAATCTGGTCCCTACAAGGTATCTGCCATGTGGACATCTGCCCAGACAGCTGTTTATTATAGACAGCGTTCATTTATGTTGCTATAAAAATAACAAGAAGGAAGGAAGAAAATCATGCTGTCTGTTAATCAGCACAAATTAATGGGGAGTTCTAGTGGCATTAACTAAACACGTAAAATAAGAGTAATGAGCCGTTGGGAAGTCCCAGGAGCAGTAGCAGCAGGGAAGCCTGGTGAGATTCAGTGCCTCCATGTGAAGGCAGCTCCCAACTTATGTACTTGTTTCATAGTCATGAAAACCAGCTGCACTGATAAATTTGGTTGCTGAAAACTCAGTTATCATAAAGATCCCAAGGAGAAGAGCCAGCAGTGAGGAGCACTGGTTAGCCCCCAGCATGACAAGCATCTTCCCACAAAGCCCTGGATCCATCAGCCACAAATTGTGACTCATGCTGGGGGATCTGTACCTGCAAGCAAGGGGATGGAAACAAACTCCTTTGGGAGAGTAAACGTCTATGGGCCATTCCACCCCTCACATAGACATTCAGTAGCTGCCAGTCCCCTGAGATTAGGAGAGCTGTTTCATGCCTGGAATTAAGGATACGGGATGAGTCTGTACTAGGACCTTTGAAACATAGCAGATACCAAAGTCTATCTAATCACAGAACTGAAAACAAATAACTTAAAAGTACTCCATGGTCTTGTTTCTTTAAAGAGCTAAAAATGCAGATATGAGGCAGAAATTATTAAAAGCATTTCATCTCCTATTATTTTATGAAAAATAATAGGTCTTTGGGAGGAGAAGAGAATGAAGGTGAACACTGAATAGCCATTACAGAACTGGCAGAGCAGATAACAGCCACCATGATTTATGAAGGTTCATGATTTGTTATTATGCATGGTAAATACCTTTCAAAATTGCTGGGAATAAAGTTTTAGAGTTATCTCTTGCACGCACACAAAAAGCTTTGCCAACAAGATTTGAAAAAAATCAGGTGCAAGAGTGATCATCTGCTTTCTTCACCAAGACCAACACAGCAGCAGCTGCCTGGAGGCAGAGTCAGCTTGAAGTACGGAGGAATAAAAGTAACTCCTTCATACGCACTGTGCAGAATGCAAAATCCAACCACCTTTACCAAAATGAGCACTGTTATTGTCTTGCTCAATTCTAACCCAAGGTCCTTTGCAGTGTTGCCAACTATTACAAGTCTTCCAATAACGATTTTCTGAAAGTAGCAGCTCCTGGAGTCCTGCTATTTGATGGCAACCTCACCCTGTGTACTTTAAAAAAACGTTTTTGAATTCTCATGGCATAGCATGAAAAAGATTTTTCCTAACAACTTTCCTAACTGGTAAGTAAACAAAAAGAATCAATTCAACATTTATTCAATGAACAAACACACAAGCAGAAAAACACACTACTTGGTACGTTTAAGCAGATCTCAGAAATGCATTGGTGCCAGACTCAGGATACTTCAGTGCTTGTAGTTGGCAATACTGCTTTCCTTGTGACACGAAGGGGGTCCTGCTGTTGGCATAGCTCTTTGGTAAAATGAAATTGGGGTTTCCACAGTGTAAAACAAAAAACAAAAAGGCGGGGTTGGGGGGGTGGGGGGTGGGTGAGGAGGGGAGAGAAAGGGGGGTAAAAAAAAAAAAATTTCCACAAGTAGAAACTTACCACAACAGACAATAGTAAGAGTGGGGAGGAGGGTCAGCAACCAGGGCGATAGAGGAGAAAACAGAAAGTATTTAATTAGGGAAATTCCAAAAAACAAACAAGCAGCAAATTGGCAGCAAATAAACTTTAAAATAAAAAAGGGTGCGCATCAATTAAAATATTTAAATAAGGAAAAAAGAGCAAAACATGCAACAAATCTGAAAGCTACAAAGCACAAAGATCAGAAAAAGTGTGGTAATGAAGGAGCACGATGAAAGACAAGAACTGAAACCATGGGTGTCTTTTACCATGCAGTAAAACATGACCGAGTGATGTTAGAATCATAACCAACGACAGGATTTTCTTCAGGGGTCGATTTAGGGGCAGACTAATCAAAATAGATGCTCACAGGCCTTACCATTTGTTGGCTATTGAACACGTGTCGTTTACACTCCCTACAACATGTACTCCGGATTCTGTGCTGCCTTATCTGCTGGGGCTTTTCACAGGACCAAGTAAATGATTTACAGGGCCAGCCCTTAAGTGTCAGGGTTTACTTTTAAGCTACTGAATTTCATTTCTTGCTAGGCCGGAATTAAAACTGTTGTTCAGATATTATCAGCCCAAATTATTTATGTCACACAATGCAAAAGAACTTCGGTCGTGGCCCCAGTTCCATAAGCGTGGGCTTAAACGTTCTCCTGTGGTGCAAACCTGGTGTGAGATGGCCCATACAGCATTGCCCGATTCACAGAAAAGCAGACATAAACTGGACAGGTAAAAGTCTAAGCAAATAATCTAACATCATGTTCACAAAACATTTAAAATGTCTTCTGAGACTTCTCGACGTTCATGTACCCACTGCGTCAACCAGACTAGGGCCTGAGTTATCAAACACACTCTGTGTGCAACTGCAGATGAAGCCGACTGCTTTGTCTGTTTTTAATCCAAATATGTGGTTCTCACGGTGTATGTTGTAGAAATGTGAGCAAACAGCCTCTACAAAAATGAAAGCAGCAAAACTGACTCCAGTTAACACAACTGAGCTATTTTACTGCCACATAAAACAGCTATGCAGCAAATTGATTGTTCTTAAATGAACAGAAGGAAGCAGCCTATTCACTGAGATATGGTCTGCACTTGGAGCAAGCCAGTTTTGTTACAGTACCTCTGAGCATTATTGCTTAAATCGACCCCTGTGGGTGGGGTGAAAATATGGTATGAAGGGATGATATTCTGTGTCAATGCTGATGAAAAGAAATATAAACAAATTATAAAAACGAACTAGTGATGATACAGTGGCTCATTCACCAAAGAACCTCATTAGTGGAACACATCAGCATCCATGCACTACCTACAGCTTCTTATGAAGAATTTCCTACTACAACCACAATCGGTTTATTGGTATTTCTTTGGTTAATGAATTGTTTTAACAGCAGACAGCAACAGAAATACCCACAACTAGCACATGTGGGCAAGCGTTGGCGTGAGTCATCTGAAAAATCTATTAGCGTTCTTTACTAACTAAAACGGAGTTACCTACCTCCCAGCCAGTACTCTGTGTAATAAAAAGTAAAAAGCGCATGTCACAGAAACAAAAAAAAAAAAGTTTCAAAGGCCAAAACATGACCATCAATGTAAGGTATCATAAACCTGAAATGGTTTCAATGATTGTAAGCCATCATGCACCCAAAACAGCCTTCTCTTGTCCAAAGGGACACTCCTCTATTGGTTCATTTAACCTCAGAAATCTGGCAATGCCAGAACATGGAGAAAACCACCAGACCCTCAGCTGGATCCTATGAAATCGATGCACTAATCAACATCTACTGAGGAGCTGATGCAGCATAAGGGTAACTGCACCAACAGACAAATGATGTACCCAGCAGCCCACGACCAGAAGGCTGATTGGGGCGGGGGACTTGGAGTAGCACTGGCACATACTGGAGGAAGGCCTGCTGAGTCCTTGCCTGCCCCGACAGAAAGGCATGCACCCAACAGGCCTCTCCTAGGAGGTAACATGTGCTTCTTGAGAGTTGCCAAGTGCTCTCCTCTTCTGCTTAGCTGAGGTCTGTTGAGCTTTAAGAGGGTTAACTTCTGATGTCTCCCATCAAATGCTCAGCACCTAAGCTGGTGGGTTTTGCACCATCTGAGTTTAGAAAGGTTCCTTCAGTTATTTATCCACCATATGAACAGACAAACAAACCCCCAACATTCCTGAATGTTACCTACCAGGCTAAAGGCAAGGTTACAGTGTTTTCCCCCAGCATGCAAAACACAGTTTAAAGTAACATCTGAGACTGGCAGATGATGGCAATTTTTAACCCGTGGAAGTTACAATGAAACTTGGTATGTGATGTTCTCTCATGTTTCTCATGTTAAATGTCCAGAGAGAAAAAAAAAATATCCTGTTAGCAATCTTTGCATTTACTGTGGATTACCATTTGACAATTCTCGCACAATCTCATTACAATGTTTTTTCCTTAATAGGTGGGTTTTATTTGCACTGAGCAGTTTAAGTTTCTTCACAATTCACATTGCAGCTGAAAATTCAAATCATTACCTGGTGAACAATCTTGCTGAACGCTTCCTGGAGTTTACCATGAATAGTAGATAGCTTCTTGGCATCTCTATTAGCTTCATGAATAGGAATAAGGACTTTGTAAACCTCATTAACTGCTTCATACATGCCGGCCTACAAAAATAAGGCCCATCGGATTGGTCCATCAATTCAACAGCAAGAATAATACATACTACCAGCATTTAAATTGTAAAACTGCAAAATAAAAAGGTGGCTTAGATACCACTGTGGCATAATCAGCATCTTTTCTCAAAATACATCCGTACATGAATGGAATAAAATCCTCAGTTACCCTTGAAATCAAGAGCCTGCTGCATTACACATTACTACTAGTCAATAAGATTATTAACTGAATCAAAACTGGAATACTTTGGATGGATATATGCACAAGAGCACAAGCTAAATAGGATCCAAACCAAATCTATGGAATTAAATATGGAAGATTAAGTGCACAGCTCATTTTATTTTAGCACACCTTCAGACTTCTGCATCCATTTTTAGCACTCCATGACATGAGCTTTGTGAAGTTTCCTTAGGATGCCTCCAACAGAGGGGATACAGCCCAGCACAGGCAGACGCTGCATCCCACAGCTTAGCCAGCCCACAGCAGAGGTTCTAGGTCTTTACCCTGGAGTTATTGCTGCTTGTACTTAAACCCACTGAATGACATTTCACATTGTGTTGTGGGAAATAATTCACTTGCTTTCCTTGGTTTCTGATGGATACACTACTACCAGCTCATTAACACTGCTCACACACAAAGCTCTCGGCCCACTCTTTCTGAAGAGGAGGAAAATCATCACGGCCTTTTTTTACTACTGTGAACTCCCAAATGTGCAGTGTGAAAGACACTGGAAACACACAAAGGCCTCTTGGTCCCAGATCCCATTCTTTGCACAGTTCACTCCAGAGGCCAAACTGGGCTGCCTTGAACAACTTCAAATGCTCCACACAAATTAAATGGTTACAATAGAATTACACAACCTCACCGAAAAAACATTTTCCTTCATATTGCCTAGCAATGTAAGATTGCCGAAGAAGATAGGTAAAGAAAATAAAGTATTCTACCATAGAGAAAGATGCTGCAGCCTGTTCCAGCAATCCCACCAGACCAGCTTCTGTAAAATACTTTCCAGAACAGATCCCTTCTTCATCTGGCGATACAACATCATCAGAAACTGCTGACTCTTCCAAAACATTGGAAGATATGTTCTAAGGAGAGATAATGTAGATAAAAGATTTTTACTCAATTTAAACAACACTCAACACTTTGAAAGCCAGCTGATTTTCAATCTAATATTAAAGTTTTTAAAGAGGCAGCTTTCACATGCATTTTATTTAATTTCTTTCTGAACCAGCAAGGTACTTGAGCACATGCTTAAGCTAACTGGGCTGGGCCACCTACACACTCAAAGCCAAGTATGTGCTGCTTGTTTGCTGTGCTCAGTGCCACATGGCTTAACATCACTGGTGGCAGGAACCACTGTCATCAGCTGCACCCACTACACACTGGCTAGATCAAAGAGGTTAAAATCCCATGACTTAAATGGAGAAATACAAAGAACTGGATTCACCCAGCCTATGGATGTAAAGACTTAGGGGAATCAGGACAATCTTCAAGCATAATAAACGTTTGTAGAAGTTGCTGCAATGCCTTCTCCCCAAAATAAACTAAGTGCAGCATGAGTATGTAGGCACAGTAACACCTGGCACATGGAAATACTCTGCACCTCAGCACAGGTGACAAAACCCAAAAATACATTATGGAGGATAATTCCCACCTGAAATGTAACACATCCTACAGGAAGGTATTTTCGGTCTTCCAGCATGCTTAGATACTCAGCCACCAAGGCTGCAGAGTGGACCAGGCACTGGGCTGACTCAGCATGATTGCTCCTCTCAGAGTGCTTTCCAGCCATGTTCTGCAGCCACGTCAGGCGCAGGTCAGGGGAATTCTGATAGCCCTTTGCAATCCTATTTGAAAAGAAAACCTCTGTGATTAGTATTTAGCTACTTCCACTTAAATAACATCCACCCTCAGTGCTAGGCTATCTACAAATATATGAGATAAGAAGCTATACAGATAGAAAGTTACCCTAAATTACGTTACAGATTTCTGATCCTATTAGTGGCAGGCAAGCAACTGCAGCTACCCACTGATGGCAGAATGCTGTTACGGGTGACTGCTGAAGCTGTCGGCCAAAGCTCATACTTCACTTGGAGACTGGTAATAAGCCAAAGGTGTGGGACAATGAGAGCAGACCTGCCTGGTTGCTTACGACAAAATCTCTGCTGCCTTCTAAGAAGCCTTCAGGACCATTCATGCGGACACCACCATGCAGTTTGGTAGCTGGGATCTCAACATGGAGATTAACATATGCATCACCACCAAAAAGCCTTTTGTGCAAGCAGGTCCTGGAAGATCCTTAAGTTTTCCCTGATGCAAGCAGGAAGAGTTGTCTTTACTGAGGTGGAAGATGAGTTTATCAGAGACTGCTGGAGAATGGAAACTACTTTTATCCAAGACAAGCCACATAAACGTCAAACAAAACCTACCAACATCACATTCAAACACCACAAACAGGTACATATCGGTGCACAAGCACTGAGACCTGGAACTGCTCCAGAAACAAGCTCTATAAGGGCTCAAATGTGCAATATGTAGGTCCAAAACCAAACAGCAAGTAGCTGTGTTGTTTTCAGGTGAAATGTGAATCATGCCAAGTAATTTTAAACAGGATTAAGTTCAAAGTAAAATAACTGCTAATAAAAAAACCTAATCAAATTTCACAGCAATACAATCCCTCACGCTTTAAGTACAGAAAGCGCAATAGGTACTAAGCTCCGTTCAAACACCGCGTGGAGTACTGACACCTACTGTCACTACACTGCAATGGTTATAAACTCTACCTGTACATCAAGTCAATCAGCATTTCTGGATCTTCCTGGTGCTCCTTCATTTTAACTGTATCAGAGAGGATCATATGGAGGTTGAACACTAGATCCTGGACCTGTAAAAAATACACTGCTGTATTAACTGGCAATGGGAATCAAGCTACACACTGCTACATTAGGACCACAGTCACTGTGGTGTTTGCATCTTGTCAGAATTAATCAAGGACCTGGGTTTTATCTATTTAGATGATGTTAAAAAAAAAAAACCACAAAACAAAAAAAAAAGTACCTCCTTCATGGAATGCATGCAAATTCCAGCTCTAGATGGGGGTTTAACAACAGCCTGTTAATGAATTACACATTTCTCTTCTGGTATTTCATAGAGTCATAGAATCATGGGATGTTTTGGATTGGAAAGGACCTTAAAGATCATCTAGTTCCAACCCCTCTGCCACGGGCCAGGACACCTTCCACTAGACCATTTCTTCTACCTGATCAGGAAATGTTGTCTCCCTGAGTTCCAGATCTTCTTCAGCATATGTCAAAATGGTCTTCAGGGAACGTCGCAAATATTCTTCATTGAAGTTCTGGGATGTCCCCACCAGGGATGAGAGAGACATAGTCACTTGCATTTTCACTCTGGCAAAGTTCTGCAACAGAGATATTGTTACGGTACAACCTGGAGATACTGCAACGGTCTGCTGCAACATCAGTGCTCTGGTCATTGTACCCTCCTCCTGACGGATACCTGACACTAAAAACAAAACTCCAGTTTTGTGAAAAGGGCTGTCTGAGAGCAGTGATTACAATAAACCTCTGGTGCTGCTGAACTTCATAATCTGATGACAGCATTATCTAGTTCCAGGTGAAGGTTCTCCTGCAAGTTTTAGTTTTCTCTCCTTCTGTACGCTCTCCTCTCACACACCCTGAAGAGGATGATGCTCAATTCCCTCTCATGATACAGCCTTCATTCTAGACAGTTGCTTTTGGTTTGGTGTAGCCTAAAAACTGGAGCCCCTGTCAACTTGCCGCTGTCAATCCACTAACAGCCCCTGGGCCCAGAACCAGCGGGTCCCTCTAGTTCTGCTACCCACTGTAGTGGACTGTAACCAAAGCAGTGTGAACAAAGATGTCTGGAGGAGCACTTTGTGATACATAGCTACATGTATGCCTGCAAAATACCAACTCGAAGAGTTAATGCAGGGAATTTTCTTGACAATTTAAAGTGCAGATGAGTGAGTCAAGCAAAGATGTAATTAGAGGTAAGATCTGAATGAAAACAAAATCCCAGCATTGCTAACTCACCTCCACTTACACAGCCCTTTCATAAAGGACACACATACTAGCTCTGCCACAGAAAGGGCCATGTGGCTGTTTCTGCTCTCACCTAGAGGCGTGCAAAAGCAAGGCATAGGAGAGTTCCTCCAAACAGCACCTTGAATGCAAATTGTCCATTCTGAAGAGTGTAAAAACCTTCCAAACAGACATGTTTGTAAACTCTCGCAGTGGATATTCCAGGCAGGGCTCTGCATCTCTCTATAAACCAACACAAGAGGCAACTTGCCTGCAAAGAGATTCTGGGCATACAGCTCAGACCCTGACACTGGAGACTGGACACTCCTCTTATGCACTGATCAGCAGTGTGAGGTGCTGCAAGATCAGGAGCTAGGCAAAGTCATGTCACTGCTGCATGCCTCTTTACCCTTTGCCTGTCACACTTGTTTTGATGGTAAGCCCTCCAACAGCCCTTCTCCCACAGGAATACACAGAGCTCCATCCAGGAATCCCCAATCACTTTACAGGTAATAACCTAATAAAGTGCAGCAGGGTACTCACGTTCCCAATCTCAAAGTTTTGCCTCATCAGTAGGTAAAGAGAGGCGCTTGCATGCGACCGTATCGTGCTGATACTGCTGCTACAGTGTCTCAGGAGCCTCAAGCAAAGATCTGCACACTGCTCAGTCTCTTCTTCAAACAGCAGCTCAGGGAACTGGAAAAAAAGCACATGAAAAAATTAGTGCTGGGACAGACAGGAATGAGCACTCAGACAAAAAGGCAGGGCAACCCTCAGCAATGAGCATACACTGGCATGACAGGAAGTTCAGTCCCCTCTGTTTTGAGGGGGATGATGCTAATTTCAATCACTTCACTTTTACAGTAAGGCCAAGCATACTCACTGGCAGCACTGGAAGGCAACTTCTTTTACCTGCCCCCACAACTTGCTCCTACATCTACACCCATGACACTGATTCAAATCAGTTCCAAAAGCTCAGGCTTAAAACTTTGAGCTTTTCCCAGTACACTTAGAGAAACCAGAAAACTGTTTAAATGAAGGGCCCAGTAAAACAAATCCATTTTAAGTGAGATTCATACAGCTTAAATTCCACCTGTGCTTTGTGGTCCCGCCTAAACTAGGTGCCTCTGCCCATTTATTGCCAACCAGCAGGAACCCACACCACACTCCAACTGTGTGAACCACACCTCTGTGTGCAGCTGTCAAACCCAACATGCATAAATACAGGTACTGATCATGAAAACCAGTCAGGTTTTATCAATCTCCCGATCACACTTCCTGAAAATCGATACTGCGCAAGATAAAAAACGCTTGGTGAAGTGACCCCAATGCAAAGGAAGAAAAAGTTCTATCTCCATCAGTGCTGCTCAGGATATATTATAGCATCTGCCGAGAATTCACCTTTGAAACCAAAGCCCTCTGTGTGGCGAAGCAGTGTTGGAGATAAAGTGCACTCTGGTTGCAGGCCATGCTGTGCAGAAGCACTTTCAGCACCCCACCGAGGATACTCTCTTTGGACTCCGTCACAGAAACAGTCTGTAGTCAAAAGTAAACCAAGAGTTGCATGAGCAAAAATTAACCTTCCATGTGTGTTCGTGTGTGTATAAGAGAGAGGGAGAGGGAGAAGAACTCTGCTGAAAAGCCCTCTGGCATGGAGAAATTACCCACTTAGCTGGGCCTGCAAAACAGTCACGTTACTAAATCAACCCCCAGGTAATCAAAACGTGACCCGTTTCATTACAGAAATAATGATGCTTTCCACCCAGTGAGGCTCTGACCTTTGGGGACCTTGTTCTACTAGAGGGAAGGTCTGTAGCTGGCCTCTAGGTAGATTATTCAGGTGCAAAGTGCAACTCCTGGGATTCCTGGCTGTCTCTGCAGCTCACACAGATCTGGTAAGCCTGCTGCTGCCTGCTTCCAGCCCATGCCCAGGTACAGAAAGCAGGGGACAAAACTGCCACGTGTCCTTGCTCACCTGCCCACACAGACCAAGGAGCCTGGAAGCTTTCCTGCACCGTGCAAAGTAAGCACAGATACAGGAGGCTGACCTGGAACCTAAGGACTTGAGGCAGATTTGGGAAGGACTACAGCAATCAGAATAAGGCAGGACTTCGGAAATGTTTCCAGTTCATTACTGAGTTTTTGAACAACGACTTCTTATACTACAAAAATGGAACAACTTTCAAGAGGACTAAAGGAAGCTATTGCAATGTCAAACCAGATCGTTACAGGCTGAGGATTAGAAGAGGCATTACCACCTATCCCACTGCAGCAGGGAAGCTGAACAGTTCTGATAGCATTGAGGCAGTTAAAAGCCGCAGGACGGTTTTGTTTAACAAACTGCTGCCTGGCCAGGTGATCATAATGCTATTACATCTCTATTTTCTTATCACACTTACCTGTACAACTATCTCCAGTGTATCCAAAATAATCAGATTGGCTTCCGTTGCAAGATTTCCATCGATAAGTGCCTCGTGTTCTATCTCTGCTCTCGATCTAATCAGACAAAAGAAAGCAATAAAATTACTTTCTGTTTAAGAAGTAGATGTACATATTTTCCAGTCAAAAATATTTTCTCATTAGTGAAAAAACTCCCAGTTAAAACGCATATTTTTATTACCAGACAACACTACAAGGATATTTCAATACAACCATTACGGGACAGGAAGAAAGACTTGGGTTTTTACATATACAAACTTACACAGGATTTACGTTCATCATGCTAGGAGAGATCACGCTACTTTCTGACACTTTGTTACTCTTTCAGGAACACCACAACAGTTTAGAATCAAAATCCAGCTCAAAGCTGGTTTAGTAGCATCGTTAGGCATGCAACAGCACAACCAGGAACAGAACATATGGTTTTATGTTATAGGCTATGGACACAAGGTGGTGCTACACGAGCTAGTGTATCTGCACTGTTGACCCTAGCAGCTAGACCAGCTGCAGCACAGAGGGCATCCTGCGAGGGTGCAATCTTTGTCCTTTTAAGCCACGTTACATTACAGTTCTTGAAGAATACCTTCCTCTCCAAGAAATCTCCAAGAAAAAACACAATTTTGCTCTTATACGCCAGGCACTCATTTTCCTGGAAAGTCTTACAAAATTCATACACCCACTCACACCGGTGGCCCAGGAACTCGGCAGCAACCACCAAAATTCGGTGGCATGAGCTGCCTTTGGCAAAGATCCAGTAGTGTATTTAAAGAGTCCAAGCATGGCCTGCCCTACCACAGGTGCCATCTCCAGCAGACACATACCAGGCCAAATCACAGCAGGAGTGTGACCCATGGGAACTGACAAAATCCAAGCAAAATACACAACAAAGAGGATGGCAGCTGACTTGGCTCTTGGACCTGAATATTGCAGCAACCCTCCCCTGCCACACTCTGCTTCCCCTGGGAGCCGGGCCATACACTCAGTAATCTACTCCTCAGGCTCCAGAACATGAAGGCTTGGGGTCTGGCCCTATATGAAATAATACCATCTGCATAAAATAATACCACCTACAATTAGCTGTGCACAATTCTCGGTGTGAA
This sequence comes from Falco biarmicus, assembly GCF_023638135.1. Taxonomy (NCBI): domain Eukaryota; kingdom Metazoa; phylum Chordata; class Aves; order Falconiformes; family Falconidae; genus Falco; species Falco biarmicus. Next base: position 5,878,592 of record NC_079298.1, on the reverse strand, counting down.
ATGTCTTGCTTATTAGGTTTCAAAGGGCCAGACTCTACCTATGCATGCAGGACACACTTGCAGTGTCATAGCAGTGGAGTGTTGATCGACTCAAGTCACAGTGAGCAAGTATGGATCAAAAAGCAGGTTTCCAGAGTTATCCAAGAAGATTATTTTGTGTAGTGAGATACCATTCTTTGACCATCAAGTTATTCCACAGCTGTTTAACATGTATGTGAGCTCCTTCTGGAAAGAGGTGGGCTCAGATTCAGTGCCAGCAGTGAACTGATGAGTTCTTCAGGCCAAATTTTAATCTAGTGTAACTCTGTCCACAGCTCTGGAGTTGCACCGTGGCAGAATTTGTACCTACACTTCATTAGCAGGTTGGAACACACTGGTCATTTGGCTTTCCTGAAGCCTCAACAGGACTGGAGTCTTGGACAAAAAGCCACTACTCAACATAAAATGAGACTGCATTCTTGTGTTGGACAAAGCAATTAGAAGCTGTAAAGATGTACTTTCTACTCCAGGAAGAGTCAATGTCTTTAAGGGTATCATTTGGCCTGATCTCTCATCTGGACTCCGAGGACACTATATCTCAGTTTCTTCAGAGCTTCACTTGGGCTGAGACTGCTTTCCAAGGTTTGGAACAACTCTTTTGCTGGGAGGACGGAGACTGCAGGTTGCAATTTGAGGAAACAGAAAACGTGCATAGCGAAGCTCAAACACAACTCCTGAGCCCTCTGGAGTAAACCACACCAAGAGAGGGAATTTTAAAGGAAACGGGTGTAATAAGCAGAAAGAGCTCATTCCAATCAGTTGCGCACACACACTGAAAACTTCTGCCAAGCATCACAAACAACACTGTGATGATTGAGTCTGCAGATGTACAAAATGGCAATTTATAAGAACTGCACACCAATGCTACAGTACCTGGCTGGTTTGTGGCTTCTAAAAGCACAGCACATGTGGAAAAACAATCAAAGTGATGGATTAGGACAGGAAAGGAAAGCGAGCTTTGACAACTCCAGAATGCTCTTATGGAATAAAGGAAATATGACATGAGCTATATATGCTATCTGTGAAAACTGTTAATGGACCTTCTCTCTAAATTACAGCTTACTATAGGGTTTTAAGAAGGTAATGGATTACATCATTCTCTTTAAATCCCATTTTTAAATCTAAGAAAGCAAGAGACAGTGGAAAAGCAAAGAGTTAGGGCAGTGTTGCACTAAAATCTGTTTGCACACTGCCAGCCCTGTTCCAGCTGAGGGCCCAAACTCGCTTGCATGAGAGCTAAGTGGACTGCTGCCATTGACCTTCTACAGGGAGAGAGACCCTGTGTTCTCACAGGCATTGTCACATTGTTAATGCAGAAGGATAAGGTAGAGTTACTTGTCAAGCTTTTCTGTGTTTTGACGCCAGTGAGTCATATCCTTTCTCCATCTCAAATTCTCTTGACTTCCAAACGCGCTCCCAGAAGGACTTCTCTCTGCAGGATAATATCAAAACAACAGCAGTCATCTAATGCTAATTTTTTTTGCATGGGTAGCAACCCTAGATTTGTTCACAAGTGACAGTTGAGAGCAAACAATGACTTCTTAGAGGCCAAGGCTGTGGCACTCACCCAAGATGTTTACATGCCCCCTAATTCTGTCACTGCTGAGTGGCACGAGAGGCAACTTTACTTGCAGCAGTTTTGTATGCAAGAGAGCAACGAGCAACACAGACCACTTCGTGCATTGCCACACGCCAGCTCACTCTAGAGCTAACGGAGAGAGGCAGCTGAGATACTCAAATCAGGCAGGCAGCTGTCAGGGCTGGTGAGAAAAGCACCTTCCTCAGACTACATAAGGAGCCTGGGTGTGGCAATCCTCAGCAGTCTGACATTGCTGTTCTTAACCAGCACACAGTGATGTTCTCGGAGTGGTGCTGAGACCCCCCTTCCTACCTCACAGTCTTCTATGTCTTTATTCTCACTGCTGGGAGGGCAGGTGAATTTCAAGTAATAAAGGCAATCAGGCCAGATTAAGAAAAAACCCACAAAGGTCCCCATCTCTCTGAAGTGATTCATTAATTATGGCTCTAAAATATTTATTCAGCTTAGCCCACAATGACTGGTTCTGATTCTCATCCTAACCCCTGGGCCATCCCTCCTCCCCAACAACATAAACAGCAAAAATCATCAGAAGGTGCTTGTTACCCCAACTACTGGCTATTTCAAGACTCATTAAGTTAGCAGAAATATCCAGGTGTTTTCAGAGCTATCAAAGCAAGATCAGGCAGTTTGTTTCCACTCTGATCCTTGCACAGGACGTACTAGAATGTGGCTCTGAAAGATGCTACAACGGAAGAAGTTCAGGCAAGAACACCCCATAAGTGAGATGTGATCACATGCACACAAAAGCAAGCAAGTAACAAATAAACTGCCTGCAGATGGAACTCATGAAAAGTGCAGAGATTTTGCAGACCCAGTGAAGCGCGATGCCAGCTGCAAACAGCTTTTCCTAGGGGCTTCTTTGCCTGAAGATCTTGATGGGTAGAATCCCATACTACAGGTGGCTGCAAGTAACTTGGGGATGGGAGTAGCAGTTTTTGGAAAAAGGGGACAGCACAGAAGACTACTCACCTAGCTGTCCTCTGCTTCTTCGAACCATTTCCTGCCTTGCCCCTATGCTTCCCAAAATAGCTTCTTCAAGTTTGGCTCTCATGTCTTTTGACTTCTTGAATGTCAGACTGTTCATTCTTTCAAATACTTTCTTGCCCTGCAAGTTTCAAATGAGACCATGAGTGGCGATCCTTTCAATCTGGGATATTTTTTAAGTATTAACAAGTCAAAATATCTTTCCTGTCTAAAGATACACAGCAAGCAAGGAATACAGGTTTTACTGCTAGCTAGCTAATCTACCTAGACTCCAGCATTGCTACAGAAAACTCTCTTCTTGTTGATAGCAAGCAAGATGGCCAAGAGCTATCCCCTTGCCCTACAGCAGTTCCCAGATGAGTGTAAAGCAACACAAACTGCTTAAATGAAACAAGGCACAGACACTTGCATGGCTGAAAAGTAAACATGGAAAAAGGCTAGAGGTTGCACAGAGACGTGCTTAGCCTTGGGGTTGTGAATACAGGAAATACTTAGGAGAGAGCAGGAAATGCCTTTCTGCAGTCGTGTAAAGGATGGGAGTGTAAACTTTCTCAGCAAGCCCTAGAAGGAACTTCAGGAGAAGGAACTTCAGGAGGTTTAAACAATGTAGCAGTACCTTGTATTCAAAGCAGGATACACAAAGATAAAGCAAATCCAGCAGGCGATTGAGCTGCAACACTGACAGGTCTGTGAACCATTTCTGCAAGACACTTTCATCTGCATTCTTGAGCACCCACAAGAGACAGATCAGAAGGCTGCGGCTGGACTCCGTTGAGAAGGTGGAGTGCTGCCTGCCACTCTAAAACAGACAGGTCAAGACATTTGCCACACTGTATTTCACGTTCAAACACTCCATCACCAAATGGATCTGCACCAGCTACCACCCCAGCCTGAATAACTACCAAATAGGAACAGAAGGAGAACAGACATTTTTTACTAACAACTGGGAGATACACGTTTCTCCTTCCCAACCCAACAGTTCAGTGGAGCCCACAGACAGTCAAGCTGCAAGAGTGAAGCACCAGTCTGAACCAGAATAATCACGTTATATGAATGAGTTTCAGTTCAGGCAGCCAATATCCACTTCCCTCAAGATGCCTTTAACAACCTCCTGCAGGTTAACAGTCAAGCAGAGGGGCTCCATTCATTATCACATGTATGTATCAGTGTCTCACTTTGAGTGCATGTAAACCCCAGCAAAATAGGGTCCTGACAGGACTAAAGGGAGGAGGATGGAGAAATGGAAGGGCCTGCCTGCTACTGGAATCAAGAGGATTCTCTCCCTGTGCAGAAAACAGGGGAAATGGCCCATGTACGTTTTCAGCTAGGTGGGGTTTAGATGTGGTAGGAATTTTTGCTTAGGGCTTAGAGGTCATAACGACTATTGCACTTCACAGAGCTTTTATCAGATTGTTTCAAAAAATTCTTCTCTTTTCTGAGGTTTGTTGATTTTTATCCCTGCTTGGCATTTTCTTATATCCTCTCTGAAACAGGCAGAACAACACGCAAACATGATTTGCTCCCCCTTGTCTTTCACCCTCTGCCTCCCTGGGTAACACCCAGCTGCAAACCGATATGAGTCCAGGACCTGCATGCGTAAATATTTCTTGTTGACACAGATGGAGGGTCAAGGAATAAGGAGAAATGGCTTTGTACCGATGAGGTGAGTAGAAAACTGCTGGGCCGGGTGAGCTGCGGGACAGATGTTCCTGCGATGGCCATGGCAACTGTCTGGCTTATCATGCTTCCACCCTCGCTTTCGTAATCATCAACAGCGACACAGCTTGGCCTCCCTCGCTGATTGTGACTCTCTGCAGAGAAACACGTGCATCTAGTCAATCCCCAAACTCAAAAGTTTCTCTCCCCAGCCTCCCTCCACAGTGCTAGTTTCATTGAACAGTCTAGGAATGCAAACTGAAAATCATCACACTCATGGGATCCAAGTAAACAGGACTATTATTTCAGGTCATGCAAAGCAAAGAAAACAACCATTTTCAAATGCAACCCACACAGCCTCAGTATCTAGAATGTTTCTGAAAATAGACCTTTTGTCCCTTTGAATACTTCACGCCAAATCTTTGCTCGCAGCTTTATTTGTCATTAAATTCAAAGGATGTAGAAGACAACTCCAAATTCCAAACTATCCCAGATTGGACTCCCTGCCCTGGTCTGAAGTAACCCACCTCTGCTGCTCTTCAGGGCACTGCACAAAGCACCCCTGAAAAGAACTGCTGACAGCGCACACACTGAGAGGAAGAAGAGGAACTCTGCTTATCCTTTGGAATTGCTGTGAGAATTGTACAGTATGTGGGGTGACTTTTTAAGCAGGTCAGAGGCATATGGGGAGGCTGGCTACACATACACAGTAGCCAGCCAGCTGTAAACTAAAATGCCTTGCTAGCTCTTCACTTCATGCAAGCAAGTGCAGCTTTTGAATGTTAACAGTCACTGAAGATACATTTTGCAAGTGCAGTTTAGGAAATGGATGTGAAAACATGTCAAAGTTATAATTCAGAAATAGAAACTATCTCATCCAACACTAAAGGGGTTTGTAGGTCAGTTTTACCACCCAAACACTCAAGTCCCGCGAGCAGGTGAACGTATACTCAAAGCACAGAATATAAAATACCTGTAAAGTCATAAAGCTGCGGCACGGTTTCCATGATCACGCCAATCAGAGGTAGATATAGCATGGCCACCCGGGCCTTTACCTGTGGGTCAGCATACCGTGGATCTGAGTCATGACTGGACAGTAAATTGTGTACCATATTGATGACCTTCTTATGCAATCCAAATAAACTGTTAAAAGAGAGTTGGGTCAAGCAGATTAGTTAATATCTTCAAAGCAAACTATACTTTGTAACTAAAGGGCTTCAAAAAAGAAAAAAAACCCCTGGGTTTTATTTTTAACTTCACATAAACCCACTGCACATTTTTTTTTTGATCTCCCACGGATTTGACAAACGGCTGGCTTTCCACTAAGCCATATATAATGTTCAAAAATATCTTGCAGAAGTGCACACCCAATATAATGTAAGGACTCTCGTATTTTCCATACAAAACCAAAGTCCCAGCTACTGCTATGCTGAAGTATTGAGTTTACTAAAGACCATTAGGAGAACTTAGGGAATATGGAAAACAGGGAGAGAAACTTGAGAGGACAGTGGATTTAGCGAAACCATTTGTTGTGTTCTTTTTTTGTTTCTATTTAACACCATTTACAGAGAGAAAAGCCCTCCTAAGACAGAACATTGCTTTTATCAAATGATGAAGAAGGTTCTGCTTCAGTCCCCTGACCCCCCCATGAAATTATTCAACCAAAACAGTAGACTACAGATCTGTAACTCTGAATAAGTGTCAAAGAAATGGAAGGGTAGAAGGAAAACCCGCAAAAAATGGCCTTCATTATTAAGATGCAAATGATGGCAGAGCCCAAACACCACCCCTTTTGCAGGGCACCCTGCATGAGCCTACTTGGTGCTCATGCCTTGAAAACACAAATTCCCCTGAATCTCTCAAGAACTCGCTCTGCTTCTTTCAATTCCCTCAGCCACCACACAGAGGCAAAACTCTCTCAGAGCAAATAGCAGGTATCTCTGTAGCTATTTGCTTCTGTAGGCAAATCAGGCCAAGAAGACAACTTTACCCCATGCATGAAGCAGCCAAGGAAGCTCATACATTATGCATTAGCAAAACATAAGCTTCAGTGTTCAGACCTGAGGTATTAAAACAAGTGCTGAATTTCAGGCAGTATCCACTTTACCTGAAAAGTAGAGTTGAGTTCTGGTTAAAAAAGATGAGAGGCTTTGACTGGGTTTTTGGGGGTTTACAATGATTAAAACGACACCAGTACAGGTTAGGAGGACATCAGCTAGCTGTAGCTACATGCTTCCTGTGGTTTTTCATCAAGCTGTAATGAGATCCTAGAATTCCTTGTCTATATAATTAGGGAGAGCCTTAACAAGTAGGAAGGAAATGCTTATTTAAGTGACTGGTTCCTTCAAATGAAGGTTAAAGAAAAGTCTTTGCATTATTTTGAAGGAGTGGCACCTGAGTTGTGTTTCTAACAGTTCAAGGGAAACTGCCCTGCAGGCCACAGAACTGCATATAGGGAAAACACACCCAAACAAAGCAGCGCTCTTCAAACCTAGGGCTACATGGATTTCTTTTTTGCTTTTCCAGAACAGAGCAAGTACTGTGGTGGATCGATCCATAGCGAAGAGGAGGAAATATGGCCCATTCAACTTTCTGGCTGATAATGCAATGAACTGATCTTGCCACCCTCCAACCATCCCCTCTGTTACCTCAGCCCTGGCCTGAATTTGTGTCAACACCGCACAGTGTTGGGAAATTGACTTTTGCCACTGAATACTGAGGGCCAAATTCCGATTTTCTCACTTCTGCCTTGTACCATCAGTCAATACGGGCAACATGGGCGCTATGAAATGAACAATATGAGTTAATAAACAAAGCACCACAGCACTGTTTGCAGAGACAATCTGTTCAGGGTCTAGCTGCATGGACTCCCTCTCTGTAACTCTCACATTCAGCTAGCTTCCATCATCTGCATGTTGTAATGTCTTCCAAGGCTGCCAGTGCTCTGGAGAAGGACTGTACCGCACCGTGTCACTGTACGGCACCTAGCACAAAGGGATCTGTCTAACGCACCACCTTCAGGCACCAGGGTACCACAGTCTTGTCTGTCCAAAGAGTTCTTATAAAATGGGTGAGCTAAAATTTAAGATATTTTGCTAAGGGCAAAACACATTTAAGGCTCTGTATCACTTCTCAAGACCTAAGGCAAAGCGCTAACATGATAAGCAACTAGACGGACATCCCTCTCCACTCCTGCTGCAGAATAATGCAACTGGGAAGAATATTGAGCTTTTTCCAGTGGTGGCCAAAACATTTGAATGGCAGGCATGTCTGAACCCTCTGATGATACTGTATGACTGTTAATAGTCTTCATGGGCAAGGGAAGAGCAGAGCTGAACAAACTGGTTTACTTTATATGGTGGATCTACCAGGGCAAACACTGAAGCCTGAGAACAGCTAGTAAGCTGCCAACTGCAAGTCATTCTGGAAAACAATAAACTCCAAATGCATTGCTGGTATACGTCTCCACCAAAATTCAGGAGCTTTGTTCAAAATGCATCTCCAGAGCTGAACTGGTATCAGTGGCCTTTTCCTGTCTGGACAGGGTTTGAGAAAGAAGCTGTCTCCCCAGTGGACACCAGCAAGATCATGCTGATAGCTCCTTTACGCAGCTGGGCAGAGACTACCAACCTGGTCCAAGCTTAATTGCTGAGAATAGCAAGGTGAGAAAGGTCAAGAGGCAGGTAGGTCAGAACAGAAAGTTTGTGAAGAACAAGGGCAAAAGACAGGACCTGATTTCTAACCAGTGAACAGGATGTTCCTATGCTACAAAAAGGATTTCTGTAGACAGTGTATATGGGTAAAATTTGCCACTTTTCCCATTTCAGGCAAAAAAAATGGGACTGCGGTGTGTTATGTACATATACAAGAAAATATTCTAATTTATGGCATCGCTTTCTTCTCCAACTGGAAACAGAATGAATGTTTAACTCCTGCGACCTCTTGGTAAAGGGGCAGAATTAACCATGAATCATCAGCATTTGTCGACTCGGCTGATATTTCTGAGTCCACCTTGAGAAAAATGCCTGTGAGAGAAACTAGGACTGTGGAAGCAATCAATAATTTCCATTGAAAACCATTTTAAAGAGGCAAGGCAGAAATGCAGCTCTAAATAACACAAGTAACAGACTGGATGTCAGGACTACAGGCTACACTCCTACTTCAGAAAATTATTTGCTGCACAAGCCAGGCAAGTCACCAACAAACTCTGCATGCTTGACTGTATTTGTCTATTTATGTAACCCGCAGGGGCCTCATCAATGCATAATTTATGTTTTAAAAGAGCTGGGAGGACCACCGGCAAAATATGCGGTAACATTCAAAACCACCAGCAACAGAAACTTCCTAAATGATGAAAATTATTTTCTTGTTACAATTGAGAAAAGCTGTTTTCCTCTTAGAGCTCCAGCAGTGCCCCTGTGGCAGCTGGGGGCTCCAGCAGGAACCTCTTTCCCTTCTTCTCAGCTGGAAAAATGTGATTGAAATCATGTTTACAGAGTCAGAGCTAAGGAAGTAAGAAACATGAGGGGCAGGGAGAAAAAAGAGGATTCTTCAAGAACTGGTTTCTTATCTTTTCAGCTCACAAATTCAAATCCATTCTGGCCATGCCAGAACTTGCTTTGCATCCACCATTTGCTTGGAATTACAGAAAATTCTTGGGGAAAAAAATTGTAAAGATTTACCCTTCTGCATCAGGATCTAAAATGACAGCCAGTTCTGTTAACACAAGCCCGGCCAAGTAATGCTGTTGGCGGAAAGGCACAGACAATTCAAACATATTTGCAATCTTCTGGTCTTGGACATTTGTGGAGAACCCAGAACTCTGTGAAAAAATCAAGTTTCAGAAGTTGCATAATGAGGCCCCTTGGAACACAGAGTCAAAGCTTATGAAATATATTAGAAGCACTTTTCAGAATTGAACACCATCTCACATAAACTACCTTTTCCCTTTTTTGTTTGGATCTAGGCACATCTACTTATGTTACATCCAAGCTCACTCACTACCTCTTCTATTAATCATCTGTTGTTGTTGCCTTCCCACCACAGGGCAGGCCTTAAGGAAGTTAAGCCAAATCACCTTTAAAAGTGGATTAGTTAAATTTTGAACTCGGGTATGGATGTTCTTAAGAAGGCTTTAATTTGATTTAGTTTATGTAATTTTGTAACTAATTAATCCACTTGAATGACATGTTAATTCAAATTACTTTTACTGAGCAGGCTACAACTAGGCTACAGTGTGCTAGAAAGATCCTTGTTTTGTAAGAAAAAGGTAACACTGGACAAAGCATTTTCTTTAGTGACTTATTCATGCTCACGCGTTTGTCCAATATAGGAGGGGACTAAGTCCCTAAGGACAGTCTGTGGACTCTATGAGGACAGGGATATGGGCATTCTTTTTTCAGTAATAAAAGATCAAAATAAATCAAAACCTACGTGGTATGTAAACCTAATTTCCAAATAAACACTTGGAAAAAATATTAGCAAGCAGAGACTGAAAATACAGGTGATACAACTGCCTCATACGATTTAAGTCTCAGAACAAAGCGCAGCTTGCGTTTTCACAAAGGATCCTTGTCACAGCATACCTGAGAAGTTGCTGAAGACACAGATGGTGATGGAGATGCAGGTGGTGTGAGCAAGCTGCAGGGCAAGTTCAAGGTGACATAGTGTTCATGGCTGCAAATGATGCGAAGGAAGTCCAGCCTTAAAGATGCCAGGTTACTTGGATTTGTTAAGGAATACAGCTTTGAAGACACCTGGCAAATTTACCCCACAAAATTGCAGTTAACACCAAAAAAGAGTATAAATGCAGCCATGAGCCCCCCGTCCCACCACTGCTCCCCAAAAACACTTCCGAAGCAAGAACTGAAGAGTTTGATATCATCAAATGGTCACATCCACATCATCTCCTTGTGCTACAGATTAAACCTCTGATGCACAGGAGCCACACACAGCCCAGCCAACGGCATGTCTATTAATACAAGGTGTATATAACAGCCATATTTATATAAGCAAATTAAGAACTATGTACTTCACATATGATATCCCCATCCTATTGATTTCTGTAGGGAGTTGTGAGAAGCAGGACCACACAGTGTCATGCATTAACAGGTCAAAGATGCAGGCTGGCTAAAATACAGTAAGCAACAAAGCTCAAATGTTGCTGTTCTTGCACCTTACACAAAATGTTTTAAAGACTGTGGGGCAAAAATGAGTCCAAGCTTAAGCTCTTGATACCTTGTCATCTCCTTTGTAGACCGTATCAGCACAGACGTTTTTAGTCAAATGAAAACTTTGTGGTTCGAGGTGATTTCCCTCCCACACATAAAGCAAAAAAGCTTCCCAATGCCTAACGTAGGAACCCTCCTCATGGGGGAGGAGACCCTGCATCCTCAGAAGGATGGAAAGGGAGCGTGGTGATCAATATGATCATACAGGGTCAACGTGTCCTTGAGAGACCCGCTGACAAACCATGGTGCTCCCTCACAAAACCTCCTACTAATTTTGGATTCAATTACTCTGAACATGGTGAACAGAGGGAATAATTCTTTCTTCCCGCTGCATGTCCGTTCACTCAAGGGAGTTACTCCTAATGCACATTTGAGAGTGTAATCAGAGAGGCGTAAACTCTAAATCACTACCGAGAATGCCTTGCTTGCCCTAAAAAGACCTGAATCCCAGAATTGTGTGCCCATACTTTATTGTCTGTCCAAAGAAAGTTAGACTAATAGGCTAAGCTACAGTTCACAGTTAAGTCATAATATTTATCTGCATTCACCTGTTTGTAGCAGGTCTTAATAAGAGCAAAAACAAATCCTCTGTCCATGATAGACAACAGGTCATTGAGGAAAAACGCAAGACTGGTGTTGAGCCTTTCGACCATTTCTGTATCCTAGAAAGAAGGAAAAGAAAAATGGGAAAGAAAATGAAGAGCAGCACACTGTATGTGTTCAAGCAATTCCTGGTCTAGGCACCCGCAAACAACATGCAGGAGGTCTGATGCCTGAGCTCTGACTGGGGTTCAGTTTAATTGTTTGCCATTACCTTCTGAAACCGAGAGACTATATCACCAGCAATTGTGCTGACCAAAGCAGTTACATCATCCATGAAACGCTCAGGAAAACGATTCTTTCTTGGCGCATCCAGTTTGTCAGCAAAATACAAATGATGTACCATGCTCTTCACCTATAGGATATAAATTACAACAAAGTCAGTTGCAGTTGTTGCTGTTCATGTTTTAAACTACAAACTGTAAGACAATAAGCAAGGTGTTTCCAGTTTGCTCACCATCAGCTCGAAGAAGAACCAGGCCTGCTGCAGGGCTGCCTCCCGCACACTCCCGCTGCACACGACCCACTGTAAGGCCAGCTCTTCATGGAAAAGCTACACAGATTCAAACTAGAGTTAGCCCAAGCCTCAAGATCAGCTCGCAAAACAGTCCGCATGAGAAATGGTAGCACGGTCCATGGAAAGTATGGCAAACAATGAGGTTAAGCAAAATAAATAACTGGAAACATGACAGCAGTGGTGGCATCCCTTAAAGAAATCCCCAACTAACAATGAAGGATTATGTTATGATATGTGATATGAGAAACGTTTCATAGCATCTTGCTCCAAAATTGAATTTCAAGTGTCAAAAGAATTTTCCACCCACCCTCCCAAAAAAAAAAAAAAGTTTGGTGCTCAAATTAGTTTAGTTTAAAAGTCTACCTTTCTGTCTGGTCTGATTTTTGCAGGAAAAGGGAGTAAAAAGTGGACATATAAAGCGATTTGTACAAAGATGTATATTTACTGTGAGAAAGGACTTAAAACAGTAAGGAGGAAACATGGGGCTAAGAAACACTCTTTGATTCCTTTTCTCGGGAGGACCAACCCACAGACTGCACATTGTCAGTGATCCCATTTTCATTACACAAAAAGTCGGGCATTTTGCCTTTCTGACATTGTTTAGGAGCATCTCGCCTCCTCCAAGGGAGTGCACTTGTAACTCCCATTAACTTTCTAGAGTCACTTTGGATTAACACCTATGTAACAGAGTTCAGCACACAGCTGTAATGCTAGCCATCTAACACATTATAATTTTGCACACAAGAATGTATCATTTACATGTCTAGACAGCACTATTCATATTTTTAAAGAGCCAGTAATAAACTGGCTCCAAACACTATGGACATTAAATCAGACGAGCTACTCCTGCTTATTTTATTCTTCCCAATTCAACTCTGTCAGGATACTTCATATTCACTACAGCCTGGATATTCAGAGGTGCTAAGCAACAGCAGTTCCTAATGACCTCAGAAAAAATCAGGCTGTAAATAAAAGAATAGATTGCATCATGTTTTCAGAATGACTTGACCTCCCTGCCCCACAATATCAATTGTCTTCACTGAAATCTACCTTTTTAGTTGGTAATCGTCCTGTTAATGTTTGTAAGAAACTTGACGTCTCAGTGTGCGAAGACATACGATTACAACTTCGATCCGTAGCCTACGGAGTGGAGATGAATGAATGATGACAGGACATTAAAGTTTGCTGTGGATGGGTTTTGCAGCTCAAGGACAATGTACGTTTACAAAAATACTGTTCCGACGGTAGGCTTTTACTGTCTTTACAACTTTTTATGCATTCTCAAACTCTTACTCATTATAGATTTGGTTTTAACAAAATGACAGTACTTTTTATTGGTTTAAGACATACAGGCTATTTAAATAACTGCATGTTCTTATGCACAAAGACACTTAATGCTGCAAAGCATGAAACTTTTTCATCATTGTATTTTATCAACATGCATATGTCAAGGAGGTAATACTTGAAATTTCAGTCCGTACCTCTCAATCTACCAGAGACCAAGCACGTGGGGATGTACCCCACAGCGATGCTGCTACTGGCACAGGTAATGAGAAAATTACTGAAGTTCTGTTTCTGCTGAAAATAATTTGCCATGAGTGCAAGTGAACTCCGACTGAATAATTCTGGAAGACTAATAAACTTGCAAGGAGGTGCAGTTGAGAGGTACGTTCAGGGCAACCATGCAGTGGAAAGCAGCAGGCAACAGGGGCTAAATAAATTAACTCTTTCTGACTGAAGCTGCTATAAAGTTTTCATACTTTGCAACACAGAACAGATACAATTGGCCCTAGCAAGTCACTGGTTCCAGCACTCAAATTTACATGTTTTAAGAGAGAATTTTACATGTGGTAATCAATTTTGGTTTAACAATATTCCACTCAAATAGTCATGAAGGATTACTTGATGATGAATAATAAATGCTTGATGAAAATGGTAAAATGGTTCACAACATCAAAAGAAATGGCAAACATGGACAAAACTATGAAGCTGTGATTAATGTTCCCACTTAGAAATGTGTTCCACCTGAAGTTGAAACTAGAGAGAGAGGAAGACAGAGAGAGAGAGACAGACAGACAGACAGAGAAAAGAAAACAAAAAGAAAAGCAGTCACAGCATTTACATTTCACAGACCAGCAACCACTGAAATGAAAGAAGGGGGCACGTTCACGCATTTGCGGTTTTTCATGCAGTGTGGTGAGGCGGTGGTGGAGGAGATGCTAATTTATAAAGTAAAAGTCACATAATTTTCAAGGAATAAATACATAATTAAAAAAACACCAAACCACCAAAATTGGAGTATGCACTGAAAGGAAGATATTCTACAGGAAAACATCAGGGAAAACAAAGCCAGAAAAACCTCTACTGAAGACACCACCTGTGTTGACTCTGCACTTGGGCTGGGGTTGGATCCCCATGGGGCTGCTTTTGGACCACCAGTGTTTACCCAGGAATTGGAGCGGTCTAAACCCTGGGCATGTAATAGAAAGCAGTTGGGAAAGGAAAGAAATATTACATGTTGCATGCCATACAGTAGTCAAAGTTTAGTCCTTAAAAGCAATCAAACTGGGTACACCGCAAACACATCATCAAATAGCACTGTTACAGCAGCCTGAATTCTCAGGTGTCTGTTGAGACATTTTAGTCCAGAGGATTATTTCATATCTCATCACATACATACATCACATTAATCCTGTCAACAGCTCTGGTCCAACCTGTCTTATCTGTAATGGTTAACATTCAAAAACTATCCTCCTGAAAAATCCCACTCTTTCATCAGTTTAAACCCATTCACTTCAGTAGATGGAGCCAGCCTAGACTCAGGGTGTGGCAGAGGAAAATTGGTGCACAGATGTGAAAACCATAAAGGATGCTCTCTGAGGTTTCTGCCACTGTCAGGGTAGACTGCTTGTTAGCCCACAGCGCAGAAGCTCTATAAGCCTTACAGAAACACTGAGGCACTTCAAAGAGACTGACTGTCAGCTCTCACAAGGTTTCCTACTCATGGAATAAAAATGCAGCACCACTGGCAGAGTAACCCTGTGAACAGGATCTCACACAGACACTTGGGTATTTCCTCTGGGCAGCGCAGCACATACCTTTTCTGGAACCAACCTGCTTGGCAAAGCAAAATATCTGAAAAATCATCCTGCTTTGTAAAAGCTCAGTCTAGTTTGTACTCCAAATTCTACTCCTGCAATGGATCATATGGGCAAAAATACTGTGAATCCCTCCTCTCTCTCCACTCCCTTCTCCTCTCAAGACACTTAGAAAGAAGAACGGGAAAAGTTTAAACTTGTGTCATCACCCAGGCTGTTCCCAAGTCAGGAACACCCAGTGGGATGCAACAGATTTTCCTGGGTCCCAGGAACCAGCTCTAACAGAGACAGTTTGGCAATGCCACAATGGAATAGCAGTTCCGTATAAGTTCCACACATTGGTTTTGACCCTTACCTGAGTGAGAGCCTTCAATCCTAGTTTCTGTGCCAGCTTGGGGCTTTTTCCCAATACATGAAAGCAAAAGTGCAGCCCATCTCATCACAGCGATTATCATCAGCTGCGACGTCCACCAAGCCTAACAATCTATTCTCTCAGCAATGAAAAAGCCACCTCAAGGTTGAACCCAGAGTGAGAGCTGTAACCTGGGATTCAAACCATTAATCCATGAAGCTATCCTCTATGCAGAGTACAGCAATGCTGTAATTTTGCTTAAGATGTCCAATAAAAAAAAATACTGAACACACATAAGGAGAGCATTTTAATCTCAATTACTTCTTGGAAGAAATAAATCAAAGTGCTCTGCCCTGCTCAGACCCATAAACATGCTTTATTTTGCTCACAGTGAATTAAAGTCGAAAGGACTTTGCAGAATGCTGAACTAAGCTCATGTTTTGTAAAATCAGATCTAATTTTGAAAATGCCTTTATCACACTCACATTTCTGCTCACAGCCTTCCTAATCATGTCACTCTGGTTCTGGAGATAAAGTCAAACATATACCATGTTTGCAGAAGTAGAAGTAATTTTGTATAAGTCTGAAAAGGGAAATATTCTTCCCTCTTTGGAAAATAAGAGTACAAGAGTTTCTTCTTGCTTGGTAGAGTCACTCAAAAGTTCACAAAACTGCTATTAGATCCTGTTCTACCTCTGGGGTTGAACCTGCAGCTGGATCTGTGCAGGAACATGACACATATTGGCAAAAATCCACTGTCAGAGCAATGAAACTCTACGATCTTTTCTGGGTTTTCCCAGCACATCTCAAACAGTTCACAACACATAAAGTGTAAAATCTCACTATAGGTCTTTTTAGACACTTAATAAATTTGCTTTAGTAGGGCATAAAATTTACACGGCTTCAATTCACAAATGAAGGCTAATTAAGTGGCAGACCTAAAACTTCCTCTGTTAGGAAAATACAGAGAAACCTTCCAAACCCTGCAAAGGGGATGACTATTTGAACTTTCAAAATTAAGTAAGAAGCTGATAAATAGGAGACTTAAAGCATATTTACCAAACCTATAAATATCTTTCAGTACAATAAAAAAAAAAAATACAGGACTCGTCTCAATTCTATCAAACAACAAAACACTATTTGGTTTTTTTAAAGCAGAAAGCCTCCCACAATAGATTCTAATTTGAAGTGCAGGTTCCTTATTTGGGTATATGTGCTTAAACCATTAACTAGGAGAAACAGAATAGGAGGTTTTGAACCCTTTTACTCATTTCAGCATTTCAAGAAGTGTCTTATTTTTGTGTCTTATTAACAAGCAGAAATAATGATATTCAACCACAAGTCTGCATAGTCAGACTGAGCTTAATTTCTGATGCTCAGACTACCCTAAAGGAAAATTTTCCCTCAACAATTGTTCACAGAATAGGTTTTTCTTTAAAGCCTGGAGAACACTTCTAGAAGAAAATCTCTCTTCATTTTGTATTGTGACATTATTCACTAAGCCAGCACGTGTTAAACTTCTGATAGCCTGTGTAAATTCCATATGCACATTAGTGCCTATGGCATTTCACAAAAGGTCAGGGTTGTTTAATTAGCAAGACAGTGAAGTGGTCTTTAAAATATTTTAAGACTTCTAAGTCCAAAATTTGATGTAAGAAATAACAATTTGCCTTCCCACATTTCTTCAGCATCTTACTTGGTCAGCAAGTTATGTTGTTATTCATTTCAAATTGGTAACCTCTTTCTGAAATGATGTTTTTCTTGCTGTATAGAAAACCCAGGACCAACCAGTGTCAAGCCTGCTTAGTCAGGTTGATGACTTTATTAACAAACCTGCTCACTGATCTTCCAAAGGATCGAACGTAACAGCTCTCTGAAAGGGCTCAGGAGTTCATCTGTGCTGGAAGAGCGAAGGGTCACAGGTGGGAAAGCGTCTCATCTTTGTGCAAGTTATCACAGTTCGAAGATTAAAAAAGAGAACCCCAAACAAGCTAAAGCACCCCTCTTGGGGAAGGGAATTACCAACACAGCAGGTGTGCCCTGGCTCATCCCACTATTTTAGGCGCAAAACTGAAGTACTCAAATTGGGACCGTAGCAGTCCTACGTACTTGGAAATCATTAGTGAGGGACAGGCCCTTCTGCAGTAGGTGCATATACTGAGCCCTTAAGAGCCCAAGTAAGACCACGTCAGATGCTTTGCACTGATGTGCCCACACTGGAAAGTCACTTTTAGGTGTGGGGAGTCAGTGTGGGTGCAGAGTTAGCACACCATAAATTCACACTGCAGCTCAGCTGGCTGGACTACAGCTGACTCGCTAACCATCCAAAATCCTCTCTGGCCCATGCAGGGAATAGGAATGCTCCTGCTGTGTGCAAGATACCTGCTCTGGACATAAATATTAGAGAAAGCATCTGAGCAGCCGTTAGTGCTGAATGCAGAGGAGAAGAGAGAGTTTTGGTTTGGGAGGTGAGAGTAGGATCGCAGGGTGGCAAGGGAGGTGATGCAAGGTTTGGGGAGACATAACCAGAGGATATGGCTGCTGGCCATGTGAAAAGTGAGGTAGTAAAACCGTTCTTGTCCTACTGGTCTTGGGGAGACAAGTCCAGAAGGACTCTTGCCCCTAGCCACCACATTTGTGAAAGTAACACTGACAGAATGGTCTCCAACGAGTCAGAGAGAGCAGCAACTATTTTCAAGGAGCAGAGTTTCAGCAGTGTTACCAGCAACTGCTGGAAAAAAAAGTCTGAGAAGGGGCCATTAGTAGGGACATCTTTTCATAGGGAAAAAAATAACAAAAACTTCCCTGTTATTTAAAGATTAAATAAAAGATGCTGAAGTTCCTGGAAGACCCTCAGCAGTGTATGCATACCTTACTGCCAATGATTGAGCGAACTTCATCGTCCGGTGAGGTGGGGGTCCCAGATATATCTGGGTTGCTGTTACTGAGGCTCCGTGAGCGGTTCAAGTTAAGGCTTGCCGGTCGGACAGCAGATCGAGCCATGGTGGCATAATGCACCGATCCCCCTAAGCCACCAGGACCTACAGGGATGTACATCCTGTTAGATCAGCAGTCAGAGCCTTGATCCCATGCTGCTTTACACCAGCCCGATGCAGCAAACCCTTTGGATAACCGGTAGGTCTGGCCCATAAGGAAATCTTCCCTATGCCTTCCCCTGCCTGGTTCTCCAAGGCAAGCAGCAGGGAGAAAGAGGTGGGATTAAAAACCTGTTTTATCCACTGATCTGTGGGAAGCAGGAAGCTCCCTGTGGATTTAGGCAGCCAGTGTAAGGTATGTCTTTAGTTAAAGGGGTATTTTCCAGACTCCACACTTGAAAACCACCAAAGGACTGGGCACAGTTTTAAGTACAAAACCTTCTCAACACCTCTCAGAGGTTTTCCACTCCATGCAAGAAGCAAGTGCTGTGCACAACAGTCCTTCCAGAGCCTAGTTTTCTGTGGCTGTCATTCACACCACCTCTTCCCTCACACAGATATATCCCTTGTTCTCAGCAGGAGTGGAATTAATTTGTTTCCCTCCTGTACCCAGATTGTGTTTTCAAGTACTTCATGCTCTTCTGCCAGTGTTTCAACTTCTGCTGGAACTGGATAAAAGTCCAAAAGTACTAGCGAAGGAGACTGGGAAACGTGAGAGGCCAAGAGTGTACCACATCTGTCTAACCTGCCACAGAAAAAAAACCCTAAAAAACCTAGCATTTTTCCATAATTTAGCCTCATGGCCTTTCAGGGGTGACACTGTTATTTAAGACCATCAAACAGTTAAATTTCTGACATAGCTAACTGTTATTAAACTCATCTTGTAAATGGCTACACTGGATCATAGAAGAAGTTAATAACAGGGCTTGGCAAGGAACCTGCCACACAGTTGAAGCTCAAGAAAACCTGCCAGCAAGCAATTTCTGCTTGCTTTTAACACACTGTGACTTGAAATAAAATGAAAAAAAAAAAAAAAGCTACCTGGTGATGGTGAGTTGGGATAGGTATTTGGTAGGCGAAAAACATAATAAATATAGGAGGCAAGAAGGCTGTTTCTGCCATGCTGGTCCTGGTTTCCATCCAAGTTCTTGTGAAGTCTGTTTATGATTGATGCCATCGCTTCAAAAGATGCTTGGCCCAGGTTAACTGAAAGTAATAAGTGAGGAGTTTGTTTTAGACTGCAGCAGTACCCATGAGCAAATCCTAAACACACACTCTGTCCACCTTCTAAAGGATAAATTGTGAAGCTTGTTAGAGTATAGCAAGCATTTCTCATGAAAAACTGAACCTGGTATTTGAACTGGGTCTAATAAAAACCTTGACAGGAAGACAGGTGTTGCAGTGATGTGGTTCCACTTTTATTAATAACAAATTTAATGAATTTAGGTCTGATTTCTGGAACCAGCCCAACTTTGGGTATCAACTGCAACGGTAACAAGATTAAATCCTTGCTTAATAGATGGATAATATCCTTTGGATATTTATCATACTTTTCGCAGTTCATGATTTCTTCCATTTAAGCCTTAGCCAAAATGTAAAAGATATCAAAAAGAACAATTCCATTGTGTTTTGGAAAAATGTCTGTTCTAAAAATGAGCACAGAAATCTACACATGGACCAAGGTAGATATTCTAAACAAATTAGGGATGAAGCAGACACCAGCTGGAGACTGTAAATCTTAGGTTTTTAAAAACTAGACACCCATGTCCTCAGTGCTCCATACAGACAAACCAAGCCAATACAGAGCACCTAAACAGTGAAAGAGCTTGAAAACATAAAATAAAAATTCAAGCAAAATTCTTCCCCAGAAAGATAACCCTTCTAAAATAAGTTATTGCTATTTCCAAAGCAGTCTTAGATACGAATATTCCATGTCCATGTCCAAAACATCTCGACTGCTATTTTAAATACTAAGGATCTAATCCTGACACCCACTTCAGACTTTTTTTGTACTGCCAGAGCATCGTGCGTAACAGGGAGCAAAGGGAGGGATTATTCATGCTGACAGTATGAGATCCACAATAGCTACAGGAACACAGAGCATCTGCCTCTTCTTATCTTACCTACTTCAAGATTTTCCAAGGTGACTAGTAAGGTTGAAATTCTTACTTTCAGAATATCAGTATGGGACACCTGAAAAGGCTGCAGTGCTAGGAAAATGCTGAGCATCCAACTTATCAAAGTCAGGCTCCTTTCTGATGTCCCAGTTTGGACACCAAATTACTAGTCGTTCTTGGAAAACTTTGTATTAAATACTGTCCCTGTATGTATCACTACTGATCCGGATGCCAGCATGTTTTATTTGGAAGACACATGGTATATTAGCAGCACTAAATTAAAGCATAAAAATGGACTTTTTGATTTCTACATAAATGTGATAAAATTGGAAGTGTCAAAGTTTCAGCTATGTAATTCTCCATAAAACTTAAATAGAATACCTATTTGGCCTGCAATGACAGGAGGTCTTACTACCAGAAGAATCAGTTTGTCAAGCAGGAGATGAAGAAATCGCACTACCGGCTCCAGTTGAGAGGAATTTAGAGCTGAAATGCTGCTCTTCAGTTCATTTTCCAAGTTGTTTTCCATAATTCTCATGTCTCCTATTCGCACAGGGAACATGTGCTCATCCAGAGCATGGACAAGTGCAAAGAACTTGTCAAGATAAGGGTCCTACAAGCAAGCAAAAAACCCCCCAGTAATCAGCAAAAAGTTCCAAAAGTAACTCCACTTTCTAAGGATTTGTATCTCATGGATGGATTCTTTCCCTCCTTCTTCTGTCTGCCTATTTAATATCACCAAATTAGCAGAAACTCAGCATCTTTGAGAGTTCTGCCTGTACATCTAATTCAACTGATACCAGTTCAGAAATTGTCAGGGCAAAATTAGAGGACCCACAGACCAAGTATTCTTTGAAAAACAGACAAAAATGCACTAAAATCACGTTACTGTCTATAGCACAAATAAAATACACAGAAAACATCAAAATACGGGGAGTTAATAAAAGTTGAAACGATTAGTCAAAATCATTGTCATCTTTCTTTTCAGATCAAAGAAAGATGAAAAACACATCAAGAAACAGGAGGCAGGGGGGAAAAGGTAAAACAAGAAAACATCATACGCCTGGACTGTATGTTAGATCTGTTCTATTAAACACAACAGCCTGAGGGCTGAAAACACTGTTGGCCATTCAACCCTTGTGAATAAAGGCCAAACTGCTCATATTTTTAAGCAGAACTTCTCAAATATACTTACAGCAGAATATGGAATAAAAGGTCTGCTGGCTCAGAACTGAAAATAAGATTGTAATTTCTACAAGTAATTATAGTCTTCATAATATCAACTTTGACAGTCTTTCAACTGTCAAAAGGCTATCAAACTCTTTGTATTACAATGGCTGCTCTTAACATTTACCTGAGTGTGGAGGGATGATACAGCAACAACTTCTACATTGAAAACCCCTTTGTGGTTATCCACCCACTTCATGCCAGGGAGTGGAACCTGCAGGTTAATGGGAAGACAAATGAGGACATGCCACAAGGCAGAGCTCTAGGCACTTCTAATTACAGTTGCCATTTCTTTTCCTTTTATTGTCAGATCATACACACATGCCCCCACACAAACACACATATCTACCTAAACTTAACAGTATTTAAGAAATAACTAACCTAAGAGTTAAAGATACACAGGCAGGCGCACGCACACACACACAAAAACACACATTCTCTCACTTTTTAACAGAAGTATTCTTCTGCTGATTTTCAGCATGAAGGACAACTCACCTCTGGAGAAAGCACTGAATAAGCCTGTGGTGGTTTTTCCAATGAAACAGGTAGGCAGAACTGACCAGTCTTTAACCGTCCGTTTTGAAGCATTGGTATCCACTTTAAGGAGAAGGAATTAACAAAAGAAAAAACAAAAACATACACTTGTTAAGGCTTTCTTGAACCTTGCAGGCTTGATTGTCAAATTCTGAAATTCTACAATAGCATGTGAGTTAACAATGATGCTAAAAATTGTTGTTTATGAAATGGCCTATGAATATATCCTGTGCTGAAAAACACAAAGACTGAAAGCACTCACAGTGTATCCGACTGGAGTCTCCAGGGGGGTGTTTTGTTTTTGTTGGCAACTGACGTGGTAGAAAGTAAAAAGCAGGTGGTGGTGATCGGTTAAAGTGGCTGGAAGCTTAATCTTGATTTCCTCATGAAAATCAGGTGATCTGTGCAGAGACCAGACACTCAGCTGAGTCATCAATACAAACAGTGTGGTTTACTACCTCACACTCAAGACCGAATCCTTTGAGTTAGAGTATCCGGAGGAAAGTAAGTATGTGGACTATTCTAAGGGATTAAAGCTTCACTTTCTCATCACCAAGGACTGGAAAAACTTCACATATGCATTTACAGTCCACAAAAAATGAAAGCAGCAGCCCCCTCCTCACACAGCCACTCTGAACCGTGCTGCTCCCCTTGAGCAATAAACTCAAGTTGTCTCAAGATGGAGACTGCCCCAGCCCCCAGCCTGCAGGGCAGGATTTTCTCCCTGGTACAGCTACAAAGATTATCAACACGTTAAGGCCAGGTTCAGCACTCCTTACTCTGGCTGAAAAGAAATTATTTTCAAGACCAATTACTGCCAATCAGTAACTAAAGTCCAAAAGGCTCCAGCAAAATTACGAAGCACATTCTAACATGAGTTTATAACGTAAATCTTCATGACTACTAACTTGAAGCTTGTACTTACAGCATCTGCTGAGCTGGGCTACGTGCTGAGGATTACAGCCCCTGACACAATGTTGGTTTGTACCACAGCAAACAAAGACTCCGGCTCCTACTCATCGCAAAACTCCAACAACAGTATCAACTGACACTGCAGTTGTTGTGACTGCTGTCCAGAGAGTCATTGTTAAATAATTAACACTGAGACAGAGTCACTGGTGAGTTACTCCACTATTCACACTGGTAAAACTTCCTTTGGGTGCGATCACACTACCCATATGGAGCCGTGTCCTTTCACAAGTTGTCATGTGTTTTACCTGTTGTGATATACTACAGCTGTGTAGGCTTCTTTGGAAAATTCAGGACAGCTAGATTTGCCAAAGATGACCTGCAAAAAGGAAAACAACCACAGAAATCCCCCTATAAAACTGTGCCAAGAATTTGTTCCATAATCTCAGAGAGTCGTTTACAGCTCCATTCACAAGTCTGTGCAGCTGTGTACAGTTACATCTGCTTGTTATGTGCCCCTTCACTTACATGCAGTTTTACTTAGTCACTGAAGAGTTCACAGTTTTAATAATCCCAGTTACACATGCACACATATATGGCTGAAGAACTGATGAATGTAACCACCCCTACGCAGATCTTCACCAGGTGTTGATCACTTCTGGCCCTGAACAAAAGTATAACTACCACCTTTAATTTTTCTGGCATAGAGGCAAAGATGCTATTCCAAATGCAAGGGTGTCCACCGCAAACATCTCAGGTTAAAGTACTAGCTACTGCAGTGTTACTTTGCAAACCGTATACAAACATACTCTTTGTTCTGAAATACTGTAATTTTATATTCCTCTGGACTTGTAATTTTTAGATTTATTTCTGTGAAGTTTTCTTTAATACAGTGATTTTATGACTGCAACACGTACTCTGCCTTATCGGCATGCAGCATTCCCATAGAGTGCAAAGTACTTCCCTTACCGGCATAGCATTGCTAGGGTCCTCTCCATACATGAACTGCACTTTTACTGTGATATTCCTGGCAGATCCTTGGCGGTTAGCAAAGTTAAGGCTCTGAGGATAAACATAAAGAAGATTCCTGCAAGAGACAAAGGCATCAGGTGAGCATCTCTATGTGAGAATGAGAGGGTTCACGCCTTTATCAATGCTATTACTTCAACATCTATGGAAACAGTCAAAGTGAAGGGTTTGACATTTTCCAGTAGCCAGGTGGTCTTTTCATCAACAAAAGTGCGCACCTGTATGAGCAATTTGATAATTACCACTTATTTTAGACATCAAAAGTCATAATTTTTTGAACTGCATAATATTGTTAAATAGTTCCTGTTTATATAGGTACATGAAAAATACATCTAAAAATTTTCCAGTGATTCTACAATCTAAGAAGTTAACGTGGAAAGAAAACATATGAATAAAGCAGCACTGAGAAGCGTTCATTTGCTCAGCACAGAGTGGCTGGTTCCTGTTAAACACCCTCCTTTGTGACCTTCCTTTCCCCCTCCCCCTCCTTTTTTTTTTAAAAAAAATCTCCTTACATCGTGATGACTTCAGGTTACACCTCTCCTCTGAAAATGGATTAAACTAAATAGCTATCTGTAGCTTCAGCAGCTATGCAATCCTTGCAATGACTCAGATGGAACAGTGTCTCCAATTCCATGCCTGAATACCACACTTTGGGAAGGACGGGGACCAACTAGAAAAATCACATCTAAGAAGCCAGAATAGTCAGGAGCTTTGGAAAACAGCGGGGATGGCCAGACTGAACCAGGACTGTTTAGTTTTGAGGGAATGGCTGGTGCCACAGGTAATGACAACACTCCCAGGTAGCTAAAGAACTGCTGCAAAGACCAAAGTAATAAAGTGATCATCACATCCACAGGGAATATGACAGGATGTAATGGGCTGAAATTGCAGCACAGGAGATTTAGATTAGATAAGAGTGAAAATGTTCTGACTGTAAGGCTAGTTAAGCAGTAGAACAAATTGCCTGGGAAGGGTGTGAAATCTCCATTTTCTGGTAGCTTTTGAGGACATGTGAGGCCAAGACCTGTCTGGATCAGTTTATAGGCAACGTCAACCTTCACTGCAGGGTTGGGGGTAACATTTTGGAGGCCCCTTCCAGCTCCATTTCTCCCAGTCTACGATTACTTTCAACGCAAGAGTGACAAGATGTGAAATTCTGCGATATTTTCCGTCCTCTTAGCCCTGCTGAGCCCCTGCCAACAAAATGCAAGTTGGATTCACACATCGTTAGCAAAACCGTCCGCTGCAAGCCCCCGCCTGCCCTACCAGCAAGTAATTTATACCTGCAGAAAGTCCTTTGCATGTCCTTTTAGAGACAAAAAAAAAGCCCTTGAATGATTGCACTCAACAGACTCGATTATTCAAAGGAAATACACCTTCTTTTACCCCCGAACAAGTAAAGTGTATGAGTTCTTACACATCTTTTAAAAGTCTGCCTGGAAATCCCCTTTCCATCTCCCACATAGCCCTGCCCACCAGACCAGCATCATTCCCCCTTGGACATCCCAGCTTCTATGGCTCCAACAAGAGGAACCGAGAGGGATGCTCACCACAGGCTGCTGGGCAGCCCAGTGGTTCAGTGGGAGGTCCATGTCACTGCTTGGCACCTGCTAGGGATAAAAGACTGGCATGCTGCATTTTGCTCCAACAATGAAGCAACAATTCTGTAACAAGCCCTGGTTTGTAAGGCAAGAGGAAAAAGAGGTTCCCTTCCCCTCTGTCCCCCTCGGGGAACTATTCAGTGAATCTGAACACAATTTGTAAGTAATTTCCAACTGTTCCTTGTCCCAGAGAGACAAGAGACAAGAGACAACAGATGGGCACAGAAAACTGAAGCGAGGAGCACAGCAGGGCAACATTTTAAGCATAATAAAGCAGCCATTACAGAGTGCTGGCACCAGTAGATTGAAAACAAAAAGACACTTTTTTTGATTGTCAGGGGGGGCGGTAATTCGGTTGCTCAGTGAAGGCACCTGGCACCTTTTTCGATGCCATGAGTACCCAATGCGCACCGGGCTAGCAGTGGGTCAGTCTCCTGGCGGAGCGGCTGGGAAGGTGGGCTGCCCCAGGCTGCCTGCAATTGCACCAGGCATCAGGATCTTGTCAAATGAATCCCATCTGAGGACTTGGTTCCGATGGCCACTCCCTTCGCCCCCCAGTACCCAAGGGTACTCCCTTCTATAGAGGAACAGGCTAATCCTGGTCCTACAGAATTCCCTAAGAGTCTCTGAAGGAAAGGGTACCTCCTCCAGGTCTGTACCTGCACAGAGCAGCCCAGCTGTACAGCTCCAGGAGGCTACACGGGGCAGCATATGAAGCCAGGCTCTTTTCCACCCCTCCAGGCACAGGAATATGCTTAGCTGGCATGTGGGAATTTCTTCCCTTTCAAGTCCTTCATGGTGAATTAAGTTTTTGAATCCCATCCCCATTGGTCACTTTGCCTAATCAACGCTCTCTTACTATTTCAGAGGGGGCTTGTGCCGTTTTTGTTACTCTACTAAATTACTTTGTTCTGGCATGAATACATTTGCTCCTTGATGTTCTTTTTAAAATGAAAATGGATATGAAAATTTACTCTAAAATGTACATTGCTCATAAAACTTTTATTAAGTATTATTAGTGCTTAAGAGAAGGATTTAATGTATTTGTGAAGCCAGGCTACAGGATCCCTATATTAAAACCAGTCTTATGCTTAGGACTGATTTATGCTGAATAGCAGAGATGAGCCTAAACCAAGCTTGCAGT
This sequence comes from Falco biarmicus, assembly GCF_023638135.1. Taxonomy (NCBI): domain Eukaryota; kingdom Metazoa; phylum Chordata; class Aves; order Falconiformes; family Falconidae; genus Falco; species Falco biarmicus. The sequence continues at coordinate 5,852,016 of NC_079298.1, read as the reverse complement.
TCTCCTACCGCCTCTTCTGCCAAGGCTTGGCCTGCTGGGAGCAAAGGGGATGTTTCACCAATTTGATGCCACTCTAGGAAGAGGGTGCTAGAGACCTACAAGCAGACACTACAGCTGATGTTACGTGTCAGGCAGGGCTTTGCCTGCATTCATAACAAGCAGCACTGGAGGAAACGCACAGGGTGCTCCCCCACTCACTGCCTCTCAAGCCCTTGTCACGTGAAAGGCTCAGAGGACAGTTATCCCACATTTCATCAGGAAGAAGCTCACCTTGCACAGATCCCACTGTAAGACAGGGGAGCAATGGATGCTTGCTCCTGTTCAGGCAGCTTCTCTCCAGAGGGCTTCCTACTACAGGCATCTTCCTTTTGTGGAAAATTTACACAGGAGGGGAAAAAATCCCCCAGCTTCCAAATCAGAACATGACCCCAAATGAAAAATCCTATTTTACCTTACCCTGCATAGGTAAAAGCTGTGGATCCTCCTGTCTACCATAAGCGCAGTTACAAGAGCCATGGAAAGAGACTGACAGCTGAAAAACTGATAGGAACATGATAAATCTCTTGAAGGAACCGATACCCCTGTCTAACAGCCACCCTGGCAGGCTGACTTCTTGGTTTCTCCTCTGTTACTCTCTCTCCTTTGATTCATTATCTCTCAAGTTCTCATCTTACTATTTGTGTGCACAAATACCAGGACTCAGTAGACTTTGTAGGGCACCAGAGGCGTAACCACCATCCTCTGAAAAAAAAGTGAAACAACTTCTGTGCAAAGCGATGGTAGAAGCTGCCTCACTGCACAGGTGAGATGACAGGCATCAAAGTTGCTGGGCTTTTAAAGGCAAGGTAAGTAGCGTGGCACTGAATGTAGTCTTCAGAAATCAGGAGAGGACATCCCCAGCACTGTATTATATACAAGCAGTGGGAAGCAAGCGGAGAGAACAACCTTCTGGTGGGCCAGACATTGTGGGGAGGTCTCATATCACAGTGTTCAATTCTTTATAAAGGGATAAAGGAAGGAGAAGGAATTGTCCATGAAAATAGCACTGCAAGGCCAACAACCATGCTAGGCATACACTGATGAAACAAAAGGACTGCCAGTCCTTACGCTTTCCGGTAACAGCTACTTCTTGATGATACTACTCACAGATTTCTATCGATAAAAGTTTCATCCAGAAGCTTTAAAGCCAAGGACTTGTGTCTGCATCTTTTATTAAAATGCTAAGCAAAACGCATTCAAAGCTTACACCATTATCTCAAACAGACTTCAAAAGTACTTTCACTTCCATAAAATGAATTACTAAAGGAAGGCGGCTTCCCAAGCCATGGAAATAATGGCACTGGCACTTCTCTAAATATTTATACAATCTGATTGCAGCCATTTTGCAAAATCCTTCATAAAGGTAATAAAATATTAAGAGCTGATCCTAACTCTTAAAGGGAATGTCTTAACTACTATGAAAATTTCCCTTTTCAGTAAAACCCAGAGACCTTTTTCTTTGCTTTATTTCTACTATAAAAATCATTTAAAACCCATTTAATCAGGGTCATACAGGTGCACAAAAGATCTTCAGGACCATGTTTGTTATATACAACTTTCCTTGACTAAGCTAACAGTTCTCAGAGGCTGGATTCCCACTTAGGGTTTCTACAGCCCCTGAATCTTACAGCTTAATCATATCAGAAGGTTTTCTACCCTCTGCTTTCCTGTGTCCTGCTTTACTTATGGATTCTGTGACTGTTGTGACATCTAAAGGTGGTATTTTGTAGCGAGGTTATCACTGCCTGACTTCATTGGCATTAATATGGAAATGTGCTTGGCAGCTATTTGTGGGTTTTTAATATTTGACATCAGAGCATTTTGACTGGCTTTCCCCTTTGGAAAACAAACCTTTCTAAAGGGTGTCCTGTCTGAGCAGTGTCCCAGCACAAGCAAGCTCCTGTAGCTTGCCGAGTTACCGTGTGCTGGCTGAGCCACGACAACTGCAGCACAGGAATAGGCAGTAAAGTTATCGCAGGAGCTTCTCAAGCTGTAGAAACCTAGTAAAACGTCTGACCTCCAGTTGCTTGGGCACTGCTATTTATTGAGTAACCTATATTTTTCTGAAGACTAAGCCAAGAATAAACATTTTCTGGGGTGATGGGATTAGGAAGAATTCAAAAGTATTTGAGACAAAACAGAAAGACTTCTAAGAAATAGCTAAAACAACAGAAAATTATTCATTTGATACCCTGTAAAACCAAAGCCATGAAAGTACTTTGAAGTGGACTGCAGAAAGTCTATACCTTTTTTTCTGGTTTGGTTTGTGGGGGTTTTTTTCTTAATTTTGCAACCAGTTCTTCAAGTTTTGCAGCTCAAAGTCCCTGTGTCAGATGCCAGAGGCTGGATTTTGTTCCCCTATTTAAGAGCAGTGTAAGGGCCAGCTAAAAACTGTACCTAAACTTTGTCTAAAAACTCCAATGAGTTTCCTACAGAAAATACAAATCCTTCAAAAACACATGCTTATCTTACTTTTTTTAAACACGGGAAGTGTTTATTAGCAGTATCAGTACTACGTATCTTGGTCTATCACTCAAAGCAAAAACTATCAAACAAACCTTTCACAGTTAAAGTGTTAAGAACCCTAACAACTTCCCAGAAATGTACAATATAAGAGCCATAAGTGCCACCCAGATCCTGCACATGCTTTTTTTTTTTTTTTTTTTTTTTACCTCATTTGAACAGCTCTTCATAGATTTCCATTGATATTGCCAAATGAGAAAATTCTGCAGGAATGATGACTTAATGCAAAACCTCCAGGACGACCACTGTCCCATGAATAACCCTAATTGTTCTAACACTTTTTCTAACAGAATTTTAGTAGTGTTGAGTAAATATTGATTTGATGAGGTTCTTTAGAAACTAATCTAAAAAAAATGCAATTTTAATAGGGCAATAGGGCATGGCAGCCTTCCACTGAACAGCTTCTCACAGACTAGAACCTCATGGACATCCCTTGTGAAAGCAACCAACTTTGTCAAAGCTAGATCTCTGGAAAAAAGCCCTATGCCACACAGATCAGGGAATTGATCATAAACAGTCATTATCACAATAAAATTAAGAATTAATAGTGATTAGCCTTCGAGCCCTACTTACCAGACTTTCACATATGGAGTTAAAGTGCCGATAAAAAGGCAGAAGCAGAATGATTAAACTGTGTTTCATTTTAATAAAAGTCCCTGCTCAGTTCTGTGTCTCTGTGTAGACTGAGCTTCCCAACTGCATGGCTAGAATATTTTTACTTTGCTCTGCCTGATGACACACCTACCCTGCCCCACTGCAATACCACTGAGAAGCACGTGATTTAGGAAGGCTCCCCAATGGCCGACACCAATATAATACTTACCCACTGAATAAACAGCATTAACCATAATAAAGCTGAATATCAACTCCCAACACAGAATAACACATATAAGTTTGTGTATAACTTTCAACCTATGAGAAGCTCCAGTGCAGTCACTGGCAGTTTTGGGTTGTCAACTGCTGTATGCCTAAGCTTCAGAGAAGAAACAAATGCACAGCCTTAATTCCCTCTCATTTCTCCGCACTAAACTTTGCTCCCACTGCTCACCTGGAGATCTGACAGTGGCATGAGCTCTGGGACACAGCATGAAGTCTTAGCACTTTGCTCACCTCTTGGCTGCTTGTTTACATCCTGAATGCGTTCAACCAGTCAGACTGCAATGAGTTACTTGTGTTACTTTAGAAATGAAGGGGTCATCGTGTTTTCATCCATGCACCAAATATTCAGTACAAAATAAATGATCAGCAAGTGAACGGATGTACATGAGCTATAATGAACAGCCCATGACCAAACTCCTCATTTGCCTATAGCCTCCCAGGCTCAAATGAGTACTTAAGCAAATAACTTCTCCATCACATGTTACATCTGCCAATGGTGAGCAGATAATGCCCAGCCTCAGGTGGCCAGGCTCAGCTAACTATGGCTTTACAAAAGTTGTCAACAGAGAACCAGACAGGTGTTTAGTTGGTGAGAGCCATTCTTCCTGCATCTTCCACCTGCACATTTCCGACCTGATTAAACACAAGCTGCAAAGAATTGAACAGAACTAGGTGAGCACTTGGGTATCTGCATGGGCCTGCACATACCTCAGACTCTTCATAGCTCTTCAGTCTGTCCTGAAAGGCAAAAGCATCTAAAGAGCTAACAGCAAGCTGCAATTCAGATGAAGCAAAGGCTGCTCTGACCCTTGGCAGCCCTACACTCCAGGGCACAGAGCTGTCCTTGCCCTCCTGATCCCCGACTGCACGGTGCTGCCAGAGCCGAGACCTCAGGCCAGAATCCTCCAAACCCTCAGCGCTCAGGGATTTTTAAATCATTATTTTGCTGCTTTGCTCAAGTACTTTAAAATTATGCTTGAAAGACAATTCCTGATTAGCCACAGCCTTTATGAGGCTGTGAATTCATAAATATCTGAAGTAGAGCAGAAAAAGGAAAACTTTACTTAGCCCTTTGCCTTCACAGGTTTGTTCCTTAAGAGACACTTTTCAGTACTTGGTCTCAGCAGTGTACAAGGATGAGGACCTTCAAGACTGTCTACTGCAGTGGGACACCTTGCAAGACAAGAAATTACTGGGTTGGCTTTTTACAGGACAGAACTGCACCTTTGGGTTGTGAAAATGAAGTGCTGCTTCTTGGTACAGAACAGGGATTATTGTTTGCATTTAAGGGCGAGTCCCACATTTGCTTCCCCTCTTTGCCAGCAAATTCTCTTTGAATGCATCCTCGTTCTCCTCAGTGCCAGGCCTGATGATCTACATGGTCCTGCCATTTTTCTGTGCTTTGTTCAGATACTCCAGTAAGTCTGATCCAAATCATACTGGTACAAAATATTCTTCACCAATTCATTGGAGGTCTAAAATACTTTCACGTTATTTCGTTATGGGTGGGGAAGTTACCTGCACATTATCAACCCTTCATCACACAGGAAGTTCAACGTATGAGATAACAACTTCATTTTTAAAATAATTTTTCTATTGATGCTTCATATCATACAGGTATATGTACATGAACAACATCAAACAGGGGAAGAGTTACTAAACATGCAAGAACATAGTGAAAACTGGAAAACTCTCTGAAGTACAGACTATATTATGCATGGATTGATTTTGATTTCTTGGATTACTGTGAGTGATTCCAGGAAGAAAAATGCCTTTCATTCATACTGCAATACTACTCAAAAAACATACATGCTTCCATGCAGAGATCCACTGCAGCACAGAACATTTATTTCAGAGTACTTGTAGACTCGCTTTATGTAATGTGAATCTTAAACACTAAGAAGAATGGTAAGGTGAAAAATGTAAGTGAGGTATTATTTATCTCACTCACCTCTGGAAAGTAGCTCTTAAAAAATAAGTTTTATATGGTGTAAATTACTGCACAAACCTTAACATAGTAGAATCACATCCAGGCAATCTCTGGACCCAATTCCCTCTTTCTCACTTAATCTGAACTAGATGACAAGTAAATCCACTGCAGCACAATGAGTTACATCAGAAAATGGTACAAGATGAGAATCAAGTTGTGTGAATCACCTGGGAATATTTTGCCCTTCCATAGCTTATCAAGGAGCTGCACAACCTGAAATACAGCGTCCAGCGCTCTTAAGTATGGTAAACCCTTTTATATTCCTCAGGCAATAAAAGGAATCTACAACATAAACAAGAAGCAATTTAGGCCCTTATCGAGATTATGACCCAAAATTAATCTATTAAAAAGCGTTGTGTGAAAAACACTATGCCATCAATAACATTTTATAACAGAAGGTCTGGCAGATGGAAAAGTTCAGAACCAGTTTAATCAGCAACATACCCGTCTCTCAGTTTTATCTTCCCAGATATCAACCTACATTCGAGAGGGGTTACATGCGTTCAAATACACACAGTTTAATCATCAACTCGTTGGTCTGCCTCTTCTAAAATGAAGAGGAGTATAAATAGATCAAATTCTTCAACTCAACAGTCACACAGCAAAAACTGTTAGTAGGAAAAGTCTCTGCACCCTGAACAACTAAAGAGTATCAGGAGCAGGAAACATGAAAATCATTCTAGTCTTTCTATTCATTGCCCCACTTGCTCTTTCTGTTAGAGCTGAGAAGGATTATTCCTCCTCTGATTCTGCTGTGTTTCCTGAGACGAAATCAAGATTTGCCATGTTAGATGACGTACGAATCTTAGCCAATGGACTCCTCCAGCTTGGGCACGGGCTTAAAGACTTTGTCCATAAGACAAAGGGGCAGATGAATGACATCTTTCAAAAACTTTACATTTTTGATAGGTCCTTTTATGAGCTTTCACTGCAAACTAGTGAAATCAAAGAAGAAGAAGAACAGCTCAGACAAACTACAGCCAGACTGCAAATGAACAATGAAGAGATGAAGAACCTCTCACAGGAGATGAATTTGAAGATTGAAGACCTCATACAAAACAAAATCCAGCTCCAAGAGCAAGTATGGGGACTGGAAGACAAAGTCACTAAACTGGCCGTTATCCAGCCTTCAATGCAAGAGACAGAAGAAATTTCTTCACTCAAAGTAAGTAGACTTGTGAAAGCCCTTGACACACAAAGCCAAAGTAAACTGTAATGCTATTATCAGTAGTTACGCAACATAAGCTCACGTTTTCTCTTCCTTTTCACTGTACTACTACTGTGTATTTTAAGAAATAAATCACTGCAATAATCTTAAAAGATTCCTGTCTTAATCTGATATATAATTTGTTTTGCAGTAAAATTCCCCAGTGGAATCAGTGAGAAAATTGTGAAATTATAAGGCTCCGTATCTTTTTCAGTACTTTTTGTTGCAAATCAGTTTTAAGAAATTCTGTAATAAAAATGATAAAAAAACTTTGTTAGCAGGAAAATGATGTGATTATCAAACCCATAGGTTTGTGTGCCATTGTGCCATCACCTCATAATAAATGATTCATTAGTATAAAACTAGTATAAAGTACATAAAGTTAAAACTTAGGCATCCATAGTACCTATATGACCTCCAGGACCAAAGAACCTTGCAAGTGTTAATTGACTTAATGTCAATACATACAAGTATTCAGGTGGGTATAAATTTTCCTATGGAAAAGCAAGTATTAACTGTATTTTGCAGAAGCATAAAAAGTCTAAGCAACCTGTGTGAGAAAATACTGGCTGCTTGTGTCAAAGCAGAAAGATGAAACCAGATCTCCCAAATCCCAAGCCAATACCCTGAATGCTGGGAATTGTTCCCTTTTTTGATCAGTGGCATACATCCAGTTTGAATCAAGGGCCAACTTCACAGAGCTTGATTGTTCTGGACATGAAAATGGAAGGAAAATAGCAACAATAAAAAAGGTCTACAAAGCTGCCTGTAGTTTGTCTCAAAAAAAAAATGGGTGTTCACTACAGAGGCAAAGAAATTCACCCCTTCAGAGGCAAAGCAGACAACCCTTTGGAAAAGGAAAGGCAACGTTAAATGGTTTGTGCCTTTCAAACCTGCCCCCGTGACAAGAGTTATGGAGGCAGTGCCACTATGAAGGTCTTCTGCTGTTTCTAACCACAACCCTCCTCCCACCCTTGCTATCCTCAGGCTTTTGTGGAAGAGCAGGACAACCACATCAAGCAACTTCTCAAAATTGTAGAGGACCAGCACGTGCAACTCGACAAACAGCACAATCAAATAATGGAGCTGGAGGACAAGGTACACGAGCCATCTCTATGTCTCTGTTCACAATTTGCTCTCTCTCGTAACACTGAAGGAGTCAATGGCTCAACCATTCCTTTGGGCCAGCCATCCCTCTTGGTCACAGTTTGGGGGTGTAGAAGAGGGTATTAACAATTTTGACCACAAACAGGTACCCTTCTGGGTGGGAGACTGCTGTGTTGCCAGGGAGGGGCTATGGCCAGGGCACAAAACAACCAAGAACGCAGCTTCGAAATACCATCTACCGACACCAGGCTGCTGTGTTTTCTGACTTCTAATTTTCTTTGCCCCTCCGCTCTTATTATCTATCATATTATTGTTCTTCCATTGGTCTTCTAAGTATCATTACTTTCGCCCTCTTTCTTTTCTTCCAATATTCACTCCAACAGGGAGCCGTGTTCTGCCGTTCAGTGTGTTACCGTAACGCTGGGATAACTGACATGCTCATATTTAATTTATTCCTAAGAGGAAGCTATAAAAGGAAAATGCCTTTCAGCCTAAGGAGCTCTGGGTTCTGTGCTCTTTAGATGTTGGTATTATTTTTCTAAGTTATGTCACCTGAGGAAATAAGTTAAATCTGTTTGCCCATTAAGATGCACCTTGTAAGGATGGGTCATTTACTCGCCTCATGAATCCTACATGTTTGGGCAGTGGCACAGCCAACATCCACGCAACCGAAATCCATCACTGCAGTTCTAAAGTTATTTTTATGTTGTAAATTGGGTATCCTAAAGGATTACATTCACAAGAAAAATTATTCTCTGTGTGACGTTGTTCGGCTTGATACATGAACCTCATCATTTCAGAGCCTTGGGAAATTAACAGTCTGTAATTACGGTTCTTTTAGCTAAACCACATAGAGCTCCAGGAACTCACAGAGAACTCCTTCACAGAGGAGCAAACCGAACCAGAGGCCATCCCCTTTCCTGTGCGCAACACCACAGCTGCAACATACAAATCTGATGGTGAGATCTTATCTCTTAGACGTGACTACACAATACATTGCACTCACAGTATTCTCTGTGAAAGTTTTGCGTTGTTTTTCAATAGCCAAAGATAAAAAGCAAAAGACTCTTATGTTATATACAGCACTGTGGGAAGGAGGTAGGTCTCCTGCTTTGGAAAGAACATCATTACCTACTTAGCCCCGCTGCACGTGTACTTGTCTCTGGGGTGACATACAGGAACAATGTCCAATAATGCAGTAATTCTGTCCCCAACCTTCATCCTCCATTCACCTCTTGTAAACATGTGCCCTGACCATCTGACACTTCTGGCATTGCCAATGCCTGCCTTGGAGAGTATGAACAGAGCACTAATTTACTTCACACTGGCTAATTATAAGAACTGGAAGAGCTTTCTTTAAAGTTGAAAGGCGTTTTCAGTCTGCAGCAATGGCAATGGTATTTATTGGGAACTTTACAAGGGGTAGGAAAGTCCATTTGCCAAAGTCTAGTCGTAGGCCTTACAAGGTTTCCAAAACTATCTAGATTGAAAACTTGCCTAACTTAAAACACAGTACAACTTAGTAGCTGTACTACCAAGTCCAAAGCAATTTGCCCATTTAATGACATTTATTCGAAAATAAGATTACCAAAAACATTCCATTTTTTGGTTTGGCTCTATCCCATAGAGAAATTCAAGTTACAAAGCTGGATTAAAACTTATCATATTCAAAACAGGATTTGTAACTCTCTGCTGTTTGCTTTCCTAGGTGCCGCTCCCGACTGCACTGCCCTTTATAACAGCGGCATGCACTCCAGTGGTGTTTACACTATTAAGCCCAATGGCTCAGAAGCTTTCAATGTCTACTGTGAAATGAAATTTGGTAAGACAACTGTCCTAGTGATAGTCCAATTTTCACATAAGTAGTTTCTTATAAGCCAAAAAACTGTCTCTCATCCCAAAGCAGACAAAATCTTATCACGATTTATGTGTTGACTTCTCTTACTGGCACGTCTGTGCTTTGAACTCGGGTTTCCCATATCCTGAAGTGTCCTTAACACTGCTTATATTCTTTACTCACCTCTTGTTTATACCAAGGAAAGGACTTTCAATTACGTGACATAAATTAAGTATAATCATAAAACCAAGCCCCTTTAGCTAATGAAAATGGTGATTATAAATGCCATTACATTGCAATCATTAATAGCTTTTACAATAAAAGCAAACAGTAAACAGTAAATACCTTAGTAAAATTTTGTTCCATTAACAATGATACATCTACGTCTCAACCAACAACCTAACCCAGACAGGTGAGTCCTGCAGACAGGATTCCTGTATCATGTCTGGGTAAGTCAGTAGCTATGTATCCTATAGGTTCAGAACTGTCATGGACTAGAACGCAGCACCTATCCAAACTGTCTTTGTAAGGAACCCATTTGTCCATTCCTTTTGCCACTACCCAGAGATCATGCATCACTGGCCAGTTCCCTGTTCCCTGTTTTTTTCACCCTACAATGCAGCATCCTGCAGCGCTGCTCTGTGTGTGTCCTGCTCAGCTTCCTCGCACAGTCCCTTTGCCACAGCTACCCAGAGAGCCTGGGAACACAGTTATGCAAACGTGACAGGGCCATGTGATTTGTTTGGATGTGTAAACAGAATGGCATGGGGTTGCCCTGTACAAAAAGCTCCTTTGCTTACATTTGTTGAAACTGGTAAAACGAGGGTGTCATGACCTGGTTAGGAGAAAAGAGTCCGCTGCAACCCTGGCATGGGCATGGCCTCCAGCACTTCATACCTTCTGTGGAGCCGCGTTCCCAGCAGTCAAGCGCTATCAGTAGCAGGAGTCTGACAATCTGATCAAACGTCTGGAACATTTTATCTCTCTTTTTTACCATTTTCTCTACGTTTGTGTTTCTCAGCCCTCATAAACAAATGCAACCCAGTTAAGGCAGCTTAACTAAATAAGTCCAGGGAGCTGAGTCACCACAAGTGTGGCAGAGGACACTCAGGCTGTGTTCTGTTCAGCTGTGCTCACTTGAATTTCTTTCATTAAGATTTAAGCTAATTCATTCTGCTTCAAAATTGGAGCATCCAAGACACACTCATGGCCAGTTAATGAGGCCAAGGCCAAGATGAGTCAAGCATCTGCTCTCTGTGCTCAGTACACGTGCACTCAGGTCTGCTGCAAAAGGAAGAGTAAGTGGGATTCATATGGAGCCACCTTCAATGCAAACCCATTTTCTTCTTCACTACAGTAAAGAGCTCACTCACATAAGGGCAGCCACAGCAGTGCAGCCTGTATGTCGGCAGCTGATGGTCTCAGTTACTTTCCATCTTCTCTCTAGTGCTTTAAATACTTAAGCCAAGCTTGTGACTTACTTCCCCCCTTTGCATTTGCAGGCAGTTCCTGGACCGTAATCCAGAGCAGAGTGGACGGATCACTGGATTTCAACCAAACCTGGGATGCCTATACAAATGGTTTTGGTGACCTCAACGGTAAAAATGCCTTTTTTTGTGTCTTTTCTTTGTATCGGTTAATCTGAGAAGCTGCATCTACTTACTGAAAGGTATTCACATGAGAGCAGGCAAAACCTGCAAACAAATCTGAACAGCTTGCCTAATTCATAGAACACCGAAAAGTGCTTAACAGAAAACACAACTCAGTAAAATTCTCAGACACACCTTCAAATGTGTGTTTAGAAATGTTTGCTGAATCAAGGCCAGAATGCTTTAAATGCTATTTTAATTACTGAGATTTTACTATTTACAGAAGCACCTCCCAAGGCCATTAGAATACACACAAATGCAAAACCTCACCAAGTTGTTGTCACCAATTTCTCTCAAATTTCCTGCAATCCTGTTTCCCTTTAAACCACCACAATAATTTTTCCAACCTCAAGACAGCCCGAGGCTGTGTGTGCTCCCTTGCACAAGCACCTCCGGCTTCTCCATACAGTGGCCAATCTTCTCCATAGCAAGAAAGGGTGAGGAAACACCCACATTCCCCTGTTAATCATCAACTTCAAAGAATCTGTAGCACCAAATGCTGCCCAACAACCTCCCCATCCAGCATATTTCCCTATTTTTCTCATACAATGAGATGAGTCTACTTTTGTTTAGAAAATATTTTGACTTTCCAGACACAGCAGAGATCAAAACCTCACCAATGTGGGCTGCAGTATTGACTTACTTCCACCTCTTTTTACGGTAAAGAGCTGCTATATCACAACCTTGCCCACACTTTGGTACAGTAGCTCACAACTGAGGTAGACTTCTACCTGTGAAGTCTGTATGATCATACCGAATGCTATAGTTGCTCCTCGATTGGTCTCCAATTCCCATATACTACACTAACACAAAGCCACATCTTCTCAGTGTCAGAAAGATTTTGCAGAGGACTGCATCAGACTCAGCTATGTCCTACTCAGTCCTGTGCCACATATTCTAAGGTCATAATATATAACAGGCTACTGCTCGTTACCTGTAAATTGTGGGAGTATTTTACTCAACCATCTTGTCTTCTATTGCTTTAAATGCCACCTGCATGTATGGCACTCACATTCAGCTACGCTATTTCTACCTGTGTCAATTACCTATTATGCACTGATACCAGTGGCACTGATAATAAGCTACTTAATGAACATAATTTATGAATCTAATTAAACTAATTATCAAGAATTCTAGGAAAAGAAAAATGCTCAAGTTAAATTCACTTTGTACACATGGGTATCGAAATCACAGTTCAGTTCTGCAGCTCTTTCCTTAAAAAATACAACAATTGCAATTAAGTTTTATGTATGTCATTTGCTTCATTTGTCACACAGTTCCAATTACGCACATCTTGAGCTCCCTCTCAGTTTCACAAGAGGTGGGAAAGTTAAGAGAGAAGCTTCAGTTCATTTATATCTCTTGCTTTTATTGATCACCAGTGTGCAATTAAGAAGAGGTAAACAAAAAGAATGTAGCAGGAGACCTCTGAAAAGATCAACAGTCCCCAAGACTCAAATTATTGATTTGATTAAAGCAATGAATAAACCTTTTTAAATACTGTATTTTCACACATACTACCCGCAGGTTATCCGTAAAAACAAATTAAACAGCAGCTTGAGCGATACAGGGTTTTAGGACAAGTTCATCATATAACCCCTGCCCCATTAACTCTCTGCCGGGTGACTTCTGTCCCCTAATCCTCACCGCTGACATCTCTTGATTCTGACACCATGCAGCTTAGTTGAACATGTATTTTCAGATGCTGATATTCTTAATGTGAACGAGCTACCTGAGGTATGGGTTAGAGATCTGAAAAACATGGTGTGTTCATGCCTAGCTCCATATTTAACAGCACCTATTCACTACAACTTTGCAGAGGAATTCTGGCTAGGCCTGAACAAGACCTATTCCATTACTAAACAAGGAGACTACATCTTACGGATTGAGCTGCAGGACTGGAAAGAAAATAAGCGTTACATCGAGTATGCGTTCAGCCTGGGGGGCCCTGAAACAGACTACACTCTCCAGCTTTCACGGATCTCTGGCAGCATCCCCAACGCCCTGCCAGAGCAAACAGAACTGCGGTTCTCAACTGCAGACCGTGACGTGGACACTACGAATGACTTCAACTGTCCAGAAAGCTACCTAGGTATCAGTATGCTGGGTATATTAACACAGGAGTTTCTTTGTTACATAAAAGACGGTAGTATGCTTTAGTGGGTAGTTACTGATATTAACCTGGCTTTAGATACAGAAAAGAGAGGGTAGCAACATCTTTCTGCTTGCAAGAAAGGGCAGAATACGTTTTTCATTGGCAGGGTCCTACAACGAGGCATCACGATTCTATTTTATAGCTAGGTAAAACGAAAACAGAGTGAGGGTGTGCATACAGCCAACATCAGAAACAGAACTAGCAGCAGAGGTTGAGGGGCAGTTATTCCTCTGATGCTTGGTCTGTTGTGGCAGCCCTAGGTCAGATTGTTTAATCATTCTTTGCAAAAAAAACATTAGACAAACTGACTCTTAACTCCATTTTGACTACAAAACAAAAGTTAAGAATGATGGTGAGTTTCCATGCAAAGGCAGATTTTAAGTGTTTATCAAATATACATGATATAATCACTCTCAAAAGAGCAAGAGAGATGCAAGGCTGAAGACATTTCTCCCTAAAGATAATTTGGTTAAAGGATTCCCAATTCTTTGATTTTCTGAAGCTTTTATGTTTTGCCAGTTTATAGCAAAAAAACAAACAATTGAAAAAGCATTAAATTATTAAACCAGAGGATACAGAATTGCCCTCCAGGCACCTGCTTCATGCAACAAACATTCTGTACATCACTGTAGGCTTGCAAATTGTTAACATCTGAAACAACGCTGAGTGTTACTCAGCTCTAGTGACCACAAAGCAGATGGCCAATTACTTCCAAAGTGCTAAACTTTCATTTTTTAGCACAGAGCCACTGCCAGTCCTTTGCAAGCAGAACTGGGCATACAACTTACAAGGCTTGTGGTTAAAGGACACCAGCCAATAAAAAAGAGAATTTGTTTACACTTCTGCCTCCTGTAGATGCAGAGATTTAACTATTTGTACCCAAGAAAAATATCAGCAAGTCAGAAAGTCAGTTCCAGAGGGTCACGGGAAACATGAAAGCGTGGTGCTAACTTCTTAAGTGTCCCAATTCAGTGGCAGTATTTGTGTGTGCAGTTTTCTATGCACCACTACTTTTATGTGAAGCAGACAATAACAGGGAGCACAGCATCTCTGTATTGGCCCTCAGCTTGCAAGTGTAAGTGGGTATACGTACAAGCACCATTTCATCTGGGCATATTGGGTAATTGTCACTTTTCCCAAAAATGGTCTAAAGAAGATTTATGTTGCAACCAGGAGCTGTCTACGAGGAAACCGAGCACAGTATGTTACGAGTACAATTGACAGTAACTGACATTACAATATTTTTCCTTAGGAGGCTGGTGGCACAGTGAATGTGAGGAAACCAATCTCAACGGGAAATACGTCGCACCAAGGTCAAGGGGAAGACTAGACAGAAGAAAAGGCTTATACTGGAAGCCTAAGAAAGGAAGATACTACCTGCTCAAGTCAACCAAAATAATGATACACCCAACAGATTTAAAAAGTTTTGACTGAATGCTCAACCTGATGCATTTTAATACAGAACATATACAACAACCATTACTACATCAAAGAAGTTCATGTTAAGTTTAATAACAGATGCATGTCTAAATGCATACACTATATGGTGTATTCTGCAATACATAAACCTGAGACTTTTGTGATGGTCTTACAGTATGTTTGGTGAGTACTCTCATTCCCTCTAGCCCCAATGTCAATGTGCTGTAACTTTCATGGAGCTTCTACCTCCCTAGGATGAAACTCTAATGCCTAGGAAACAACCACGTATTCATGTATTAGATAATACTGCTTGAGGGAATGGGTTTTCAAGCTGTTGCATTTTTTTATGGGTTGTATAGTAGGAAACACAAAAAATGTTCAAGTAAACAAAGGGCTGGGAAAATGCTACAGAAGACATTTAGGTATTAAACTATAGGGAAAAAAAGAAATTTCATTTTGTAAAGTAACTAATTTGATGTTCAGTTTATGTTATTGTTGTGGAATGTTTCTATGAGCAAAAGACGGGTACTTCCCCATTTTAAGGTTCTGCATATTTCCAGACAGATTTTCAGCTGCATAGCTCAGGCCAGCTTTCACTGCAGCACTGTACTCACACAGCTACCTAAGCCAGAGCACAGGCCTAATCTTTTAGATACCACACTTCAAAACATAACTTAAGAATGACACTTTCTTACTGGAAGTTAAGAGCTAAGCTTCAAACCTTACTGAAATGAGTAAGAGATCTTTTCTTCTAGTTACAAATTAAATCAGAGACACCCCTTTGTGACCTTTTAGTACACCTACCTAAGGAAATAAATAAAAGACCAAGCGAGCACACAACAAAACACCTTGCAGATAGAGAACAGCTGCCTGTGGCTGCCATGGAGTCAATGGCACCAAGCAACAAACCCTGTAGGCACGACCTATGTGACAGCGTTGGTCCAGCTCCTGAGAACATATTCACATTTGTTTAACTTCAGCTGCAGAATGCTGCGAGGCAGAAGGACCACGGACACACTTGCAGATGCCCAGCTGTGGAAGTGTCAACTGACAAAGACCCCAGTTCTGCAGTTACACTGAGTCATATTGACTTGTATATCTTACCTAACCCTTGTACAGTAAGGATTTTTTATTCAACATTTGCAACCATAGAGAAAAAGTTTTAAATTGTAATGTGTCAGAATGAAACAATGAATGAACAGAATGTACTAATTACATAAAAAACTGTAAAAGTACTTTTAATTCTCATGGATTTATTATGAAGCGATCACACAGTGCTGCTTATTTGTACTGGTGTGTTATAACGTTTAATCACCTGTCCAACCTCTATAAATAAATAAATAAATAAATAAATAAAACTTTAAAAGATATGAGAGAGGAAACTTGATGAAACTCTTTCTTTTAAGCTTTGGTTTAGAAAAAACTGGTTTGTATTTATCTAACTTTTACAACAAGAAGTAACGGATATGGTGAGTAATTTGGTGAAATTACTCAGCTGAAGCAGACAATTCCACTTAGATGTGCAATGTCTTCAAAGATACTGTGAAAAAAAAGCTTTAAATGAATAGTGGTACACAATGAAAAGAGATCTGCTCCCTGCTTGGGCTTTGCTATAGAAAGGTTATTGTTTTCCGAGACACTTTCTTTCTTCCAGATCTTCAGAAGATTTTTTTTTTCAACCATTGCAAACAAAGAAATTATTTTTAAATCAGAATGGAAATATGACTGAAGCAATGACGCAGGTTTTTTTCATTTTTAACCCTAACTTCAAAGAAAAAAAGGCACTGAAAGTGTTCAAAAAGAGTAAAACCAGTAAGACAATTATGACTTTAGCAGACAAAAGAATCTACATAAAACTGAAAAGAACTCAGCTAAATTTCACTGTGAATTCTGGGAAATGGAGAAACCTCCCTCATGTTCTTGTTCACAGCCAAGTTTTATGCAGATGTGTTTGTCCCTTCACAACTGTGTGTTTTCTGCTGTGTCAGTCTGGACCCTTTTTGTGCCTCTGGCACAGCAGACCTACTGATACAGCAAATTTTGCAACAAACCAGATGATAAGGTAGGAATTTCTAGGCTTGCCAGTCTCAGACCCTGAAACGTGAAATGTATTTCAAAACTCTAACCTGTATGTGGTATTTGGAACGTAGACATCCCTGGCAGGAAACTCCAGGATTTCTCTTGTAGGTCTAACTCTGCTGTCTGGGTAAAGTTTGACTTGCAGCAACTCTGGAGTTAGACAGTAATGGGGATTCTCTGGAGCCGGAGATATGTCTATCTTTAATTGCGCTGTAAGAAGAAAATGGTTTTATTAAAATAAATAGAAGTTAATTTAAATCAAAAACTATATTCACGCTTTGCTCCTTTAGGTTAATATCCTATATATTAATATCATAACTAAACAAATTATAAATTACAACCAATGCAGACATGTTAAAAACAAGTAACAGAGAATCAAACCGATATCTAGGGCGACCGGGACATCAGATAATAAGAACCAACAGAAGAGATGTATCTTAACAAGTCCCAAATACTGTTCTCATAGGCAAGTTGAGGAAATGCAGTCTAAATAATGCTACTGGGAGGCCCAACCATAGTTAGAAATAATACTCAAAGTCTCATAAGGAATCTTGCCTATCAAACTGGAAGGGTGCATCAGGAGCTGCTGAAAGATAATCCATACCAAGACTATTGAATGTTTTCCTTAGCAAGTCAGGTGACAGTACTGACCGCACACTTACTGCTAGCGGATGGCACTGAGGTTGGAATGACTGTAAAAACTTAGAAGACAGGAGAATGGGAGAAATGGCATCAAATGACTAAGATGAAACATAAAAAA
Organism: Falco biarmicus; assembly: GCF_023638135.1. Taxonomy (NCBI): domain Eukaryota; kingdom Metazoa; phylum Chordata; class Aves; order Falconiformes; family Falconidae; genus Falco; species Falco biarmicus. The sequence continues at coordinate 5,834,372 of NC_079298.1, read as the reverse complement.
GAGCAAAGGACTTGCATTAAGTAGGAGAAGGCAAACATACAAACAAAACCTCCAAAAATAATTGGCATGGATCAACTCTGTAGAAAAGGCCTGGGTGACGCAGTGACAATAAGCCAATGTCCAGAAGAAAGCCACAACCATTCTAAGACATATTAGTGCAGTGTCATGTGTAAGACAATGGAGACAAATTAGTCTGCTTTGCTTGGCATGAGGTCTTAGGAGAAGCAGAACAACCAGTTTAGAGCACTGTGCTTGAAGAAAAGCATGGGCAGATTAAAGAAACTCTAGCAAAGAATAACAGGCATATTTAGAATCACAACCTTTAAGGAAGGGTTGAAAAAAACCTGAGATTGGTTAGGCTACAAAACAGAGGTGAATAACAGTGAACTAATAACAGTATTCAAGTACTTGAAAGGCCGTGATAACTGCCTTGAGGGCATGACAGACCATAATCAGATTAATTTGTAGCAAGATAATTTTGCAAAGTTTTCTTAATACCTAACCTCACTACAAGGACAGCTGAGTGCTGGGAGAGATGATCTAAGGAAGCAGCAGGATTGCTGTCCCTGGAGATTTTTAGAACAGGTTAAGTAAATATTGTCAGGAATAGCACAGGTCAGGGACCAGTGATGTTTCACTGCTGGTGTGCCAGAGTTTTTATTTCCCTTTCTCAAACAGAGGTGGAGACTGCTCCTATTAACCAGGTGGGAGCCAGGAGAGAGAACTCCTCTCAGCTAGAGTGGTATTTTACTCAGGAAAACAGGCTCCTCAGTGCTGGGTTTAGTGCCTTGGGGCTTGCACCCTCTTCTCACAGATACTCCTCTGCGTGACAGGAGCTGCATGTGCACACGTACCAGTGAAAACCTGCCAAAACACCATCTTTAGTGCTCGTCATCTTCCAGGAATTGCTGTTGATGACTTCTGAGGGTTTCTTCATCTGCTCACTTACAAGAATTGGGTGGCAATTGGGAAGGACGAACCACATACCTTAACACCAAATGTGAGCCAAAAAGATCCCGCTCATTACCTGTGATGGGTCTCAATCTCCGTAACACTGATGATGGCCGTCTCATGTCAGCAAGGAACTTGTACAAATCTTCATCGCTCAGGCGATCACCCTCCTGTTGGATGTCGGGAAGAAAATGCTTGTCTACACAACACTTCAGGATTGTGAGAGAATGAATAAACCATCTAATACTATAGCCTCTTTCCTCTGAGATATCAAAATGTACCTTCCCAGAACAAGGTGTTAACATTAACATGCTAAATTACAGTTCATTTCTCCATCCTTTTCCTTCCTTTTTTCCTTATTAATCATCATGACAGCTGCAGGAACTTCTCATTGAAAACCTTTTCTCTCCCCATCAATATTATCTTTTTCAAATCTGAAAATGGCTGTTAAAAGATTTCCCCAAAATATCCACTTTTTAGCAAGTATAATAGTTTGAAAAAGTATCCGTCATTCAGGTAGTGATCCTCATTCCTTCTCCTCTGCCTTCTCTTTGGTTTGAGTCTAAAAAAGCCTTACTTTTCAGGAGAAGTGTTAAGAAACGGTGGGAACTGGAAGGAGTCTGTTGTCAGGCTTCCTTGTGCCACATTCTAGTAGGCCAGAATTTTGTTAATTTTGGAAACATTATAGAAAATGTGACTGCCACCCTCTAACTATCCAAAAGTAGAAGATATCTGATAATAAAGGTAATAAATCACAATATGAAAAAAGAAGCAAACAGAAGGAGAAAAATGCTGGGTAGTATTCAATTAGTTGTACTCAGTGGGAGAAAAGGAAGGGGAGATAAAAAATAAAAGACACAGAAGAATCAGAAACTTAAATCTTAAATCAGAACCAAAATTTTCAATCAACATTCAGCAATTTTTAAAGGACAAATTAATAAAACAAGCTCCTTCAAAGTTGCCAAGTGAAAACAACCTCAACGAAGTAAATAAATTTGTAAATCATGACTAACTTAGTGACCAGGTCTGAACTGGGGTACCTTACAAAGAGGGCTGCAAAACATGGTCAGTGGAATGGCTGCATCACCAATGCTGTAATATTTTTTAATTTTTACTTTCTACATTTTGGGTGAATACATTACAGAACTGGATTTTGTGAACACCCCAAGTAAAAGGAACTTCCTGAGCTGCCCTGTGTCTCTAAGGCCCCAGGGATACCGTCTCCAGAGCCCAGTTTCAGTCACACTGAGTTTCATGAAAGCACGGAGCATGGGAGTCATGAGTCACCCTCCGCTCACATGGTTTGCACCAATATAACTTGATGCCCTTGATGACATTTCTCCTTATTTACACTACTGTATTTAAAAGCAGACTTTGGATGGCTACCCACAGTGAAAGTGGCACGTAACCAAAACAATCAAAAAAAAACCCAGAAGAGCTTAACCAACTTTCAGTATATAGAATCTACATCTTTGTATTCTCAGTGATCAAGAAATCAGCCAAAAAAATCCCATTTGTATACTAGTAAATCCCTTTTTATACACAAAGGTGACATTAAAATAACAATTTTCTTTAACCAGATGTGGCATTAAGCAAATCTTAGCAAACATTAGTAGACTGAAACCATTTTCTAGGCTTAACTAAAAATTTTATTCTGTTTAATCGTGTTTTCTACTGCTTCTCAGGAAAAACCCAAGCTCTGGCTAAGAACTGCCACTCAGCAAAGCAGCTTCAGAAATGAAATGCTTTATTATCTCAGGTATCCCTGATTGTGTCCAGTGAACAGATGCCAACCTCAAACCACATTGATGAACCTGGTTCTGAGCCTGCTGATGTTTCACCAGGATTGTCTATCACCCAATGAAACTGAAGGAGCCAACTGACCATCGTGATAAAGGCTATGCAATTCCTAGACCAGGACAAACACCTAGAATACTTTTTGGTACATCCCAACCCAATGAAGTTATCCTCAGGTTTTGTGAACTTGCTTCCATGCACATTTTTCCAAACACGTGTACCAGAAAGCCATCCAGTGCATGTTAGATAAATCTGGAGCAAAATAAACTGGCGTTCTTCTGGGAAGACCCAGTTCTATTAGCTGGAGTGGCCAAGTCACTATGCCATAATGATGCTTTATTGTTCAGGTCAAAACCAGCTAATAATTCAAAATTCCATAACATAATTATTCACAGTAGGCTTATTGAAAGAATCCACCGATCTACTGTGGACCCACTGCTGGCAGAATTAAGCACATGATGTAACAAAACTGCTGCGTGCTGTTCAAAGACATCCTGTGATCAGGGAACAGACATTACATGCATTGAGAGCATCACAAATTAATCATTCAGGTCTAAATTGACTTCACATGATCAAATCACTCTGTCCAAGGAGCAACTCCTTAATTAGATAGCTTCATACAATACCTGTTTAAAGAAGTTTGTCACTGTCAGAGTAGCTGGTCTAAAACTGGTCAAATTGCAAGCCTCATCCCCACTTGTGGTTCTCTCTAACGAACGCCTTCCGACTATACTGGAATTCCGCCTCTCTGACCACGATCCTTTACGTTCTTCAAAAAACAAAAATGGGGAGGAATTAAAAAACAGGAGAAAAACAATAGTCCAAGAGCCTACTTTTATTCCAACCAGGATTTTCTACACAAGAAGATAGGTGCTGCATTTGGAAATTATGCAATAAGCGTGATAGAAGAGGTGGTTATGCTAAGACAATCACACTCCTGAGGCATCAGGAGGCTATGAAGCACAGCTGACTACTTCTGCTCCTCTCACAGCAACCTCACCCCAGTGCCTTACTGCTATTATAAAAGTCTTTATCGTGTGGAGATTTATGTATTTCTCTTGCTCTGAAAGATGATGAAGTTGGCAGTTTTGGGGATGCTGAAGAGCAGTTTCAGATGAGCTATGTGGTTCACAAAGATTAATCCACTCCTTTGGAAAATGTTCATCAGCCTGTAACGCTCTCTCAGTCTTAGAAGCCTGGTTTTAAATAATATAACAGATGGTTTGCTTGTAAAATCCTTGAAAGATAAATCCATTTGTTATCATGGACTTTTCTGTTTTATTTCAACCATGACCCAAGACTACCAGAAGGCCTAGGGCAGGGGGAGGAAAGCGATAAAAGGAGCAATGGCAGCTACAGGGTGTGAATCAAGACTTCAGTAAACTCTGGATTTGTCCACATTCCCTCATGCAGACACCAGATACTGTACCTCCTGTGCCAACTTCTACTTCCGTGGAATCTCTTTCCAAACTTCCAGCGCTGCTCACAATGTTCATTAAATGAATGGCCGTCCAGGCAAAAGGCATGCGATACTTGCCTAGTCTTTGGCAAAACTGCTCTGCTTGGCATTTCAGTTTTTCCAACTTTTCTTTATTCTATGAAGAAAATATTCAATCCAAGAGATTAAAAGGAGAGGAATAGGAACAAAAAGATTCTTTTAGCAGGATTGGTAAGTAACAATGGTATCTTTTCTAACCTGCAATGATTTTGTGCTTCAATAGCACCTTCTAGAGGAGGATCACTAAGCGCTAGGCAAACGGACTTCTGCTTCCCAGAACCTGCCATCAGGCCAACAGCACCAGACACAGGACAAGTGGACAGTCAGAGCGGCTGGCTTCATGCTGTTACCTCCTGAATAGTCTGTCAAAGCCCAGTGAGCTCATCTGCCCACTGCCCTTTCAAGAAAAGCTGAATTTTACTCTGTGAAGTCTGAAATGGCATTTCTTAATGTGATTTTACGCAACAGGTGCTCAGATCATCTGGAGTTGCATGGGAAACTGAGAACATTCCTCAAATAAGCAGTATCATACAAGTTTTGTTGAGGAAAAAGAGGAATATGGGAGGACTTTTCCATAATTCTGCATATTAAAGAGCCATTTTTTGCTCTATAAAGGTTGTTGCCTACAGGCCTCTAACAAGCCCCCAGACAGAGGGCTGGATAACAACAGAGCACGCTGTTTCTCACATTCTTCTAGTTCAGGACATGCTTATGCACTTTGCCTGGAAGATCTTCAAAAATCACCTTTTCACTTACATTCCCAAGCATCCTGCAAATCCAATTCAAAAACTTTACTTAGCCACATGTCAACTTATTGTTCACAGGAAATGTAGTTTTTTACTTTTGTTATCTATATACCTGAGGTGAAAAATACCCATTTTTTCATATTGTGGTGCAGTGATATAAAGACAGAGGTAGACAAAAAATGTTAACTTCTTTAGCTAAAAATGTATTTGAATTTTAGGAAGCCAGAACTTTGTTAGAGTTTGATTGAAACTAACAAATGAACATTCCATCTCCTTTGAAAAAAGCACAAGGGAAAGCCTCTGATCACAAGAAGGGCTGGCATCTCTGTTTCCGTCTTCATCCAGTCCTCACTATAACACTTTGATCTTCACTTCGCTCAACCCAACTGTACAAGAAACCATTTTTGAGATTCCTAAGCACCACTTCACATCTTATCTACCCAAGGTTTCCTTCCCAAGCTCACTTGCACATCTTACAAATTGGAGTTGTAAAACAGCATACTGAGCTCAAGTTAAGAGATTTCTCCTTCTGACTGCTAGTAACATCAGAGATTTGCTGTGCTGTAATCACTGTTGTATTGGAGAAAGCATTTCAGAAAAACAAATAGTAGCCTGTGGGTGAAAAGATCAAGGAAAGGCCATAGTCCAGGTGTCAGTGAATTCTGCAGGTGCCAGCAGCACTCCTGTTTGCTCCTGACTGTACCAAACCTGCAATTCCCACTCAGACTCCAATATACTGCAAAGAGCAACCAGCTACCAACGGCAGAGAATGAGATGGCATTCTTCCCTGTGTGGAAACCTCTGCTTTCAGGCCTGCAAGGAGACAGGCTGCATTTAAAAGGGATGGATTTAATGAGGGAAAGACAAAGAATCCGCCAAACTGGGGCAGGACAATGCTATCCACTGCACTTCACAATTCCCAGGACAATGCCCAAACTGTTAAAGACAGGAATTAAAGGAACACTGTTAATGAAAAACACAAACACTAAAGTATAAAAATCTAAAACTGCCCTTACTATATGTAAAAAAGACAGCTTTATCCTGCTGTTGAGTGTGGTCTTTCTTTACAATATTACAAAAAACAAAAATCAGCAGAAAAAAGCAGAAAAAACCAAACAGAAATACGCTGCAATTCAAAACCAGGCCTGAAGGAGAATCTCCTCTTAACTTACTTCATCCACTTTCCAACCCTTCTAGAGGAAGGTAGAGGTACTGTGATGGGGTTAAGCTGCAGAAGCAATGGAAAAGTTGAAATTTTACTGCATCAAAGGCTGCCTTCACTTGACCCAGCTGTACGCACACAGCTGATCCTCTGGGACAGGGAATCACAGATGACTGAGCTTGATGGTAACCACACATCTCCCCTGTCAGCTACAAAAACCGATGACCTTTAACTACTCTACCCCAACAAGGCATCAAGATTCAAGGGTCTTTGACTCCTTTTTGGCCTTTAGAATTTGACTGCCTTCTTAATTAAAAATGGATCCTTCTAACAACAGGAACAGTATCAGTGGCTGTTAAGTCCAAGGTAAAAGAAAATAATGTATGTTTAATTTGTTAATAACAAAATGCCTTCAATCACTTGTAGCGTGTTTAATCAAAACATCAAAAACATTCTTACCTTTGCTGCATCAGATTCTTTAAAAATCATATAAGGCTCTGCACACTCCCCAATATCTCCCTGCTGTAATACTTTTTCCAGCTGAGAAGGGAAAACGAACCGTTATAAGGACATGTATCCAACAAGGACTGTTAAATTAAACAAACACTAGGAAGCAAAAACTACTACAAAAGAGTTAAAGCTTGATTTCCCTTTGTGAGTCAGGGAACAAGCACTGCACTCAAGTTATTAGAACCGTTAAGTTCCCAGGTCTCCAGCTATAACTGAATCACAAGTGTAAAATATAGGTTCAAAGGGAACCACTTCATTTTGGTTTGATCTGTTCTAGAGCCACTTTCAGCTCATTTTTAAGGTCTTAAAGACAGCTTACACTGTCTTCAGCATCATCATTTTCAGAATTCCATTCTTATTTCTGTTCACCATACTAAGGGCCTACTGCAGCAGCACAAAACAGTGCATCAGATGTGCTCAGCTAAAACAAGCACTATTTTAAATCAGTGTGTTTGCAAATCAAATAAAGAAATAATCAAATAATTAAAGTTAGGCAAAGATTACATTTGCTTCTGAAGTCTGAGTAACACAAAACTGCTTAACACCCAGTTTCTGATAGAAATCTCTTCCCTGTCACATGCATGAAGACTGTTCCTCTCAGCAGAACCCTGACCCTCCCTCCCACGCCCACTACTTTGCACATGCTGTTACTAGATTAGAATATCTTTAAACTTCTCCCATGCTTATAAAGTGCCATTCATACTTCTCTATTAGAACTCCAGGAGGCTATCACAACCTAAGGAACAAAACCACATTCCATCAAATCTTGCACTCCCTGGTGAGTTTATGCTAGCAATAACAGCTGCCTGAAAAGTGGTTTCCCAGTGAGTAAGACCCATGTGAAAATTCACCCTATAAGGCATACTATGCATCTGTCTTATTTATCCCTGGCTATATCCTTTCCATCATCAAATAAAAAAAAAATCACCTAAGCCACCAGCTCCTCTTGGATCACTGGTTTTACAAGCACTAATGTGCAGTCACAAGCTCTTTCAGCCAGATCCCCATCTCATAAATATGGGGTTTTCTCTTCCTCATATCTTGTAAAAATCAGGAGAGTGAATATGTGGACACAGGCAGAACATGATTTTTAGAAGGAATTCAGAGAATCATACAAAAACCTGGAGATCAGAATATCCTCCAACACTACTGAAAGCCTTTCTGTCACCTGGGACTGTTCTGTTATGCCACAAAGGTTTAATTCATTTTCAAAAGCTTATTTCTCGTGTAAGAAGCAGTGGAAAAAGAACTTGCACAAACCTTAGTCAACAGTTCTCAAAACACAGCAGGCAATGTAACTGCTACCTGTAAACTGAAAGCACATCTCAAACATCCCTTTTTACAACAGGATGATTTTTATGCAGAGACCAGCCACAAAAACTGATTCAAATGACAATCTAAACTAGTAACATTTGTGCACTCATTGAATCAAATCAAGGAAGAGAAAATAACTTTTATCTTTGTATACTTTATTCCAGGAGTGACCAATGTGGCATTTTATTTCAGTTAAGGATCTCCCTCTCTTAGCAATTTCAATTCTTAAAGACAGTTGAAAATCTGGCTTAAGGGCATATATCATTTTTGAAATGAGATTCAGATCAATATATATTTTTAAATCACTCACTTATCTATCATTTTAAGGAGTCAGCACATTGTTTCATATGAAAACCAAGGTCAAGCCCCAGAAAGCTGCTCTATATCAAGCAAACCTTTGTGCTCTTTTCAGTTTTTCAGTAATACAGCAATGCATATCTCCACTGAACTGTTTCTGTTACAAGGGAACTTCGCGTACTAAGTAAGAATATCTGAAATGAAACAGAATTCTGTGGTGCTGGTGTTTATACTTTTGAGAAAAGAATTCTGCTCTCCAAATGTAAATAAGAAGTCAACTGCTCAGCCAAACTTGTTTATATTTTATTTTAAATACAAAACAAGAGACAATAATAAATTACATTTCTCTGGCATTTCTTACCTTTATTACCAGAAAGACATCTTGAGAGGGGTAAGTGATAGAAAAGATGGCAGATCTGGCCAGTGTGGATATAGCAGCAGGGGGGACATGTGGACGAAGCATTCCTTTCATTTGTTCAGAGTTTAAATCAAAGTAGAAATTTTCTGAAATCTAAGGAAGAATTTGGATAGCTTCAAGCATTAGTTATACTTCTCATTTTTGCTAAACTCTTAATAAACACAACAATTTCAAAACACAAGTAAAAAACTACCAACAGTGTCTCCTTTCAAACCACATATTAAAAAAAAGAAATAAAAAAAAAGGGCTGCCTCCTTAAGAAATCAAGGCAGGCCAGTGGGAAAGGAAATGGAGGAAACAATACACACTACCTATAAAATTTCCTCCAGCTCCTGTAAGGTATGTAGTTCCATCACAGTACTAGAAATTACAATTGCTATCTGAACTGAAAATATCAAAGTATCAAAATAGAAAATGATCTTTAAGATCATTCACAGGAAAAGAAAAAAAACAACACATCTTGAAAGACAGACAGTGAGCTTTCTATGCTGAAACTCCAAATTCTGGACTGTATCAAGGCTTCAAAGCCAAAATGAATGTGAGCTGGTTATCAACACCAGAGGTCAGTAAAGAACTGACTATGTTAGAAAAAAAAATGGAGTAATGGGATGATAAAATTGGCTTATGAAATGTGATTTAAATATTAAACAAAGTTCACATAATATTCCACATACTCTCATCTACATAACTTAAAACTCAATGCATTAAATTCAAGTCTTAAAGAGATAAATGTCAAAATGCATATTTTTAACATTTTTCTCTCTACTACTGCTACTATCTTGAATTAGGAAAACTAAGAGACTCTTCAAATATTAAATACAGAACATAAATAGGGGATTAAATATATTTTGCATTTCCTGTAACTTAGACCTTGAAAAGACTCCTGAGTTTTGTTTTGATTTTAGCAATTTTAGCACGGATGACTTTTTTGTGCATTATTAAAATATTACTTGGACACATACCATGCTGCATCACAAAAAAGAGATTAAGAAAGTCATAAAAACTTAATCTAAATAAAAGGTTTCAGTTACTTAAGTCCTCTCTGGGGAATAGACTTTTGAAAGCCAAGATCGGACCAGATATATATTCTGATTTCAGGCACTCACATATTAGATAATATTTTTAGAAAAGTGGTTATACTTCAACTGTTTTACTAAGCAGAAGAAGAACACCCAAGATGGTTCATGAAATGCCTTCATCATTCTTCCAATGACTGGTATGTCACTGTCTTCATAAAGGTTTGTTTCCAGAATTAATTACACCCTTTTTTTTTTTTTTTTTTAATACAGGTTTGGTAAGGCTTCAGTGGAAATGTCATCACTCAAGTAACCTACCTTTTTCTTTTCTTTAACATCATACAAGGCCAAACTTGCAAAAATGGGCTCAATTTCTATTTCAAATCTTGAAAGAAAGAAACACATAAAATCAGTTGACCTGCATTTTATAAGAAAGAATAACCTACCCTCTCCCCAAATCATTCCTGGGTGACAGCTGACCACTGTTAAGCTGAGATGTCAGTCAGGAACAGCTGAGTCAACCTAAGGGCTTGCCCCTGCTGAAAAGGGATCTTGCTCCCCAGTTTTGCCCTCACTGCTCTCCTGTCCTGCTTCCTCTGCATTGTCTCTGCTCACTTCCACCAGGACACGCGTTGGTGCTCCCTGGACCTTCTGAAAGTCATTTCAACTCATTGACCCAACAGAAAAGCTGGCATTAGGGTCACAGGACATAAAGCATACTTCCATAAATGCTTTTATCTTCTCCAAGTGTTGCTTGAAAGCTAAACAAAGCAACCTAATAGCTTCCTTAAAGGGAGAGAAAATATTAATTAGGACAGCCGGACCACTTAGCTCCTCTGATTACCTTGAGGAGTTGCTGATTTACTATGCTGACCTGTTGATAGGGCTAAAGAGTCAACTGCTCCTCCCAACATTACTGACCAGAAAGCTCCTTCCCTCGGGAGTTGGGAACAGCTATTTTTGCAATTTTCAACATTTAACTTTTGTCAGAAAACACCCATATCTCAAAAACTCTCTCAGAAAGGCGTCAGTTGTTCAGAATAACTGTTATCAAGTATTTATGCTAACTGGAACACTTCCAACAAAAACACTAACCTACCACAGAGAGCTAAACTTGTTGTTAAATCACCTGGGAAGTTAAAGAAATCAAAAAACATTCAAAATCTGTCCCTACACTTAAGTGAGCAGGGGCTGAAATGCCATTCTCCTCTCTGCACCTCCTCCCTGTGAAATTAACGCCCAGTCCACAGTGGGATCCACCCATGGCATCCAGTCCATGCACAGAGCTCTCAGCTTTTCAGCCTGGAACTCCTTCTGCCAACAGGGAGAACATGCAGGACTGCCTCATCAAACAAGTATTTTCTCTAGTTTTGCAACAAAGGTGAGATTAACCTGAAAATGACCCTGCTTAGGTCATCTTAGCCTTCTCCCTGGGGAAGAAACCATGTACTTCTCTCTGCCTCCAAGCACGATCCTGGATGCTTGCTATTACAACTGTTGAGTACGGTTTCAAAGATGACTGTGGTACACAAACAAGCATGTACTTGGGCAGATTGCTGTAAATTTACAGTCAGCAAGAGATGCTTAAATAGCAGAAATCATTAATTTCCAGCATCTAACTTATTTACACTAAAGACACCATCCTTTGGAGAGGAAGCTCCACTGCTACTGCATATTATGTTGTTCCAGTTCATAAAAGGCTGCAAAATCAGTTCATCTCTATGGCTATATTAGGTCCTGGAGTACTCTACGAGCAGGAGATATGTCCCACACATATATCTCAGTTATGAGCCACAATGTAGTCTAACTGGAGCTCTCTAATAAGAAGGGTTGACCTAACTGAGGACACAGAAGATGAATACAGCAGTGTGGAAAATCAGTTTTGTACTTTATTTCTCCAAGGGAATAACAGTAAAATTTTACCTTGTGTTATTAGAGAAGAGTTATAGGCAATGAACCAGCTGCAGGTAACCCTATATTCAGGAGCTCCACTTCATTAAACTTGTTTAACAGGTTTCTATTCCTCCAGTTAATGCTTGCTAAGTATATAAAGTCTTCACTCTTAAAGGGACACAGTCAAGGTTGTTGAGACTAAACTTCAGCAAATCTTTGGTTGTCTTACATTTGAAGGCTTAAGCATTCTTAATTGTTTTTTTCTTTTTTCCCCTCCTAAACATCCATGTTACAGAGCTGAACACCGATGACTGGCTAACTTCAGAGCCCTGAATGAGTCTAATAAAGCATGTGTGCTAGTAACACGGAACAGGTATAGCTACAGGCTGGCTGGAAAGCAACACAGAGAAAAGCCAAGGAAGGCAAACACTTTCCAACTCTGATGCACACTGCTGTATAACTTATCCTTTACAGAACTGACTTTTAAGCCTATGACCACACCAAACAATGTTACATCCCTTCAAGGGTAATAAACAAGGCAGCAGAGTTATTGCAGATGCACATGGATACAACAGCAGATTTAAATACTCAGTTTCTGTAATGCAGCCGTCTGTTGGAGTGATACTTACTTAAGGGACAAACACTTCACCAGGAGTCTTTGGCCAAAGTGTTCTTTGGGTACTTCAGGGACACTAAGTCGTTCTATAGGCTCCTCCTGAAATTAAGAGACACAACACTTGTACAAACCACTAATAGCATTATGAAGCAAAAAGAAGTATCACTTTTGTCTTCAAAGACACTAGCACCAACTTAATCCAAGGCTTGCCAGCATGTTGCGTACCACAGCAGCTATAAATATGCTAAATTAAATTCCTTTAATGTTTCTACATAATAGGGGATTGCGTAATCATAGAGGAAACCCAGTCTTCAGGAAGTAATATCTATGGCAAGACAATAAGCTAAAAACCACGTGACCCACAAAATAGCTAAGGTTCCCATGGATATTAAACATAGGTGATCTTAACTCCTTTAAATCCATGGCAGACTGACAATTTTCACATTCCTTAAATCCTTCACTTACTTAGGCTCAGCCATATGTATATAAAAATACCTCATCTGGTGCTGGATGTAGTGCAAAAAGCTCCTTATGCCTACTGGACTTCCTCTGATCTTCATTGTGGTGGTCAATCTCTTCATTTGGGGTTCGGTCCAGTAGGTTTGGGAGAAGAGCATCTGGAAGGGAGTTCTTCAGATCAAAAATACTGCATGCCCAGCTGCCCCGGGGAGTATCATCAATCGACATTGAACGTCGTTTAAGGTCATCCTGAGATTCAACAAATTAAAAGCAACTTATAATGGGAAAGGGACTGCACTTTAAAAATGCGATTATAAATTAGGTTTTATGTAGCAAGGTTTTAAAGGTACATTACTTGTTCATCCTGGTAACTGTTGCCATCTGGAGCTTCATCAGACTCAAAGATCTGTTTGGGGAGCCCCTTTTGCCTCTCCTTCTGTTTGTCTAAGGTGTTGGGATTAAATCCAGTTCCCAGTTTGTGGTATCTGAAAACCAAGTATTTTAAATACAATCTTAGCACGCTTTCTGACACCAAATCCAGAAGCAGAATTACAGAACAAACCCAGTATTATCAGCATGGGTCCACTGAAAGCATAAACTGCTCTCTGCAAACAATATTTCCAGTCACCCTCCACCATAGCTGGGTAACAATCCAACAACCAGTATTCCAGTACTACAATGTGACTCTGTTCGACTGTAAAGCAACCCTGGGTGATGTCAAAAGGAGGATTATCAATGGCCAATTAAGGTCATCATAAAATGTGCAATTGTGATGCCAAGCTTAAAACAGGTCAAGAACGTGAGGACTGAAGGCCAGTGGTTCTGCTGGAGCAAGAGCTGACTTGGAGTAGACAATATTAGTAACTTGAAAGCCAAAACAATGACTTCAGGTAAGACTGCATGAAGCGCCCAAGTCCTGAGCACCTCTGGAAAACACACAACTTTCCAACCCCAACAAAAATGAGCATCTTCTCATAGCATCTTTATAAGCAGAATCAGGTCCTTCAGAGCCTTCCAGGGTGTAAGAGTGCTTGCTAGTAAACAGTCTGTCTACTGTTGCTGACAAGATCAGATCTCTTTGACTAACAATTTTTTTGATACCAAATGGTACTATGTCTTTATTTACACACTCATATGGCCAGAGCCACAGCCTCCTTACAATACACACTCTAAGGCAGTCCCAAAGAAGTGCTGGGGTCACATCTCGAATTAATTGTTCTTATCACGCCCCATTACTAAAGTCACCACAGAAGGCTGCACAGACATGTGAAAACCACGGAGATGCTAGCAGGGAATAACGAAAGGGAGGAGAAAAAGGAGGATAGCATTTTCCTCACTAGATTATAATTCCTGGGAGCTGAACAACATGATCTGTATAATCCTCACCTGGAGGTCTGCATTTCAATCACAGCTCCACCAACAAGTGTAAAGTCACTCTAAATCTGACCTAACTTCAGAGGTGCTGGTAATTAATTGCCCTCCTCTGAAGGGGCAAGACAACTTTTGACTGTAGTTCAACAATCACTTACCATGCCTTCAACCCACTCAGGCAACTCTGATGTCTTTAGCTTCATGCCTTCCCTGACACAGAATGCAACCTGCAGCTGATCTGCACAGGACAAAAAGCTCTGGTGTCTCCAACTAAACCCCCTCAGTGAGGAATCACAGCCAGGTATTCCAGATACCAGTGAAAGTCACTGAGAAGCCAAGAGGTGTGCTGGCTGGGTGGGTCACATTGTTCAAGCCTACTACACATGCTAGACTCTGCCCACAAAGGCTGGGAGTTAATAAAGCATCTCTCTCTCTCATGTTTCTTTCTGGTTGGGGGGGGTTGGGTGTTTTTTTTTTTTTGGTATGAGATTACAAAACACATTTTTATTAGGTCATCTTAGCACTGCAAAGCATATCTTCAGCATCCCCTGAAGTGGTTCGCAGGACAACATTAAACCAGTGAATTGTAGCAACAGCCACAAGGGCAGAGCTGTAGCTGTAGTCAAGTCATTTGTAGGTGATGCACATCACATGGATCACTTACTCCTTGACAGTGGCTCTTGAAGTTATCAGGCTTTCAATCATCTGAGAGAGTGTATGTTCCAAGTAAAGCTCCTCAGAAACCTTCCCGCTAATTTGCATAAATTAATCAATGCATGTACGTTCTCTAAAATGTTCACTCATTAGGTAAGTGTTGTGATAGTTCAAATATTAACAATTACTTGTTTAAATTATGTACTTTCTCAAATTCTCTTAGGGACTAAATGAAAGCTGCAGAGGGCACCTTATCTATCAAGGGGTTGTAACTGCACATAAATATTATATAATTACAAAACTAATGCAACTGCTCTCTAAAAAGAGCTAAAAACATATGGAACAAAGAAAGAAACAAATGCTGAAAATAATTTTACTTGTTCGCATTCCCTAATTTCTCCACCATTCTAAAGCAGCAACTGTTGACTAAAATGGCCTAAATTTTCAAAAATGCCCCAAGGGGTTTTGACATCTGAGATCTGATTTTCAAAACACAAAGCATCATTTCAGCTAAAAACAAAGCATTGGTTCAGCTGAGCTAGGCAACCAAAAGCTGGGACACATGGAATCAGTAGCCAGGACGGTAATTTTTGAGCCTACTCATACCAGCTAGTCAACCTGCAAAAATACGAAATCAAGCTGACAAATACCACAGGGAACTCACTTTCTGTTCACAATCGCCCAGTCTTCTGTGTAACTTCTTACACAGTCCCTCACATGGGGGTCCATCTCACTGTTGAAAGAACAGAAACAAACACCTTCAAAACCACAGACACGATAACGACTTCTTAAACACACATACTTTCACTTCGGTTTATATTTACTCTTCCAGGCATCTGCAACCAAAAATTCCAGGCTTCAGCCTTGCAGATACTCAAATGCAGTACAATTAATTCCCTTGAGCCAGGTGTCACCCTGTCACGTCCTACCTCTCTTCAGGCACAGCCGACACAAGCGTTCGACATTCTCGGGGGGTGTACACAACCTCAATGTCATCGGAAGGAAACTCAAGCAAGTCTCTCAGGGGTCCAGACTCCACTGCAATTGGGTGTGTAATAAGGTAGTCCTCCAACTCAACCGGGTCCACTGCTTCTGTAAGCGGTACCTGGGGAAAAACAAGCGACAGAAAGGTCTTAAAACACGCTGAAAGAAAAAAGAAAAAGCACAAGCACATGTTCTACTTTGTTTTTTAAATCAGCTTTTCTGCCTTGTTGAGGAAACTTGAGCTAACATCAGATGATAATTAACCTTAGTGGTGTTAACCTTAGCTAATACACATCACAAAGCTATTTTTCAAGTCTTTATCTTTTATCTGATATGTCTCTGGATATTTCTGTGATGCATACTATCATCACCTAAAAATAAAAACAAACCCCAAATTAAAAAAAGAATTTTCATCTATTTTCAAGAAATTCATCAGCTTGCATCAAAAGAAAATTTTGTACTTTATTCCCCACGTGTATGACTTTGGATTTATTTTTACCGTGCTCTGATCACAAAGGAAACCTTCATCCTGATCCAGGATGCAAGAACTGTTTCAACTTCATGTGCGGCCCCCAAACAGAAATCCAGAGCAGGGGCTGATTTACCAGGAACTTAAGAAGCCACAGAACTCTAAAGACCAACATTATTTTGAATTAAACCACCTCTCTGGAGAGCACAACACAATGTTTGTCTACCACAGATACAAGTTTAACCACCCCTTCTCCCTGATATTAGGCCCTTCAGTGCAACGATGACCCTGCCTACTCCAGGAAGGTACACTGCTCCAAGTAAAATGGACACTTGACAAGCATCTTTACTGGGCACAAAGCTTGCACCCAAAGTGCAAGGAATGACTGAACAAACACACGTGCAGGAAACCAGCAGATTTCACTGGAAATACTGATCTCACCATACCAAAAAAAAAGTGAGCTTTTTCTAGCTACATGAAAAGAAATGATGCATAAACTGGATACATACTCACATTGCATAACTGCATTTCTGCATATGTATATTATATAAATACATATATATATTCTGAGATCATTATGCTCTGAGGCTGTACATAAACATAGACATTAAGAAAATGGAACACTAAAAACAAGTTTTGAGGAACCTGTCTCTACAGCAACTGACAGATTTCCTAGAATTCCCTGGCACACCCCAGCAAAGCTGAGTGCTTTAATATGAGTCACAAATACATGACAAAATTCAGCATTTTTTCTTTACTGCTTCCTCTCTCCTGTCATCCAGATTATTTCTGTGGGACAGGGAACTATCCTGTAACTTGTCTTCTGCTGGAAATACCTTTAAAAAGAATACTTAATAAATAAGTTCTAGACATGCTTCTCAAAAAATTTGCTATACCAATCCCAAATTCCAGTTTTAAAACTTCTATTGCCAAAAAATTCTGAAATGAATCAACTTTTTATTCAAGGAAAAAGACTTGGCTAATGCAGGGGGTATTGAAAGAATCTCTCCTACCACAGCCAACTTCAATGAATACTACAATTTTCTTGAAATACAGAAGGCAAATTCTTCACCAGAAAAATGGCGTGACTCCAATGAAGTCAGGTGAGTTGGACCAGATGTCTTTATGCCAGATAAGAATCTGGTCCACCAAAAAAATATGATGTCTAGGAACTCAGTATTTAGTTCTGCAATTTAGGTAAAAAATACAAAGTAATTTCTGTGTAAAGAAACACACCACCATCATCATCATCTATTTAATTCTGACCCTATAACCTTTCTTCCCCTTCTAATCCTGAACTCTTGAAATGAACTTAAAGTATGTGGTTTGGAGAACTTTTGAAAATGCAAACCAGATACTTTTAATTGTTTTCATCACTGCAACACTCACAACGAGCAGAACTTGTCATTGCTCTTTCCCACATTACAGTTAACATGTCATCACCTCACACTATCTGTTCCTTACATACAGATAGACCAGCTCCATTTGGCACTAGATAACTGACAAAACATACAGCACTGAAGTGTGACAGTTTATTATTGAGAAACTGCTAAAAGTGCATGTTTTTTCAGAAGAGCCGCTGCATGACACTACTGCTACTTCGCGTGCATAGAATCCTTTCTACCGATAAACCTCAAAACCAAAGAAGAGTAAGAAACTCTTTACAAATGAAGATAAAAATAACAAAAATCACTGGGCAAAAGCTGCAGAGGCACCGGGAAAAGACACTTCCCCAGCTCCTCTCACAACCAGTCCAGAGCCCTATCCATGCCGTGATGCAGCTCAGAGCTGGACGCTGAAAGCACCCTCACTGGAAGAAGGCCAGAGGGTTACGGCAGCCTGGGAGGGTGACTTAAAGCTGTTAACTGACCCTATTTTTTAAGCCTTAACATTTTAAGACTTACTTTTACTCCTCCTGCTGACCTCCCTTCCCCAGTGGCAGCTCCAAAGCTAAGGCAGCTTCCAGTGCACTTCTCAGCAAAACTGAGCTGACCATGCAAGTGTTGTGTCTCCATCTGCACAAACTCAATTACCTTCGCAGCTCCCCAGGATAACAAAGAGGAAACTTCTCATTCCCTCTGATTTTACTAATCCACTCATCCTGATAAACAGAAGACAATTACACACAGGTGAGGAAAAAACCCTCTGGATTAACACAGAGTGGAGAGGGATATGCAGGACCGAGCCAGCACAAGACAGAGACTGCCACTGCCCCAAAGACACCATGTTTCCCCATTCCTGGCATTTTACAACTCAAATTTCACTTGTCCAACAAGATCATTGTAATGTATTGGACAAAAGATGAATGAACTGGCTTCGCTAGTTAAAAGCACCTAATCGGGAAAGGCAAGCAGTGCTTAGGGGTCTATCCAACACCGTGTCCCCCGTCTGCACTCCAGGGCTTTCCAAGCCCTTCACACATCTCACGATTAGGCCCAAAGTTGCAATTCACAATTTTCCAGTTTGTCTCTTCAGATGACTATTGTACCATGAAGATGTAAACAAACATAAAAGTCAAACCCAGAAGCTTGTATTAGACTCACCATCTGTGCAGCCAGAAATACTTTCTAGCACCTGAGTAAACAGGCCAAACATAAATTCATGGTTATGAAGAGGAACTACTTCGTGTCAGACTATTGGCAGATAAAAGGCAAGCACATTATTTTAAGCTTTAGATATTTGTGGGGGAAGAAGTGATAAAAGAGGAGGAGGAAATAAGGATGAATAAATGCACCAAAAGGAAAATGAACCCAAATGGTGTCCCCATGTCTGAACCGAACCACGAGAGCTTATCTCATGGCTCTCACTGCTGATGGCTTAACCTTTCCTCCCTCCTGCTTTATGCTCCTGCATATGAGTGCACTCTGCATATTTATGCACTCTGAACCTGTGGATGAGACCAAGAACAGACACAATATACAAGAGGCTATTCCTGGCGTTATCCAGCCAAAGCATCAGTCACCTGAAATCGTCATTTGAACCCATCAGATCGAATGCGCACAGTGAAGGAATCAAGACAACTTCACATAAAGACCAGGTTACCCAACCTCACCATCAACTAAGGAGCAGAACCTGCTCTATCACCTCACCTCCAAGCCTCCAGGCTCAACTTACCTCCTCACAGCACCAGGAAGAATAAGGAGGTACCCAAGAGCCGACTGCCCTGGCCCATTAGGATTGTGATACTTTCCCAGTTCACAAAAGTTCCACTCTTATCCTTGTGCACTCTGATGAACAGCTGATTGCCAGATTACCACAAGAACAGCAAGCCCTGGTTCCAGGTGCATAATAAAAGATTTTGAAATCTGCTGCAGCAGAAATGGGGGAACAGCTGAGGAGCTACAAAGCTGTCCTCTCCCACAGCCCTGCTTGCTGGCAGGCTGCAGACAGCATATCTTCATCCCGCTTCCAGGAAAAAAGCCTTTTCGATTCCTCATGAACGCTCCTAGGAAGCAATAGTAGGTGCCTCCTCCACAAAACACAGCCAGTTTTTCTTCCTCAGACTTCCAAAGGCAGAGGGACGGTTTCAGTCAAGTATTTGCAAACATGCAGTCCACCTACCAGGTGGCTAATAAACCTAATAATGCTGGAGTGTTACTGTAAGAAATCATTGACAGGGTGTCTGTTCCTTCCAAGAAGAGTTTATTAAGGCCCTCCAGAAACCAAAGCTGTACAGGAGCTCCCACCATCTTCCCCACCAGGACTACGGAACAGTCTAAAGTAATGGCAACTACACATGGCAAATAAGCAAAGGAAAGCCTGCTCCCAGAGTTACAATTGCTGCTCTCCTAAAAAATACTCTTCAGTTTTGTGCGAGCTGTAATTACAGAAAGAAATTTGCACAGCCTTTCGGACAATTCCTTAACACAGTTTTCACTCAGTCTTTATCCCAGGATCAGACGCTGCCACCTCACTCAGGGCAAGCACTATTCGTGTTATTAAGATGAACAGGAATACACAGGGAGAAAGGAGCCACCCGGTATGAGTAAAAGGGTCATAACCTGCTCCCTGCCAACGTAAACACCAAATACAATGTCCTGATAAACTGGAAGTACAGAAGAAATCAAACGTGACTCTCCGTTTTTCAGGCTTACACAGCCCAATTACCCCAAATCAAACACATCACTTGCAAATAACATTTCTGCATATATATGTTCCTAACCTGACCAGAGACACACGCTCTGTCAGCTTAATTAAGACACCAGCCCGATTGATTTGGGTTATAGAAACTACTTAACACACACGTTCCATGGGTGCATCTGTGTTGTTGCAGTTACGGCTCTCAGCAGTTGCATCACAAAACCCTATTTCAAAGGTTTACAACTCTTCTGCAGCGTGGACAGTCAAGCTTTCTTCTTTAAGGCTGTGTTATTCTTCACTGTTATATCCCCTTAAAAGCTTGAAAATAAAGCTTCGTTTCCTATCGACTTTGTCCTTCTCTAGACAGCAAACATTGTATTTTGCTGTAGTTTTAGAGCATTGCTAGCCGAAATATGTCTCTCTCCTATTTATTTCCTTCTTTTGAGCACCTACCTGCCTCATCATCATCGGTTACAAAAGAAGCATCTGCACAAACCTGGAAACACAGGCAGAAGCCTCTGCTAGAGTATGTGGTGTAACTCCATGCAGGGTAACAAACCCCCATTTACTTTAGCCAAGCGTCTCACCCAAGGACTGCAGGAGCAAAGGGTGAGCAGGCAGGGAAAGCTACACCCGGTGCACCGTGCTGCAAAGCACACAGCCTGCTCTACCCCACCAAGGAAGAAAAAATAAAAATTCAAAGGCCAGATGTGTATTAGACCTGCTCTGTTGTGGCACTCCTGAGAACAGACTGCAACCAGCTCCCTCGTGCACGGAGCAGACCCCTCTTGACAAGCAGGACTTCTCACCTGGCCCAGTGACCAGGGGTTTGCCGAGCGGCAGTGCTGACCGCGTACGGGGAAGGCAGCAGCAGCCATGCTCAGAGGGAGCTCAGCCAGCAGAAGTGTGCAGGGCAAGGTGATTCAAAAGGCAGCAGGGATGCCTCACTAACAAAGGCAATGGGAATTCTTGCCATAGATGCACTTTTCCATCATGCTCAAGAAATGACCAAAGGATAAGTATTTAATTAGCATGCCTGAACGGCCTTCCTCTCCAGTTCGCTGCCTTTCTGAACCAATTACACCTACACCAGTACCTAAAGACTACAGGTCTGCTCTCCTGGGCACTGTACAGTAGCTCAGTAAGGACCACAGTAGCAACCAGGGAAAAAAAAGGGACAAATATCATCTCAATCTCACAGATACTGGCTGAAGCACAGAAGAAGTCTTATGTAGATCACTGTGGTGTGCCCTGGCATCCAAAGGCATTCAGATTTTCACCTGAAGGACTTTAGCCTATCCTTTCCCCACACAAACAGCTGGGCAGAGGGGATATTTCTAGATCCTGTTCCAGAACTTTGTTGCTTAATTCACACGTGTTGTACTAAGCATCACGAGTAGTCTTGTGGGACATGCTTAGAGCAACACACCCAGCTCCCAGCTATGATTCTGCAGACTCTTCCAGCTAGCATATGTCAGCAGAGACATGAAAACCACTGTGTCCCCCATGCTTCCCTCTCCCTCCCTCACCTCTGCCCTCCCAAGATGCTTATTCTCACAGGGAGCCACAACAGCACTTTAAATGTTTATGATGTGATGGCTTGGCAGGATGCATCTGGCAGAACAAGGATTTGAACTCAAGTTGCTCATAGCCCAATCCAAGACCAATTTTCCTTTTATCTAAAATGAGATGCCTAATTCCTAAGGGCAGAGACATAGTCTCTCTGAGGATCCCAGTACAGTTTGGAGCCTGTAAAAATGACAATGGCAGAGACTGGAAAGTTATACCTCCTGCCTCCACTGTGGGGGTAAAATTCTCTGCAAGGATATGATAAGGGAACTTGAAAAATTAATCTTGCAGAGCTCCTCATCACAGGGAGGATCCTGACTACTATTTTTACTTGGCATCTAGGCACTTCTTCAAAATCAGGGTGATATTTCTTGCCAATTTTGAAAGCAGGACAAAGTTCCATCTTAACTTCAATACCTCCTTAAATATTAAACAATTTATAATGTGCTAAAACTGTAACAGATTGTGCCAAAGCTTCACATTCTAAATTAATACCAGCTTCCCACCCACTGCCTCCCTGGGCAAAATCTTGGAAGGACAGAAGAAGCAGATTAACATTTCAAAGCTGAGCCCCAGCTTTCTCTTAGTTATCCTAGGTCTCCAGGGCAAACAGTCACTTCCCTTGTTGAGCATTCAGGAATGCAGATGGCCTGTTCTTGCTGTGGCAGAATCCCGTCACCCTTAAAGGGATATTGGTTATCTCAGGGAACTGCAACGAGAGTCAAATCTGATGTACCCGTAGGAAGGGCTCAGTGTAAATCTGAGAATATGGGAAATGTAACACGCGTTTAAAAAAAAATATCTGCAGGCAAGTTAAAGAAGATAACAGTTTGAAGAAATATATTTGGTAAACACAGGCATCAGATTTATTTTTAAGTTTGAACTACAGGCCACAGTCATCCTAAGAAGTTTCAAAACATGAGCAGTACAATATTAACCCCTGACAATGCTCAAGTAATTAGAAAACATGTTGGTTTACTTGCATAAAATACGTTTTCTTTCACCTAAACACTCCAAAAATTCTCACGGCTGGATCCAAATTCTAAGAATCCCATTATTTGCCTATTGATATTACTGCATTTCAGAAGACCCACACTCCTAATTTCATATGCCTGATAACTAGTAAGCACAGAGAACTCCTGCATTTAATTTTTTTGCTGCATTTGTAATACATGGAAATATTCAAATGAACCAAGGAGATTCCTAGGCAATCTCTGCTTTTCATCAACAGCTACCAACCCTCAACAAGGATGACACCTCCCCAGTCATAAAGTGCAGTCATTACCTCCCCATACATGTGTATTGCCTCTGGAATGCAGTTCTGTATCTCCTGCTTTGCTCTAGCTCTTATTATTTCTTTTGCATGGTGTACTGAAAGACGTAATTACTATAGAAAGTAACTGATAAAAGTCCTTCATTCCAAATTGTAAACGCACCTCAAAAAATTCTGTAAGCATTCTCTATTAAGACAAAAATTGTTTATGAATAGTCTGAAGCCTCCATTGTTAAGATCTGAGAATTTTTAAGTTCTGGATTCTTTTTACAGACAAGTTCAATGATCTGCAATGTGTGCCAAATTCATGTAATATCACAATGCTCAAAATGGAAAAAGGCTCTAATGAAAGGAAATATTTGTAAATATACCTACCTAAAGGGGGATTCTACATGTAACAAATAACAGCCAGCCACAAAACCAGTGAAATGTTCTATGTACAAATATTGCTAGGTTATTTGCTGTTGTAACTGGTTGCTAATGTAAGAAGCCATTTGGGTATAGAAATGTTAATATTAATCAGAGATTAATTAGTTATCTGGGAATACTATAGCGATTTCTTACCAAACCCAAAAAGCCATGAGTTATGCCTCCAAGGATGGGTAAGAAGAAAGACAGTTTCTCCTTTGATGACTAGGAATAATGTCATTTCACCAAGAGAGTATTTGAAGAACCAAGACTTTGATACAGCAAATGCAAGTGCTGAGACTGATCTGAAGGAGCTACCCTCTGATAAATTGTGCCAAAACCGAGAGTGCAGAGACTGAGACAACAGAAACATCAAAGCTCCATTATTACAGAAATGAAAAAGCCAAACAGTTTGACCAGAGACTGCAGAAAAATCACAGACTTCCCACTTTTGGCAGAAACACTACATCAGATCAGCAGAGATGGATCCCCCTGGACCCTTAGGGTTCACACAGGCAAACCACGGTGGCTCTGAACTGTGCAAGCTGCACCGTGGTAACCACAAACGTGCATGTTCTTCTGAGTGGAAAATACTTGGCACAGTCACGTCTCAATTATCAGTGGAAAATGTAATTCATCCAGTGTATGGATGAATTAACCACGAGACACATGAAGACACCAGAGCTGGGCTGCCTGTGTTATTGAGCTCAGGAGCAGCACAATGGGACAGCTGAAGTGGTTTCTGTATGTGCCCAGGTCAAGAAATACTGTGCCCGCCACACTGATGGGGCGCAAAGCTTCACCTAACAAACCACGCCAGTCCAAGCCACCTTTGGGCACAGACAGTCCCAAGGTGTCAGCTCTGTGCACCTGAGCAGCCCTGCCTGGAGACACCAGCAATGAGCCCTAGCGCTCAGCCAGCCCGCTGCAGCCGCACAGCCATCACGGAGTAAGGCTCAGCCTGCTGGCCGAAGCTCTGGGGACCACAGTGGACCTCCAGCCTCGAGTCTCCTTGCCAGCTGTTCCGAGCTGGCTCTGCAGAGCCACGTGAGTACCCCTGCACAGTGACAGCATCAGCCAGGCCGGTGCAAAGCCTGGGTGCATCCACCCAGCCCTGCTAGCCCAGGTAATAGAGACATGGTTCTCCTATTAGCTGAGCGCTAAAAAGGCTAACAATGCATCTAAGCTGCCTTATTATTGCAAAAGACTGCAAGTGCATATATACAAAGGAACAGCTGCAGCAGCACATCTACACCTTACATGCTCACATGTCCTCTGACGTAGACTTACTCCTTCATGCACTCTCGCAGCCAGTACCAAAGCACTCTCCACCTGCTCTCCTGAGCCTTCACAGGCAATCGGCAGCAACACAGATGACAAGGAGAAAGCAGCTGTAATTTAGCATCATGAAGCAGTGATCTTCCAATTCACTGCTGCTTGCTGGGACCGTGGCAGCATTAGCATGAAAGATTGCAAGCAGACCAACAGGGCCTTAGACTGAAAAATTTTACATTGCAATTTGAATCCAATATTAAGAACTTTTTGCAGTTTAGGGTATTAGCAGCATTTCCACTAAACATCAGTTTGCTTATGCATTGTATCCCCAAAAAAAGATGTGTCACAACTAACTTTAATAAACGAACAGTAGGATTTAACAGCATTTTTAGATTCTGAGTATTTATTAACAGGCCTGTCATGAATGCTTCATTTAAGCAACCAAATTTACTTGGTAGAATAACATTTAGTTACAATTAGTTACCTCTGCTAATGTATAAACTGTTTAAGTTATTGCAGATGAATGAGACTCAGCAACCTTTCAATGGGTATCAGACTCACCAATTTAACATATAAAATGCTCGTGACCTCTGCAACAGGACTCACTCAGAACCCATTTTAGAAATAGTTTTAAGTCACTAAAGAAAGCGCCTGCACCAGAGCAGAGTTAACTGTGAGTAATTGCTAATGGGAGGAGGCAGGGAAGAGGATGTGGATGCCTCTCCCATCCTCCCCTGCCTGATGAGGATAGACCATTCAGCAAGGCAGGGCAAAACCTCCAGGAAACACATATAATGGGAGACACTATTAAGCCTTAATCAGCTTTGAGAGAGCGTTAAGACTTGGCTCATTTTCCTTTTCATTTTAGTGATTTTGGTGATAAAATTACTTGGCTCTGAACACTTCAAAACACCCTTTTTTATGCCACATAGGATATGTTTTCCCTTGTAATGTTTTCCATTAATTTGCACAAATTATTTTTTCTTCTTTTAAATTACACGAAATAAACAGCGAGAATATATAAAGGAACCTATATTCTCTTATTGAATAATTACAGACTATCTTTGAATACACAACCAAAATCTGACATCCGATAAATCCAAGACAAAGCTTCAATTAGTCCAGATAATGCCCATAAACCCCACAGTGCTTTACAAAGATATGTAAATGTCAGCACCTTTATTTCACATGAAGAAAATGGAGCTCCAAGAGCAGACATGGTCAGATCACATCACATCCAAGAATCCAGACCTCTTTATTCCCAGACTAATTAACATCTCTTGTAACAGTGCTCCTTCCTCACACTAACATTCAACTATAGCATAACATACACCAACAGGAAGTATTATCCCTAATCCTTTGGAAACAGCTGTGATTTTTCTGTAAAACAACTGAATATACACTCATTCTGCTTATTTGCAATTTCTGTGAAATGCTGCTCTTCTAATTAAAATATACCTCTACAGGCTGAAAAAAAAAACTAAGAAAGTTTTCTTTTCTTAGGCAAAAAAAAAAAAAAATAAAAAAAAATCAAGTTTTGGACAACAACCAAAAACATTTCAATGACTATCTTTGGCACTCAAAAGTGAAGTACTCAGAAATCCAAGATTTTATAAGTCTTTATCTAATTTGAAGAATATAAATATCATTAAGCAACTTTTTAAGCTGCTTAACGTAGAACAAGAGACGGAAACAGCGGGGCTACAATGGAAAAGTGGTCCAGATACCTAGTGATTATTTTCTGTCCTTTGATAACATCATTTGCCCACATAAAGGGATAGCACACACAGGGGAAAAGAGTAGACTACTGAGTCCATTTGCAGATAAAAACCAAAACGCTGCTCTTCCTACAGCAAAGCTGCATAACAAGCAGCCATTAAACAGCAAACTGAGGCATGGACACCAAGATTCAGAGAAAGCTTTGGGTTGCTTCAACACTAACTCACGCTAATCTCTGACAATCCACAATCCAGCTTCATCCAGGTAAAACTACTGCAGAAATCCAGAGAGCACAATCCGGCCTCCGCCAGGCTGCAGCATGCAGCAATGAGCAGAAATGACCGGTGCAGCAGAGGGTAAGCAGACAGAGTTAAACAAGCACCATAGCACAAGGAGTTGCTCAACAGAAAAAAAAAAAACAAAACAACCTTGGAAAGAAAAGAAAGTGGTTAGTCACCAGGGGTTATAACAGCCTGTAGTAAACAGTCCGGTTCATCAAATAAACAAAGCAAATACTCCATCCTGCAAGATGCTGGGGAATTCTTTGAAAGGAAGTGCAAGCTCTCCACTTTCAGTGCATTCAATCAGTGAGGTTGGTGGCAAGAAGCCCCAGCTCCCACGAGAGAATACTGAACCTCTCGATGCACCAAAAATGAGCATAGCTCGTGGCTTACAACCCTGAACACAAACAGTAGGATGCAAACACACACTCAATTTACAAGTGGATTTACAGAGACTTGCAAAACTTCAAAAAATAAAATGTCCTTAATCTAGCTCCAAGACCTTTCCAGCTTCTATTTCTCAGTAACAAACTGTCAGTGCCTTCCGTTCTGGATTTCAAAAATAAAAGCTCAGTGCTGCAAGGACTGCATCCTGCACAGAGTCCCAATTCGGCACATTTGGTTATACAGGAAAAGCCTCTGAATGCTTTGGACCTGTGTCTGTGGTCTGCAGATCTGAGGGATGTGCAATTAAAATCAGCTTCTCCTAAAGTGTCAGAAGGGTGGAGGCTGACAATAATAAACTGCAAGCTCCTGTACAGTCATTTGAAAGCAGTGTCTTCTCCCCAGCTCTACCAAATACTAAATTAGAAACAGTTCTGGCAGCATTTTGTCTGCTGCTTGTGAAGCAAAAGGGAAGAGACTTGCTAAAATCCAGCTGACAGGTTTTTGCATTTATCCTAGGTTCAACCACATGCAAGTCTGTTGAGTGTGAAAAGTCCCTGCACTGGCTTCAGTCAACAAGAAACAGAATGCTCACCTGAGCACAGTGCTGAGGGCCCTGCATTCACAAAAGCAGACATTTCTCCATACAAATGTCTCCATTGGACTGCGTGTGATGAGACTATCAGACAAATTACCACAAGCCAGCTACTATTGGCAACTGTCAACATAGAATCAGTACTGACCTTATCTGGATCATAACTATGGAAGTGCTCAACATGATGAGCAAGATGCACTGGATAAGAGAGACCACATCCCCACTATTGTTAAAAATCCCCCGGTTCCATGCTGCACACTCAACAATGCAACTTGCTCCCATTGTGGATACAAGAAACGCAAGTCACACACAGCTGTATTAGAATATCCATCATTTTAGCGTTAATTTCCTTATTTAAATCCACACTACCCACCCTACTCCAGGCTTTCAAACCAGTATGACTACACAAAACTGCCATTCAGATACAAGGCCTTCTATTTCTTTGTAAAAGTGTAACAGCACACAAACTTCTGAACCTTTCCAGAGCAAACAGTTATTTCAGCTTCACAGCAGTAATGCGTTTTCTCCACATAATATTTATTATCAAACCAGGACAGGCAGGCACAGCAGATTGATGGATGCCTAAAGGAGAGAAATTAACCCAAAATTCAGTAGAAGCAAACTTCTGTCATATTATGCACCCTCAGGAAATAGACTCCCAACTTAACTAAACATACTTTTCCTATGGACTATCTCCTACAAACTACCGCTCCATGCTTCTGAAGAGCATCTCTGCTCAGCACAGAATTTAGTATGACAAACTAGGAGCTTATCACATCAACCATCACACAATGCAGTTTGATAGGAAAGGCTCAGACCCTGCTTTCAGTTATCATGACCTTTTCCAGGATTTTTATAGATTCTTGCATATATTTACTAGAAAATACAACAGTGACAGGATAATGAGGAATACCAGAACTGAAGACAGGGCTGCCAATACTGTGACCAACAAATCTGATCCTGAATTAAGAATTGCAGGTGAAGATCAACAGGACTGAAGCTTCGAGCACGCACACTTTGATGATGGCAGAATGGAAAAACCTTAGAAATAGGAAGAAAAAGTGGAACAGACATTTCAGAGCAAAAGGAGGTGATACAAGGAAAAACAGTTATCAAAAATATGCTTGGCTGAGGAACAGCTTGGAGAGGTACACAGAAGAGATCATGCTTTATGAAAGCAATGGGGAGTAGAAAGGCAATTCAGCCAACTTGTTCCATGATGAAACCACATGTGAGACAAGTGAGGCACTGCAGCTTGTAGGATGGACATCCAGTGAGTCCTTCACAAGCAGAAGTCTATTTCTCAGCTTGCCACAGGGAAACGGATTCAATGACCCTGAGTGCTCCATCCAGTCCTACACCACTAATAGCAGGGGTCCCTCCCTATTGCCTAATACTGGATTATGCAAAAGACCACAGAGAACTGCCAAGTCAGGGCTTCGCATTATCATTCCACACCCCTACAGAGATTGCTGTGATAAAGCATTAGCCCTGGACACACCGCTCTCATTAACCCCTCCTCCTTCATGCTCACTCACCATTAAGGCTGGGCACACAGCTGACAAAGCCAGCCTTCTGGTCTCCTTGCACTCACAGGGCTGATACAGAGGAAAATGACAGGAATTCCAGCCCTCTTCAATCCCCAATGACTCTGGCACAGCAGGATCTCCTTAAAGATCAACCTTCAGCCTACAGTGAAGTCACTCTTCTAAGCTAGAGGTCAACTCAGTCTTGGAGATCCCTTTTGAGATGATACTAGCTCCAAGGATGCATTTGTGCTCTGTATGAGAAAGCTTTTAACGCATTATGTTGGACACAAAACAGTACATGAACTGAGGAAACTCTATAGGACCCTATTCCAAGACAAGAGAAGAACTCTTGTGAACTCAGCTTGCACAGACCATCAAATTCAGGGCGCATTTCCAGTACCACCTGACCTAATCAACTCTCTTTGAAGAAAACAAGAAGCTATAATATTTGTTTTCTAAGTTGACTACTGCAAAAGAAACTGCTGTGACCTCAAGCAACAACCCAAATCAAAGGAACGCTTCCAGAAATACAGTTCCAGCCTGAAAAAGTATGCTGAACTCTTGACATTTTTACCACCACACTGAATAAATTTTGAATGTACCTGTAGGCCATGCAAGAAAATCTGACTTCAGAACAGGTGATTCTAACAACAAGGCCTACATTTCAGCCACTCTTGAAAGTGGACTGTAAATTTGTAAGTAAATACACATTCCTAAGGAAAAACCACATTCAGCTTCCACAATGACATTTAAAATACCTCTGAAGAGTAGATGAGCCACTGTGGTCCCACTCTCAAGAGCAACAAGAAATGCAAGAAAACAGCCACCTGAAGTGCATGAGCTTGCAAAGAGCTCTTGCAAAGGAGCAAACCACACATGCATGTGGAACTTAATGCCCAGTTCAGGCTGTTCTGGGATAAACCAACCAACATCTGGTCAAGGGAGCCCCTTGTCCTACAAAGATTCTGGAGAAACACAAATTCCCAGCCACACTAACTGATCTGCAAGATAGAGACCTCCAAAACTGATGGGTTTTGCATGGAATTTCCTCTGTGTTATCAGGGCCGATTAGGTCAACAAACTGTTAACATTGCAATTTCTTTCCAAATGGTAATGGAAATAACTATGCACACCTTCTTCAGCCTTCCATGTTCCAAGCATTACTTACAGTTGTATGATGAGAGACGCTGCCTCCAATATTGAGGTTTTTGAGAAGCTGGGGAGACCCTCCATACTGCCCTGAGATCTGCTTCCTGACTTCAGCAGCTACAGTTCTGAAACAAGACAGGGACAACATTATTTCTGTAGAAGAATTAGAATGAAGATGATATATCAAATCCACTTTACACTGCTGTTGGAACGAAACCAAATATTCGTGCACTGGTTGGAATAAGAGTGTCACTGGCCAGCAAAAAACAGACCTTCTATATTAAATTCCCAGAAAATCACAAAATTCTTGCAAGGCTGCATATACATATTCTTAACAGCAATTACATTTTTTTTTTCCTTTAGTGAGCTGCTCCCTTGTGCACATCTGTGACAATAAAATGCGTATGACCCTGAGCACAAATAAACTTGTCCCTGGCAGGCCCTTTCCAGTTCCTACCGAGGAAAAGCTCTCCTCCAGTGCTCTCTGCCACCCTCAGCAGTTCCAAGCCTGGTCACACATCTGCTTCTGTGCTCTGCCCTCTCATTTTCACCCCTTGCCCATTTTTGGTTTTTGCAGTCAGAGAGATGAGGACTGGCAGCCACTTTCCACCCAATATCTAACCCCTTCAACACCCAGCTCAGGGGCAGAAAAGCAGTCCCACGCAGGGTGGGTTGAAATGTCTAGGCAATGACAAACGGGAAACAACCGATGTGAAAGGCAGCAGTGAGGCTATGGTGACTAGCAGTGGGGACAGGCAATGCACTGGCTAGCAGGGCACGGTGCCTTATGGTCTCTGCCAGAGAGAAATCCCACTGCTGGGCAGCTTTTCTCACCAGGAAGGAAAAATGCACATCAATCCTTCCATGCCTGGAGGGTAAAATCCACCCTGTGACGCTCTGGGGTTTTCTATTTTCCCCAATAAGCCACTTTGTCAATGGTAAGCCTGAAAACACAAGAGTTGGGTAAATCCACCAAGTGAACATCTCAGCAAAGGAAGAGCACATCAGAGAGGGAAATGCTGTTTGCCAAAGACTGCCTTAACAAACAGCCATGGGTCGAGCCCTAAGACAACCATCCACAGCAGCCACCTTGTAACCTAGCAGTAAGCTGCAGCTCACCTCAGCAGCAGAACAGGGATAGCCACATTTTTGAGTATGGTGGAAATGGTTTTGTTTCAAAAGTAAACCCAAACCCATGTTTTTCCACACACAAAAAAAACCATTTTTCCTAAAAGCTGCTGACTGCCCTTTGTCTACAGGACCTCACCAACATAAGAGTGCTCTTCTCTAGGAGTCAATGACCATTTTATTAGTGACAAACCTGCTCCCAACTGTCACTCAACACATCACAGCACTGCAGTCCGCTCTGTCTCCCAGAAGAAAGTCCTGGCTCCAAAGAGACTCTAACCAGTGTGTAAGACAGATGAAGAGGCTGCATGGACAAAGGTGGGTTTTTTTCTGCTGTATCTGTCCTCTGTGGGAACAGCATCATGGCTAACAGACTCACTCCTGATCTCTCACTCAAGTGAACGTGCTGTGTCAGCATGGCACATGAGCTCCTAAAATCCTGTCAAGTAAAGATGGTTAAACCTCCCCTGAGCAAAACCTTGACATCAGGGTGGGTTCCTAGCATCAGGACTGCTGTAGCAGTGAATGCTGGTGGGCAGGAATGGGGGCCGGTGGAAGCAACTGATGTCAATGGAAGAGAAGGGAACTCTTAAAAGGGAACTAGCTGGGACAACCAAGCCTACCATGGAGAGCAGATGTTTCCTCAGGCCAGAGTATGGGAGTAAGATTAGCTAAGGAAGCATTATTTTGTCTTTTTTAAAAGTGATTGCAGAAGGAAAAAAAAAAAGTTTTATGTATTCTGGCTGCTAGAAGTCATTTCGTTCATGTTTGCCTTTATCCACAGGAGACTGTGTTTTCACTTCTGGAGGGTGGCTTCTGAAAGCAGACCAAACAGCTCCTGCTGGGGATGGACAACATTCAGGCTGTCTGATTGCCCTCAGAAAAACCATCTTCCCTGCTCCCACCACGTGCACACTCACAGACACGCACACATGAGAACAAACCATGCATGCTGCTAGCATTTATAGGAAAATTTGGAATGTATTAAAATGGCTGCTTGGCATGGAAAACACCACGCATCTGTGGCTGATGAAATTTAAAAGCTTGCCCCCTGGTTGCAGACAATCTCTGGTTTAAACCCAATCTCTTATTCAGTGTGTGTTTTGTGTAATTCCTGATGATACCCAGAAGAGAGCCCTTCACCACATGGCTGGCAGGAAAAATGAGAACCCACGTTCCACCATGCAGCACAGCACAGGAAAAGCTAAAAATCTTTCCCCATTTTCATTGTTTCCAGATGGAAAGTACAGCTAGAGGGGGAACCTGTCCTCAGCTGTGCAGCCGCTGCCAATGCCCAGCCACATTACTCAGCACTGCTACTCCTGCATGCAGTGGCCTCTTACAAACCTGAGACATGCATTGTGATAGAGACTCCAGAGAGGTTCTCAGTCCTTTCTTCTTCTGCATGTTGGTCTCAGCTGGGCAGCTCTGCAGCGGCTGGGAGCTGCGTTGTACTTGGAGCACAGCCTGTCAATACACCCTTAACTCCAGCTATGACTGCACTTTACCCCAACTCAAGGCAGAAGCAAACTTGGCTACCATTATAGCATTGCTCAGGGGCGCTATGAGTTTGCATGGATGCTATTACACTGCCTGACATCATCCCTGCTGAAAAGGTCATTTCATGCAATAGGGGAAGAAACATGGTAAAACAAAAGGGATGGTGGCACTAATCAGCACAGCTTCTGACCATGTGCTGTACATCGATGGCTGCTCCATGTTGCTGCCCTATTAATAACCTCACTGGATATTAAAAATTCCCCTGAAGCATGATCACAGAAAGTCAGAACTGAACAATTGGTTTCACCAAGACGCCATCATTACTTTCAAGTCTTAAGTGGTTCTATCTCTCTGGCTTTCACAATTACCAGTCAAACCTCTTCCCTCATGAAGTAACTGCCCACTGTCTAAAAAAACCTCAAAATTCCTCAGCAGAGACCGCAGGACTTACTACTGCTTACTCCAAGCCTACAGTCTAATCCACAGCTTTTGGTGGCTACCCTTCTGTATCAATGTATTCACAAATGGATTGAACACCATTTTCCCTAATGGAACACATCATGCTTCTGACATTTAGAAACCATCTTCTAATGTAATCTGATCACCACATGTATTTATGGCTAATCTATACTCATTTGGTTTTGTGCCAAATCATCAGTTAGGTTCAGTAATCCTCCTCTCACTCCTTCCTATTCACAAGGTATTCACAAAACTTAGTCATGTCCCCTCCCAGCCTTCCTTCTATGAAGCTGAGCAAGGTCAGGTCCTGCAATAGATTTTCTGCTCCCTGATCACCCTGATGGCTCTTCTCCACCTATGTTCCAGTTGGCAATCACACCTTTTAACACACTGTGTTTCACCCTGACCACTCACTCCAGATAAGGCCTGACCAGGGCTTTATAGAACCAAATGAGTATTTTCCTATTGAGAAAACACCTCAGCTGACTACTTTTAGGACTGCTTACTCACTGCTTCATCACAGAGGTTCACAGTTTCCCTAAAACTGATAACATGCTTGCCTTCTCCTCCTCCAAATTTGTCCATGACAAATGCCATTTATTCATGACTAGTAAGTTCACGTTATATTATAACCCTGAGCACTATTTCTAACTAGAAGCTATGCTTCCCAAACCAACTTAGGTTTAAAAGTTTATTATAGCAAACCCAACCAGAAAAAGAGAAATAAATCTCAAAAGTCTCCAAATGGAAAAAAAGAAATCCATTTGGCAGAACAGACGAGCCATTAACGCTCTTGACAATTAAAAGAACAAATAAAAAACTGCCTCTTTAATAACTATCTTTTATTCAAAATGTAACCAGAGATCCTTAGACAAACATTACAGTTAATTACAGCCCACAGCCTCATGAACGTCTATGTTTAAAGTACATCTTCCCTAGTCATCTTCTTTCTGACCTTCGTCACTGGTTAATTATTGTGTGTGCCTGTGGTTCACACGGGGGCGGGGGGGGGGGGGGGGGGGGGGGCATGGAAAGGCAAAGGCGAGGAAAAAAATCCCCTTGGAAGCGGCTTCTAAAGCAAAACAAGACTGGTCATTCTCAAAGTGCTCTGAGCTGCAAATAACAAAATGAAACCATTTGTTTGTGTTTCCATGTTTCTTTACTACACACAAAAACAAATTCTGTTTCTGTGTGGCTTACCTGGTCAAAATCAAAAATTCTTCCTTCCCACCCCATCCTTAGCTTAAGCAGCATACTGGAAATATCAGTTCTGATATCCCCAAGAAAAGGCTCACCAAGACCTGTCCAGTTATTCCATGCAAGGTTAAGAACTCTGCCTTTTCACAGAAAAGGCGGGTCAGTACACAGTTATCTAGATCATCTGCTGCAGTGATTTGAGGAAGTCTCTCTTTTCCATAGCCCTCCCCATTCTGAAAGAGCAATGCAGATTGTTTGTTTCTCCCCATCCCACTAATTTCAGAACTGTTACTCCTGCCTGTTCTTCATCTTATGTGTCACATGCAGTGACTCTATACTCAGCGAGCCTTTGCCTCTTGAGAAAGACAGCCTGGTACAGTGAGGCATCTGCGCCAACCCATAGCAAAGCTGCTTGTTCTCTCTCAGCGGTGGAGAAAACTCTATTTACATAGTTTACTTTTTAAAGTGAAAGCATCCCTCTCTGTTCAGCCAGCTCACTTGCGTACCACTCTGCACGTGGCTGGAGGCATGTATCCTACTATACTCAGATCTGAGTCCCCACAGCCAAATGGCACTGGCTGGTTGCAAGCATCTTGCCGCTGCAGTTGAGATGACCTGTCCCTCTGCCCCTACGTGCTCCACCTGGGCTCTCTGCCTGCCGACCTGCTCCTTCCAGGCCTGAACCACGGTGTGAGTCACCAAGTATGCGTCGCAGTGGATGAGGGAACCTGCTTGAGGGAGAGCTCTGGCCTTGAGCTTCCCTCCAGTTCAGCCGGGCTCCGGATGCAGCCTTCCTCCTAAACTCCAGGTTCTTTTTCCCTCCAAGTGAACTCTTCTCCCTTTGAGTGAAATGGGTTTGATTTACAACCTGAAGCTGAGGAAATACCCAGCCTGATACTGACCGCTGCAGAGGAAGTGTGGGGTCTTAAATTAACACAGAAGATGAGCAACAACGTGTTCCCTTTTTCCTTACCATTAATTAAAACAGAAAATACCATACAGTGCTGCCTGTGATGCTCTTCTGATAATACTTGATTATTAAGGCTGAAAGCGTCACCCCTAGGCTGCAGCAAAGGGAATAAGCTCCCAAGATACCTTACTGTGAAAATCACCACAGCACTGGATTCTTCAGAAGAGATCAAAGTCACACCTCACATTAAAAAAACCCAACCAAACAAGGAAGCCTTGTACAAAGCAGCAGTTTTGTAGTGGAGCCCTAGAGATGAACTGTTCTCCCCCTGCCTTCTTGCTTGCTTTAAGCAGCCACAGATTTTCTCAGGCTTCCCACAGCGCTGCTGACGCCCGCACGAGACATCCACAACGGCTGCACAGGGGCAGACATTGTGACTACTGAAGAATGGGAAAAAGCTGCTCTGAAGTTTCTGTTAAAAATACTTTCAATTATGCATGATAGTGTTTTGACAATGCAAATGGCATCTGGATGTGGGAAGAGAATAAACTGTGATGAATATCCTGCTGCAACCACTACATTTCTGGCCTGATTCGGTGCTCATGGAAGCCAGTGACAGCTTTGCTACCGGTTTCAGTGGGTGCTGGTTTCACACCATCCCTGTTTTTACCCTGAGGCATGGCAAAAGCGACTGTCAGTCTCCCCGACACATCATTCAGGCATGTAAAAGGACTCTAAATGAACACAAATGTAAGTTTAGCCTTCCCAAGTCACCTTTTACAGTACCCCATCAGTGTAAAGAGAGCTTCAGCAGAAATAAGATGCTAGCTCTGAACATAGTGAACAGAAGTGTTTTCCCTCAGTTCAAAACCATAAAGACAACAAGCTGTGATTACTCCACAAATCTCTCCATATACAATGTAAGAGCCCTGGATGACAGGGAATTTCCAAATCACTGAATGTTTGAGAGCAGGGTCATCCTTCTTCAGCCGGGGCTCTGCTGAAGTCCCCAGCCCCAGACAGCAGTGCCTCATGACACGGTGAGGTTCCTGTCCACACAGAAAGACCTCGGGAGGGGCTGGACCCACGAGGGTGAAAACAATTTTCTCCAGACTACACTGAGATCTGGGGTCTGGAAAACTGAAAATTCTCAGCAAGAGAGTAAAGACCAGTGGCAAAAAGTGATTTTTTACTCTGGGCCTTGTGTGAGGTTGAAATGCATAGCAAAATGGAGGGTAAGGCAGGTATGTTAACCCAAGTCAGGAAGATACTCTTTTAACTGTGGGAGCAGTAAAGGATGCACTAAACTCTTCCTTTTCCAAAAAAAAAAAAGCAAGGAAAGACACTTTAAAAATCATGATGGACTAACCAAAGAACCAGTTCTGGACTCCCTAGATGACCTGATCTCAGGATGGTCCAAGAGCAATGACAAAGCACTGAGGCAGGGGCTCACATGAAAGGCTACATGAGTTTGCCTGAACTGTGTATGTTGTGTGATGTTTAAAAGGTGACTTTTTTTCTTTTTTCTGTATTTTAACTACAAAAACCTGCATACCTTTTCCTCTGCCTGCCCCTGGAAAGACTGGAATGCTGGGATACAACGCGCTTCAATTACCAGGACATTCAGGAACTCAGAACTGACCTTTTCGGTGGTGGGGTTTTCACATCCCATTTCTCTGCCAAGCAGCCCCATACCCACAACACATACTGGGATAATGCCACTGGGAATCTGAAGCACACACAGGTGAAGGGGTGTGCTTGGTGGGAACAGCGCAGCACAACCCCAGAGAGGCCAGGCACGGCAATCGGCTTGGTCGGTACTGAGCCCCCAGCCCTGCTGAGAGTGAAGAGGAAGCTTAGAGGTTCCTCAAGGATAATGTATTAACTGTTTGGCTTTTACTGAGACACCTTAATGAGTGAACTTTACCTCTGCCAGTGTGGATCCTCCCTTCCACTAAGTGTCCTCCAGTCCCCCAAACGGTGTATCAGCTGAACAGGGGTACTAAATAGAAGTACATCTGTTCTTACACTGAGATGGAAAAACAATTAACGTACATGCAGCTCCAGAAGTATTATGATGCTGCAGTTCCAATACAGTTTAATAAAAAATGTATTACCAATTAAAAATTAACAATTTCAGGCAAGATTTCACATATTATTAACCCACTATAGTAAGTTTAACTCGGGAGTTTCTTCTGATGGGAGTCAAGAAGAAATCAGTAAGTACACGTGATGGCCAAAGTTCAGGCTAAAAATCTGTTCTAGTTTAAAGTCTTCCAACAAAAATGCAGCAGGACCTAATCAGAAAGATACGTTGTAACAGACCGTCTGAAACAGATATTTTGAAACTGCTGTAGCAGTCACTGACAGCCGCTATCCCCAACACGTAAAGATTCCAGGACTAATAAACAGATGCAGCATGGCACTGCAGTTCTGTATATACCCCTGAGGTGCACCACACTGGTTGAAGAAAGCACAGGCAGTAAATCAGGACTCTGAAGACCCCATCTGTGGTCCTTTAAGACACAGAACAGCCAAATCTCATGTTTCTTTTCACTCTAGTACTGTAATAACCAGCTTAGAAGCTTGCTTCTGTTTCATAGGCAGGTCTTAAGGTAATTTACCTTCGTGGATCTGAATTGCAACCCATTTGAATTACATGCTATCAGGCAAACCAAGAGCAGCATGGCTACTTCCTGTGAATAAGACAAATGCTATGTCTACCTTGATGAGTAAGCCAAACTGGAGGGCAGCATGTGAAAACATGATGGATTTATTCTTCTTTAAACAATAGAACAGGGGAGAGCTTCCAGCAGCCACCAATACAGCTCTTGGGACTTCCGTATGCGGCTTGCTTGAATCTCTCAACCTCTGAGATAGCGACATTCACAGCAGCATATTCTGTGTCAGCACAAGAAGGGCTACAGCTCTGTCTGGGCACCCCTGGGTTCATAATTTCTTCTGCCCACAAGTTTTTGCCTTCACATGCACTGGATGTGCAGCTCAGGAACCAGGAACTTGAGATTTCTCAGAAGACAACACTACAATATGGGAAATCCCAGAGAGAAACACAGCAGTCTTATAAGTAAGCATAAAAGAAAGAGTTGGAGATGCAACAGCCCTGCTCCTCATTGTGGACCTGAGGTGCAATGAGGGTGCTGACCTCATTGCAGACCACCCGGGTCCTTCCACAGGCACAGCCTCCATGAACAGTAAACTCCACAAATGGATGTGACATGTCAAAAATACCACCTCTGCCTGCACGCACTCACTGCTGCTGTTGGGTTAGTCTGAAAACCCATCAAATGGATTAGCCCAAAAGGTACACAAAGGTGGCACATCTGTGCTACTATGTATTGAACACTGAGATAGTGCCTGACACAGGTAGAAACATTATGAGCACCCACAGTGGTCACCCCAGGGCCATTTTATTTAACTTCCTGTCACAGCTGCAGAACTTTTATGCTCTCACTTCTAGTACTTGTCTCTCACTTGACTATTTCTGTGACTACAATCAAGAACCAGGAAAATGGTGTGGCAGCAAACCCACCTCTCCCTGCTCCCAAGACCTTGATCTGTCACTTTAAACCCTGGCTGGTGCACATCAAGGTTTGCAGAGAACCATGAGAGAGGAGCAATGTCTTCACTCATCTTCAGCTTGCGAGCGGGGTGGGATTGATGCCACTCTTCTGCCTCCTACCTAGCCTTTTCCTTTGACCTCATGTTCCCTCATCCATGACCCTTCTCCATCACAGCTTCTGTAACTGCAACTATTTGTACCTACAGTTTTCTCATTCAATGGCGTGAAAATGATACTCCTTTCACTATTCTCCACAGCCTCCTGAACAGCATCAGCGGAACTGATGGCTCCCACTTCCACTCTGCTGCTAGTTACAGCTAGGAGAGGTACTGCGGTCACCAAAGGCTATTCAGTCAGACCTGCAAACTGAAAAACTGTGGTTCCCACCTGGAACCACATGCTTAACTTGGAATAGAGATCTGCAGAAACCTGGTGTTAGCAGGTAACTTCCTATAAATGTTCCTCTTTAAAAAAAAACACACCACAAAGCAACACAAAACTGTAAAATACAAGGATGTTTAACACTGTGAGTCTCAAGTAGTTCTGCACGTCCAAGGAATTGTGCTAACAGTAACCAGCTGCTTATCACACACAAAAGGAAGGGACCTATTCTCTCCATCTTGCAGGCAGCAAGGAGACGAGCAGGCAGGCTTGGTGCTCCCAGGCGGGGGGCGCCGCGCCGGGACAGGGCCCCCCGCCGCGGGCAGAGCCGGGAGGGCGAGCTCGGCGCACAGCGGCCGGGCTCGCCGCGAGCAGCCGGGCCGGGGCAGGGCCGGGGGCAGGCTCCGCACCCCCGCACCGGCAGGAAAACCCTGGCCGCGCTGCCGGGAGCGCTGGGCCGCCCATTGTGCGGCGAGAGGGGGCTGCACAATGCGCCCGGCCGGCCTTTGTTCGCAGGCAGCTGAATCAAACAGCGCTTTTCCTACTTCCCTGCCTCCCGCCCGCGCCGGCTCCGTTTCCCCAGGGAAGCGGCACCGCGCACGGCCGGCACCGCGCACACAGCCGGCCGCATCCCCCACCCCTTTGTTGTAGACGGGGGGAACCGCAGCCCCGCGGAGCCGGCCTGGGCGGACTCTGCCCGGGCGGACCCTGCCCGGCAGCCCGGCGGGGGGCTGCTCACGGCAGGCCCAGCGCGACGCCCCGGCCCGCGCCCTGTCAGCAGCCCGAAGGCCGGCGGGCGCCCGCGGGCCGCGCTGGGCCCACTCCCCCCTCAGGGGCGCGGCGGCGGGTTCCCCGCTCGCCTCCCCGCCGGCCGGGCCCGGCAGCCCGCTCCTCCCCGGGCCGGGGCCGAGCGCGCCCCCCGCCCCACGGCCGCGCTACCTGCTGATCTTCTGGGCGAAGGCGCGGCGCTCGGCCATGGCCGCGCTGCGGGGCTCCGCGCGGCCGCTCCTCAGCGCTGGCGGAGCCGGGGAGCCGGGAATGGGCGCCGTAATGCTCCGCGGAGGCGCGCACCCGCGCGGCGCAGCCGGCCCAGCTCCCACCCTCGGCGCTCGCCGCGCCCGCCCGCCTCCTCCCCCTTCCCGGGCAGGGGCCGCTCCTCGCAGACATACGGCGGGGCGGAGTGACCGTCCCCGCTCCCCTGCCCAGCCCCGGTGCCGGGCCCTCGGCCCTCGGGGCCGGCCCGGTTGGGCCCCGCACCAGCGGCCGGCAGCGAGGCGGCCTCCGCCCCGCCGCGCTCGGACGGGCTGCTCCGCGCTCGCCCTCGCTGCCGCTTCATCCCCCCAAGAAAACCGAGTGGGTGGGGGTCCCCACGCGTGGCGAGGCGGACGGCGCTTCACCCCGCCAGCGGCCCCCCGCGGGGCCAAGCCGGCTCTCGGCGGCGGGGGAGTGACCCCGCCGGCCGGCCTCGGGCAGCGGCTGCACGGCCCCGGGCTGCCCCGGGCCCTCGGCCGCCCGCACCCCGGCTCCGGTAAGGCACCAACTGTCCCTTCAGAAAAGCTAAAAGCCACCCCTGCCGGGGAGTTAGAAGACAACTGGAACAGCGTCACAGCCACCTTTCCATCCGAAAGGGCCATTACTACCAGTCTCCCCGTAAACGTGTTGTATTTGAGGTCATCCTAATGGGATGAGGAGGTGGAGGGTGGGGAGGTAAAAAAAACCCCAACACTATTTTGGGACTTTAAAAAAAGATTGACCCTAGGACACATTCTGGCAGATAATTCAAAGTCAATGCTACACGACACATGCTGTGCATTAATCTAAACCAAAGAACTATTAATAGTAATCCAGGAAGTGTCCAAAAGTAGCGAGTGTTAATTCATCCCATTCCATCTGTTTGCATTGTGCTAATGTTTCCAGCACACTGCGACTGCAAGATCAGTATACCAATTTTTCCACTAGCAGAAGCCACTGATTTCCAGCTGCACACAATTATTCTGCTTTTCTGTTTGTATGTGTTTACACAGGGAATGTCAGACCCCAAAATCTGCAAATATATACATGTGTGAGTAATCCCACTGGAGTTAATCAGACTCTGTGCACATATAAAGTGAATCCCATGTGGGTAAGATTGTGGCCCGCTACAGAAATGTGCTGTCATCCGTTACACAGATGCACGCACACACGTGCACACAGATGGAGATGCTGCAAAGCAAAGACCTATTGTACACCACGGAGAAAGGGCTGCTCTTCTCCAAGGGGGAGGGGAGCAACTATCCCACAGATGTCTGCCAAGACAAAGACTTTTCCTCTGGAACACTCTGCCTGCCCGTAGAATTGCACACAAGATAAGCCCACCTCACAGTGGGGACAGGGTAAGCCAATGAGCCATTTACCTTCTCATATCTGCACAAGCTGTGGGTGCCCCATCCCTGGCAGGGCTCAAGGCCAAGCTGGACAGGGCTGGGAGCAGCCTGGGCTGGGGGGAGGGGTCCCTGCCCATGGCAGGGGGGTGGGACTGGGTGGTCCGTAAAAGGTCCCTGCCAACCCAAACCATGATGTGACTCTATGAATAAATTCTCACACAGAGTGTGCGCGCTTGCAAGAACAGATCCAAGCATGAAGGACCACCAGAAATGTTTCATCTTTCCCATCCTGCACCCCATATGGAAGTTCCTTTCCAAAATGGCATCAGTCTGAGATGCAGGAGGGCTAATTTAGTCCTGCCTGAAGGGAAAACATCACCACCTAACTCTTTCAAACTGAAAGTGGGAATCCTGCATTTCTGGAAAGGGAAATTACCTTACTGCTGCCAGGAGGTGCAAAGAGCAGTCCGGCCCCAGAAGCCCTGACATACAGAGCACAGAGTATCCAAGGTCAATCACAAGACCTCTTGGATTTTAGGTTTCATTTTCCCCTTGTGTCAGTTACTACCACAGACAGAAGAACTTGGTTAAGTTGTGGGACATGTAAAGTCAGCTCAGTATCATCACCAAAATCTACGTACAGCTTTTTTTTTCTACAACTGATTTGTTAGCGTGGGCCGTTTAAAGACTGAGGGTACACTTCAAAATGCAAGTAATGACACGGGTGACTTTACATCTCTGCCTGATGAGCAGGAGTGGCTTAGCCTGAAGCAGCTACTCACCACCCATACCGCCTGTCCCCTCCACACAGGTGTCCGAGCTCTCCAAAGTCTGTAGCATGAGGACTTAAGCAACGAGTTGCTGAGTTACGATGTCACCTTTGCTCATCTGTCAGTGACCTGCTCTTCACTGACTTTTTCTGCCGCTTAGAGCTTGGCCAGATGAACTCTGGCAGACTTGATTCCAGCTGCCCACCCACCTCTGTGCTGGAGGCAACTGACAGAAGAGCGGTCAGATGAGACATGCCTACACCTCAGCCGAGCCTGACAGATGTGCTCTAACATCTGAAACCGCGGGGAAGGAAAGTCTCTGTGTGGATACCAGAGTTTGAAACTGCTAGCTGAGGTGGGGACACACCTCCTGCTCTGCCA
The DNA here is from genome assembly GCF_023638135.1 of Falco biarmicus. Lineage (NCBI taxonomy): Eukaryota > Metazoa > Chordata > Aves > Falconiformes > Falconidae > Falco > Falco biarmicus. The sequence goes on along the minus strand of NC_079298.1, from coordinate 5,791,286 downwards.
CCCTTGCCAGAGAGGCCACAGCCTCACTGGAAGAGCAGGACAATAACTGGGAGCAATAGAGCTTTGATGCGATAGTCTCTCCTTGACAGTGAAGGGCCCCTGCACTAATTGCAGATCATCACTGCAGTAGGCTGCAAAGCTAAAATGCAGCAGGGGACAGAAGCCCACCTCTTTATGAACAGTTTGTCACTCATCTTGTCAAAGCATACAATGTACAGAAGTATCAACAGAGATTAGATAGGGTGGAGTTAGGTTTTTTTAATGTGGAACATCTATGTACAAAGATGAAAAAACTAATTTTCAATTCAAAGATACAAAATGGATATACAATAGATCTCTACCAAATACGGTATGTATTATGTGCTCTCAAGGGAAGGGTATTGCTTTGCAGATAAATAGGCTTTCTCCATAGAACTGGTATAAATATGAACAAAATCCCTCAATTCATTTAAGAGGCAACATCAACAAGTGCATTTCAGAAAAATAACAGAGATTCCTCATTACTTTTTATACAGTAACAGCCTGACACAAGTCTACAAAGTTGGTGTCAATGACTTTGAATAGTTAGAGACCACTGAGGTTGGTGGAAATGCACACATGACCTTGTAAAGAGAACCAAGAGCTTCTATAGATTGACTCTAAATTCTGTAGTGCGTGGAGCATTAATCAAAAGAAGTCAAGGAAAAAGGGAAATTGGGGGGGGGGGAGGGGGGCAGGAAATGCAGTCTTTTACTGTTATAAATCCAATAATGCCAAACACTAAAATTCACGGTATCAACAAATCCTGCCTCCATATCACTGGCAAGTCAGCATGATCGATGTCGTGGCAACACCGTTATTCCCAGTACTAAGGTGAGTGCTGCCACAGACAGGCACTGTGAGTCACGTAACTTTTCTGTCTCATTTTCTCATCTTAAAAGCAAATTAGTTGAAGGAAATGTTTCATCTGAAGAAAGAAACTCATGCTTTGCAAAGAGGAGAATGCGACCAATTGGACACAGACCTGTTACCTGGAATTTCAGTGTACAAAAAAAATTTCTCCAGGCATCTCTTTAAGAACTAGCAGCCTTCTCCAATTCAAAAACAACTGTGGTGTGGCAAATTTTACCTGCAGTAGGAAACAGAACTATTTTCTTTTACATTAGGGTGAAACTGCATGTGATTGATTATGTATTTGGAGTGTTAGGCTGCTTATTTTTCATAAAGTTGTTTGTGCCTGTGTATTGTCCTCAGGGGTGACTGGCATCTCAGCATGAGGGTGAAGACAAATCAAGACGACCTTCAGTGGAGGGACTGTGTATACTGCAATTAATACCTCCATCCAGCTCAGCTTAATTTAAATTAATGTTTGGCTAGAGGCTACATATTTCTAGTAACCAATTTAAACCTGAGAACTTTATCGACATTATGAGCATTCTGAAGTTACTCTGCCTTAATATGTTGCAATTCTTCATCATGTTTTAGAAAGCAAAGAAGGAACGTAGCTTGTTCTATACAGTAGAATGCATCAGTCTTTGAAAGAGATCACTGCCTCCAAAAAGGAGTTAGCCCATTTATGCAGCTGTCAGCAATAAGTACCTGCTGCTCCAGGTAGGTGGTCTCTGAGAAGCTGGGGGGTGATCCTCACCTGTCCTGGATGTGGTAGTACTCCACCAAGACAAAGACTGAGCATATAGTAAATTGGGAGTTGAGGGATGCTGTGAAAGAGGATGGGTCTCCACTGTAGCTGTTTCATTTCCCTTCTAGTAACCTTGCTGATTTGGGGGCTGGGAGGAAGCCCAGCAATTTATCACAACATGGACTGCCATGTTGAAAGTCACATTTTGTTCCTCTCTGATAAACCATGTAACAAAAAGGTGACGCATGAACAGTTCAGCCTACATTTGCGAGCTGCATTTGGGCTAAGCACCTATCTGAAGTTCATGGCCTAGATCCAGTGCTCCATCAACACACATGTATCCGTGAAACAACATGTCTCACACTGAAGGGGTGTGAATGAAGAAGCATTTCAATCAATTCACCAGGGTATGGGGTCCATAAACCACATGCATCCTTTAAAACACATAACCAAAATGCTTTTTGTATTGAGAGTGAATTTTACTTGGCTATAATCAAACTTGGTAAACACGTCATGCAAACACAGACGTAACTCTTTGAGCCTGATAATTATAAGATTAAGTCCTGCAGAAGAAAAATCTTTTGGATTGTAGCCATGAAACATTTCGCAAAAAGCGAACTGATCCTGTGCCTTGTTTGCTAGCAGTCTATTTACTCAGTCCATTGCTTCCTTGTTCTTCTTACGTAAACTTCCTCAAAGCAAACACTCTGAAAACATTTTCCACTGAAAACGTGTCCAACATAATTCAGTAAACAATGTAGTAAATAAGGGATTGCAAATTCAGAGAGCCATCTACTGGCAACTAAGTGAAACGAATTAAATTAATTAAGGGCCAAATCTTATGTCTCTCTTTGCAAATATTTTGCTTTACAGACAAGGAACTGCACATGTGTAATATAAACTGTAAAGCATCATTATCTTCTCAAGACATGTCTGGCAAGAGTGAAGATGCTGGTGTTCTCAGAGCAAGAAAGAGCAGCCTCATTTGCCCAGTGCCCAGATTCTGACAGGCGGATGAGAAACTAGGAGAGTAAAGAAGGAGTAAGGACTCTCCAGGTGCCTGCAGCCTTCACTACATCCCTCACATCCATGTTAGTTCTTTTATAGATGACTCAAGTCAGGCATAGCAGAAGCTAATGACAGCAGAGCTTGAAGCAGAGCCAAGGTGCCCTGAGTACAGCATTTTAAAGACCAGTTTTATAGGGAATGGTGGTATTCATCCCAGACATCAGAAGACCACGAGGGAACCCCGTGGCAAGGAAGGGAGATACTTTGTAGTTCTGGACACCAAATCAAATCGTATCAACTATTGCACAAAGCAAAACATTCTGCCTAGAGCGGAATCTCCCAGCCTGTGAACCTGACCCACAGGAGGATCATGCTTCTGCTCCCTGGGAGAAGCACAACAGTTCCAGGCACTGGTGTTATTTGAAGATGGGGGAAGCAGCAGTGGTGTCTGGTTCCTCCCTTTCTCTTGGACATACCTCCAGAATTTAGGTGCAGCAGCTGGGTAGCCCAGCAGACATTGCAGCAGGAATGGTGGCCAGACTCATACTTCTACAGGAGGAAGAGTTCCTTTTGAAGAAGAGATGGAAATTAGAATCCTCAGCTGCATTAGCCTTTCTGCAGCCTTCTTTGTATGGCAGTACTTGATGTCTGCATCATTTTTGCCTTTATTCTTTCTCTCCTGGCATTATTACTTTCAGATTTCTTCATTTTAATAGATGGGTTCATGAACTTAAAAGTTCCTCAGATAAGGACTCACAGTCTTCCCAACCAAGCTTCCATTAATTTCTGCTCATGTTTATAATTTTCAGGTAGTTTATGTTTCTACTCTGAATATAGCTTACAATCTCTCCCAGTTTAATACTCTGTAAATGCCACTAATATGGTCTTTATTTACTCTTTCCAGGTATTTAACTAAGATCTTAAATTAAGGGTAGCCTTGGCACAGATTCTTACAGGTATCCTACTGGAGCCTCCTCTTGCTTAGCCTAATCCTAGGATAAAGTAAGAAAATCTGGGTTTGGATGTAGTGAGCAGTATGAGTAGAAGCATGCTGGCTAAATCAGTGGAAACGAACACCTCAACAGCAACCTAGCGAGGGGGTAGACTCACTCGGTCCCTTTCATCCTGCGTTACTGCTTGAAAGGATGGCGCACAAACTGCTGCCACAGTGGTTGCACAGGCAGACTGACGTAACCAGGCATGTGAGCAGATCCACACTTCGGTAGACATGTGAGTCTAGTCCAGAAAAGGACCTCGGGGCCACCCTCAGCAGACAGCATAGTCAGAGTCTGGGCATGCAGGTGGGAAAACTTCTAGAAGCAGCTTGGGAGAATCCTTTATGCCCTGAATGGATCCCTCAAGCGTACATGCTGCTTTGCTGCTTTATGGTGTGCATGCATTGACTATTAACCTTGAAGATCCCAAATTCTTTGCGAAACCCATGACATTCTGGAGCAACAGGCTTGCTTCAGAGACAAAAGATTTCTCATAGCTTTTAGTTTTGAATCAATAATGCTTCTCATCCTTATAAAGCTCCATATAATTTATCTAACCATTCTATTTCCGGTAGTGTTGCTAAGCGCAGGCAACCCTTCCACAAGCACGTCTGAGGTTTTCTGTTCTTAAATGGGTGGGAGCAACCTTATTGTCATTTATTTTAACAAGTAGTTCTGTAAGCAGCAGAACTAACATAGCCTAGATTCCAGTGTTTTCCCTTTATCCTATTCCACAGTGTCTTTCTACCTGAGCAGCTATTTCCACAGAAACTGGAGGTATTTACTATCTCTGAAGCTCTGCAAACTTGATTAAATTGCAGAGCAGTTTCAAAACTTTCCAGAGGGAAATAGATCACAGATGGTTTACTTCCCTCGGAAATGAAACTAAAAATAAATGAGGAAAAATTCTCTTCTTTATAGCTCCTTGACCCAAGGTCTGCTCTGTTTAGACAACAGGCAAATGGGTGTTTTGGAAAGCACATACTGTTGGCCAAATGTTTAACGGTCTTTTCTAAATATATTGCAGATTATTGATGAATGCTTAGACGACTTCCCACAGGCGATCTGGTAGGCTAGTGGCAGATACGGGATTACAAACTTCATTCCCCTGACTGCCCAGCAATTCGGTGTTATCTTACCATTCTGCAGTATTTGGTGGGTGAATGTTGTGCAGCCATGGCATCTCTAAGAACCATAATGCAAAAAGTATCCTCTCTAGGGTTTTGTCTTCTTGGCATTGCTGCTTGGCGTTACCCGCTTGGTTTACCTATTAAAAAAAGCAAGACAATTATATTTTCCACAAACACAGATTTTAAATATTTCCTTATTAGTAGTATATTAACTTAGCAGAAATGGAGCTCAAAGATGGTTTGCATGGCCTTTATGCCATTAAAATGTTTTAAGTGTAAACTCTGTGACATTTGTTAGAAGTTTGTTGAATGCAATGTTTTCTCCCACTCCCTCCGCAAATCTTTCCTACAGAAATAGTAATTAATGAATGTGAAGAAAATCCTCTCCTTGCAGACAGTTATTTATGGTTGCCTAAGTAATTATTTTGCAATCAAAGCTTTTTTTGTATGATCTGACTAGTGCAAAAAGCAGAAAATAAATATCTTCATTCTCATAACCTGATTGCCTGAGGGATTTACAATGCATATCCAGATGGCATATTGTGTGGCCTATGAAATCAGGGCATGGTTATTAAATTTCAGAGCAGGAAGGTGCAGGCAACTAATTTCAGGCAAGGGAATAGCCATTTCATCTGATCACCTAAATAATTTTTTGTTCAGCATTTAGCCAAATCCAAGCCACGTTAGCTACTCAGCTCTCAATATTCAAGACCATACACAAACAGACAAGCACATTCATCTTTGTCTTTGAGAATAAAAGCAAAGATGAAACTTTAAAGAACTATTATTCCTCAAACAGGTCATAAAATTCTGAAGGTAGGAGGCCTGTTTCCTTCCGCACTGACAGAATACCCACTACTGTGGGGCCACAGTCCTTCATGAGTTTAGTACAAACAGCAACGTGGTTTTTATTTTTAAATCTTTATCTTTGCTTCAAATATAGAGACATATATGGTGTGCGTGCCACTTTCTGTGTATTACCTCTCCTTTCTAGTTTTGAAAAGGAACAGTAACCACATGTGACTGTTCTTCCAGATTTTTTATCATGGTAGTGTTATTACTATCATGCCACTATACAGAGATGCTTGCTGCTAGGGTCTGAAGGATTCCTAAAAGACATGAGAATTGTGATCACTAATTTACTGGAACACAGAAATGAAGTGCTGTTAGTAAGGGCAAGCAGTGAGCTGAAAGGCAGGGGAAGGATTACAAAGGTGATCTGCTACTTTCCCACCTCAAACCAATACCTAGACCTTTAAAACAAGACATTGTCTGCTTTGAACATTAATACCTCTTTACTTATCACATCTACTACGTGAAATATGTTCTGTGAGATTATGCAACAAAACCCAACATGAAATACCTGAAACGTCCATGCATTTGTACTGAAGCTTAATTTTAAATCATGTGCTATAATCCTGTGGTGATTATAAAAAAATAAAATTAGTCTGATCATCTTTGACCAGCAGAAGGCAGTAAAATCACAAAATGAAAAAAAAAAACCAACTAACACCCAACCTTCTGCATGAACCCAAACCTGTGCTGTTGAGTGCCCAGAGAACGCAGGCACGTCGCCCTTCCCTCACACTGCCCTAGGATGTTAGGCAGCAGTGCCAGTTGCAGTCAAGAAATTCAAGTCACATCCTTTCCAAATCCTGCACTTTTTTTCTTTTTAAACCCTTGGCTCCTGATACAGCCAATTATTACTTTTAAGCAGCTTAAGAGAGATGAATGAAGAACCTACTTTACAAAAGACTAAAACAAACCCCAAAATCCTCAGCACATCTAGTCTAGAAGAGAGGAGATGTAGTTACTTTTACATACTTTTAGAAAACAAAAAAAGCAGCAAGTTGAATTGGAAAAGATGGTTGGTATGTGAACAAACAGGTTATGTGTTCAGGCTGGAGATGTAAGTGCTACTGGCCCCCAGAGAACTTGGAGATTCCGGAACCATTTTGCTGTAGTGGAGTCAAAGAACAGACCATTAAAAAAAAAAACAAAACCCACACACAAAAACAAAACAAAAACCAAAACCAAACTAATACCCGAAAAACAAAAAAACCCCACACAAACCAAACGCCAATAAAAAAAAGAAAAACACCTTGAAGCGACAGCTGGAGAGCCCGCGCGCGCCTGTATGGCCGGGCTGGTGGGGCCTGACGGCGGGGCTGGGCTTCCCGCGCAAAGCCTGCGGCCTCCCGCGCTGCGCCCGCCTTCCCGGGGGCCCGCCTCAGCCCGGCCCGCCTCAGGCGCCTCAGCCGGGCCTGGCGCCTCCCGCCGCGCCCCTTCCTCCCGCCTCCTCAGGCGGCGGCCGGCGCCCGCCCTCGCGCCGGCCTACAGCCCCCAGCGTGCCCCGCGCGGGCCCGCCACCGCGCTCGGCCCGCTCCCGCAGCGGCGCCCGCCGGGAGCTGTAGTTCCGCGTCGTTCCCTCACGGCTGAAGCCCCGGGAGGCCGCTCCTGGGCCGGCTGCGCCACGGAGCTCACCGGGCGGGTAAGCAGCGGCCTCATCGCCTTCTGGCCGCCGGCGGCGGGGCGCCGTGCGAGCGGCTCCTCCACACCCCCCTCCCGGAGGGCCGCGGCGGCGGCGCGAGCTGGGGAGCGTTACCCGCCCGCCGCCCCGTGAGGCTCCGTGAGGGGAGCGCGGTGCGCAGGGGGCAGCGCTGCCCGGGAGCGCGGCCCGCGGCGCCGGGCGGGACGAAACGCCTCAGTGGCGGCGGCGAGGAGGCGGCCGGTGGCGGGCGGGCAGGGCCCGGGGCTCTCCCGCGTGCCCCTCGCCGGGAGGGGTGAAGCACGGGTGGGTGGCCCTGCTTGTGCCGCCGGCGGGCGGCCGCGGTACCGGCGCTGCAGCGGGTTGGCGGGAGAACGGGGCCGCCGAGCGGGCCCCCGGCGGCTGCTGACAAAGCCCGCGGGAGCCGGTGGGAGCGCACAAAGCGCTGCCGCCCGCCGGGAGCTGGGGGGCGAACGGGCGGACAGAGCGGCGTCTGCTCCGCCCGCAGCGCTTCCTCGGGTTTAAATGCTGGATGGGCGAAAGGTGCCGTCTTTGCTACAGAATTTTAAAAAAGGAAAAAAAAAAAAAAAGGCTGTGTTTTTTCACCTGCCTTTTAGAAAGTGTTATTTCTATCTGTCTTAATGTGTGTTTACAGCTGGAAAGGGGTACCTCCTTAAAAATGACCCCTTGGCATTATCCTCTGTCAGGGACTTCTCTGTGGGATTTGCTGACTGTCACCGCTGCTAGTTCAGTTTCTTCCCAGGTAGGAAAAAAAAGTGAAGGGGGTCTTCATTCTTAATTAATAAAGACAGTCACATTTAGACTTCATTCATTCCCATCACTGCAGTTTCATTAGGTTGTTCTTGCGTTGTTAATGAAAACAAACTAATTCTGTTGTTAGGGGGGGTTTCCATGGCTAGTAACAAACTGTCAGCTTGCTGCCATCATCCCCCAGCAGACAGTGATGACAGCTCTGAGAGGACAGGTCTCTTTTCCTTACAGGTGTGTCTTGCCACTCTCTGAAGTAACATTGTCCTAGTAATGTACATTCTAGGTAACTTCTTAAATGAGGCAGCTTCAGTATAAAGCCGTTAGCTTTAGATTTAATAATGGGGGTTGCATTGTGCCTTTTGGGCTTCAATCTGTATTCCCTGTGACATTCTCCTGATGCTGTTCCATTAATTTCAGCGCAGCTATTACTGATGCCTTCTTACGTTGATGGGAAGAGCCCGCATTTTTTCAGTAGAATAAATGTGCCCATTTTGTGTTAGCATTCTTCTTGGGAGTCCTTTTCACATCTTTAGTATAATGCTTGGGAAGAACAGTAACTGGATGAAAGAAAGATGTGCTGGGATGACCGTTGTCTTTTAAAGGAAAATGAGCTTCTTTCTCATTTCAATAATTTTTTCTTCCGGCCATTTCAGAAGGGTAGAGTTTATTTCATTTCTAATTTTAGCCAGAGGGAGCTTTTGTAGGTATTGGCTTTTAAGGCAATCAGTGGCCTCTGCATAAATGACTGTCACTGATTGATCATGTGAAGACAGGCCGGACCAAACACATGTCCTGAAGAAGTTCATCTTACCAGCTTTGCCATCCAGAGTCAGTGATACAGTCAGTCTGTCTTTTTCTTTTTTTCCCTGAAGAAAAGGAAGGGAAAAAAGGCAGGAAATTAAAATCTAACCGTAAACTGTCTTTTTTCTTCCTTGCCTTACAAAACCTTAACACAAGGCTAATCATAGTAAGGTTGTAGCCATTTGTTGTTTTCATTAGCTAAAAAATGTCATCGTCCCCCGTGTTTGTGAGCTTGCATGGCCTCTTGTTCATCAAAAAGCTGTTGACAGATTTTGATGAAATAATGCAATGAAATAGCGGGAAAACATGCTGGGTGTGGCTTGGGCAGTAGACCACTGCTTTCCTTGCCCTACCTACAGATCCCAGAAACAGTGTGGCTGTGCATGTACCCTCAGGCTCCGAAGACATTGGCACCCTGACGTCATCGCACTCTCTTCGATTACACTGTCAGTGGCTGGGTTTTACTTAAAATATGCCACCCATAGAGAGAAGTAACATGGTTTAGAATTCATCCTGCTTTTGATCCCAATTCAATGGAGAATAATGCATGGAAAGGTAAATACAGTTCTAGATTCTCCTTTTAAAGTAAGGAGGTTATGTGTAGCGTCAGTGATGGCGTATGCTCCTGATCCAAGTTTGTTAATTAAATGGGATGGTTTGCTTTTGTTCGTGTCATCATCTGATGTTATCAGAACTTAGCTAAAAATTCAGTGAAGGTTGCACTGATGTACCACTATTGATCAACTTTTGATGTCCCACAAGATCTCCCATTGCAGCAGTAGCTTGTAATTTTTCATCTATCTGTGCAAGGGTTTGAGCTACCAAACAGCATCAAGAAAACCTCCAGTATCTGCTCTTTTAAAGTGAACCGTTGACAGAATACATGCAGTGAAGGAAGCTCTATTACTTAATAGCAAACTCCCTGTTACAAATGGTGCAGATGGACTACAAAGGGTTTTCTCAGATTTCTTAGAAACAGAGATAAAGGTAGTATATATTCTTTCTGTATTATTACCAGTCTAGGTTGCTTCTAAGGTGAAGTCCATCTTATTATGCAGTTTAGAGTCAGTAAAAATGCATTCCCTTCCACTCGTCCCCTTGAAAAATTTATAAGCAGTTTTTACAGAATTCATCTGCAATGTAGTGGCTCTTGCCACCATTTTACCACTCGTAATACCGCTGTACTGCTGTAGACAGCACAAATCAGAAAAGAGCCCTTTTTGCACTGCAATTAATAATTAGAAGAGATATAAAGTAAACACGGATTTTATAACAGTATTCTAATAATCTTTTCATGTTACCTTTCTAGCAAGTTAATTCTGTACAAAATTATGTCACTTACTACACGTTTTCAGTGCTACACATTTTCTGCTTTGCACATGTACACAGCACATCTTGCACTTTGTCTTGCAATTCCTTCAATGCCTGTAAACTTTGGCTTAGAAAATTCTTGATTAGATATCTTGAGGCAATAAACAAGATTTGTTTATTGGTGCTCAGAACCCCTGATGGGGGTGGGGGAGGGAAGTGCTTATTGTATTCTATTCAGCAGAAGAGAATAGCATCTCTTCTATTTAGTGAAAAGCGTGGTATCTCTTCATTTCACTGCCAATTAGAATGAGTGTACTTGTATGCCAGCACAGGTTATATGCTCTAGATCAGTTTGTTGAGCAATAGAGCTGTTGGAGAACATTATATTTTATTTAGCTTTGTGTAGTAATTTTATTGGTGTATATTTGGAATTAAATTATTTTATTAGTTATTCATGGAACATGTGATTGCTTCTCTGTCCCTGGTAGTGGAGGATTCTGCAAGTTCATTACCGTTTCTAGTCATGTTAGGCTTAAGTACCTGTGTGCTCTGGTGGTGATACTGTACCCTGTGTTCTCAGTGCCCATAGATCTGTTTATGTTTTTGTTTTTACAGTAGCAGAATTAAATGACTTGCAAGACAGCGATGGCTTTTTCTCTAGAATTTGAATATGGAGGCCACAGGGACAGATGAAGTAGAAAAGATAAAATCAAAGTTTATGTCTGCATGGCACAACATGAAATACAGTAAGTGAAACAGTGTATGGTAAGATCCTGTCTCCATTGAAATGAACGGAATTTTTCTTGTTGACATGAGTGGGATCATGACTCAGAAACTTAACTAATACCAATAATAAAAATGCAATAAGATTCTTGAAACCGTTTTTACTCCGATAATATGAGCAGCCTGAGTAAACAAACTTTTAATTTTTCAACTAGATTTGCATAATTTCTTTTAAAATTACGTATTTTGAAAACAGTAAATAGATTATGTAAATGACACTGGATTTGCTTAGGCTTTTAAACAGGGATAAAATGGAATCATCTGCGCAAAGATTTTTTTATTTTTATATGTACTTTTCTGGAAAAAATAGGATGGTCTGTGAAATACAAACTGCTGAAGAGTCTACTTCACACACTTGAGTAACGTACTTTTCCACAGTTGAACATCAGTAATTTGTTTATAAGCGAACAAATTTTCAAGTGTGCCCTTTACTAATCTGTCCTTAACCTTAGTTCTTCTAGTTTCCCTCTGGGACTGAGTTTGCTCAGATTTACCACCAGGTTTCTGATAAATTTGTTAATTCTCATAACAGCCTTGGAGATGTCTGGCAAGACAAAAAGATACTTTTTCTTCTACTTTCTTTAAGGCTACCATGTGGCTGAAGGGGAATAGTATTCATTACACCCTATATGTGAAAGGAAAAAGTTAAGAAACTCTGGGTTTAGGATGTGAAAGACCATAGGATTTAGACTTAAGTGAAAAAGCTACTGCCTGGGGACACTGTCAAAACCTAAAAGCAGAATTCTGGCCCTTTGATATTGTACAGCATATTGTACTACCCCTTTTGTGTCTGAAATCTGCAATTTAATTTTGTGGTGTTTAATTAATCCTATGGGAAGAGCAGTACTTCATGCATTTTCACTGGTCATATGTGAAGCCTATTTTATGTTACAGGAGTCAGAAGCCTCACAGAATCGAACTATGCAGTAATGAATTCACAGTGGAGACAAAGCAACTTAAGCTCAGCCTTAGGATTTCTGCATCCTAACAATTTCTGCATAGCAGTGCCATTGTATTAATATTGAAACATTCGTATATGGGTAACATTGTTACTGTTAAACCAGAACTCTATAATCTGTGATCTATAGAACTATTAAACTTTTATGAAAGCAAACCCCAATTTCAGTACATTTTCTTTATATTCCCCTTTCAAGGGTTACCTTTGGCTTAACCAGATGCTATTAGCATTCCTGTTTGGAATACTTCAGTCACAGATGTGTATTTGTTTTGTACCTATTTTAGGTTGGGTGTTGAAAACAAAAACTTACTTCAGTAGAAACTCCCCGGTCTTTCTGCTGGGAAAATGTTACCACTTCAAAACTGATGGTACGTACATAGCACTTAACTCATTCTAATCTTACTTGGCAGGAGCTCTGTGGATATATTTTTAATCTTCTAGAAAGTCTGTCATTGCCAGTTACTGAATTCAAAACGTAACTATGAAAAGCTCAGAAAATACTCATTTAAATATCCATACCGCCACTAATGCGACCCATCCTAACCTGCTTTATTCAGATTTTACACTGAAGTCTTGTTCTTCCTGTATTAGTGCTGTAATTTGCACTTTATTTACCTATCAATTTGAGATTTTCTTTCTAAAAGCTCCTGATTGAAATACTGACAATACCTGTACAAAGAGTCACTACACCAATGCCTTTGATACCATTTTCCAGTGTGCATTTTTTTTAAGAATCTATTTGACCATTTATGTTTAGGTGAGTTAAGTGATTGCTTACTTGCAAGGCAATGATTCTGTTGGCACAGTAGTGCTGGCTGCATTGCGTCCCCCCCATCTGGCACATTTCTGTTGTGTTTGCCTTCCATTTTTCCTTTCTTTTATTTGAAGTGATTGTTATTTTTTGCAAGTTTTCTCAGTTTTTCTAATAGAACAGTTGTATGGGTTTTACTTTCCTTCTAATAACAGGAGCATTGTATCAAGTTGTAACTTCAGTTGTGCTTTGCCTTACAGAATCTGGTGAACTCTCTACAGATGGGTCCAATTTTGATAAAATCAACACAGAGATTTCAGGAAATGTTGAGGAGTTCCGTAAAGATTTTATTTCTAGAATCTGGCTGACCTACAGAGAGGAATTTCCTCAGATAAAGGGGTCTGTGTTAACAACAGACTGTGGTTGGGGTTGCACTCTGAGAACTGGTCAAATGCTGCTGGCTCAAGGACTTATGCTTCATTTTCTTGGTAGAGGTAAGTTTTGAGGGAAGATCTCAGTGTTCAGCATGATAAGCATGGCCATTCTGTGGAGAGTGTGATGGTCTTTATGTAGCCCAATTCGAAAGTACAAGCTCATTTTGAGTCTGGACTCCTTAATAATATTGGAATTGTTACAATGCATCAGAGCAGTGATCTAGCTGTCCTACTCTTCCATTTCTGTAAAAGGAAATACCAAAGCATGCCAGAGGAAGAGACTGGGAACTCCACAGATGCTAACTGTGAAGTAAAACACTACAAAAATGTGTGATCCCGTACCTGAGTATTGTTATTTTCCATGCAAGTGTCCAATTCTCTTGAAACTTACTCATTTCTTGAACTCAGGGTGTGGAAATGAGTTCCACAGCACATAGCTGTGGGCTATGGCAAAAGTGATGTTCTTTTAGCAGTTTTAAAATTGTACATTATTCAATTTCTTCTAGTATTAATGTATTGAGTTAATAGAAGGATTCTAATCTAACTTCAATACATCATTCTTTGTGTTGAAATTTTCAGTATTTCAGTTCCTCCCTCCCCCCCTGCATGTACTTACAGAGGAACTTCCCTTTTTTATCGCTGTCTAGCTCAAAATACTCTCTGTCACAGCTGTTTGAAAGAGGTAGCTTTAAGAGACTTGGAACACTTATTGCTTTCAAAGGCTAGGCGTGCGTGTCCTCCCTATTCCTCCAAGCTGAGCCATGTCCTGCATAGAGATATTTTTGTTTCTCATTAGCCACCTTTTCTTTCCACCTTCTTCTCAATCCCTTCCATAAATCTACCACATTGCCCCTTTCAAACAATTGGTCGTGTCCTCTATCACCACTGCTTATTGTCAAAATGATCCAAGACATGGACCTGAAGCCACCCAGGCATGTTAGTTAGAGAGAATACAGTGTATTGTTTACTCAGCCATTTGCTGGATCCCAGGAATACTTTAGGATAAGATATTTCTGAAAGCCTGTTTTGATAATTCTTTGTACTGTGCATTTATGATGTAAGCTGTGAACATAGTCCCAAACCAGCTGCATCACAAAGTTGTCTTTCTTGGCAGTGTGAGGACCGAACTGTCAGATTGCCTTACTGAATGTTCCTTTTGTGGTGGATACTTAAGTCATAAAACGTTCATTATCCCTTTCAACTGACGGCAAATATCAAGACATATGAAAATACTTCCGCTGAGAACAGAAATCTCTTGAATGTAACTTTTGTTATACATACATTTAAAAAAATTGAAAATCTGATCAGAAGACTACCTGTGAGTAGGAATGTGTAATGGCTCGTTCTAAAGTAACCCCAAACAAAAAACCCCCTGGTTTATATCTTTAAAATCTATGGTTACAAAAAATTCCTTGCACTGTCCCCCATGCATCCTAATCTGGAAAGTGATGTGGTGATTCTGGAGTGCTAGTGTTTCTATGGCAGTCCAAATGTATAGGAAGAAGGAATATGTATGGTCTTTCTGGACTACTTTCCTCATCACCTAGTCTTCTGACAGCTGGTGAATTATCTTTTGAAAAGCTTTTTATGAGGTCTGGGTAGCTTTTGAAACATAGTTAAGTGTTTACATTAAGTTTTTCATCGCTGTTTACTCTTTTCCCAGAGATGTTTTCATTATAGTTTAATGGTATTGTTTCTGTTACAAAGCAAAACTTGACTGCAGTTATGAGCTGGAATACTTACACTTCCACTGCTACGTGGAATGTTCTAGATATTGCTGAATGATGTTGTAAATGAGTTTTTATTTTAAATATTAAGGTGCTTCTAAGTTTTACTTTGAAGTGCCTGTACTTAAGACACTTGACTTAAATGCAAAGGAATAGCAAGGCCTGTGATGTTACATTGAGCTTATGCATGCGTCTGCCTGGGTCTGCAATGAAAAATTAACACGAGGTTTCACAGAGGGGTGCCGCTCGTGGTAAGAGGCATTGATACAAGGTGGTTGTCACACTGTAGTAAGAGTGGGTGGCATGGATTATGGCCATCACCAGCAATACTTGTGACATTACTGGAGCCTTAAGTTTTTTTAGATTTTAGAATTAAAATATCGTTGCCTCTGTGCTTCCTCTTTGTTTCTCAAAGACTTTTACATAGGTACTTCAGTAGGAGCTAGGAGGGCTGCAGTTCTTGCGCCCTGTCAGAAAAGTAATTACTGCCTCTCAGTGCTGTAATGGCGGCTTTCTGACCCTCCAGGAGCTTACCCAAATCTGGCTCACTGAGCAAAAGCACTTCTTCTGTAGGGGTTTGTTCCTTGCTTGCACATGGCAGCCTTCCCCTTCAGGGATGTTTGTTGTAGACCTTCAGGATACATTCTGATCTAAACAGTATGTTCGCTGTGGTCCAAGCAAGGAACACATGCTTTGTGTTGCAAGTAGTTGTTTGAACTTGTGGGAGAGACTTTCAGTCATCTGACAAGGGAAGCATTTCTGTTCTCTAGATATGCTGAACCACCATTATGCTGTAAGAGGAACGTGGTGTGTAGGCTGCATTGTTAGAGAAACCTTTAACTAGAAATGCAGACTGTAGATACTACGCTGAATAATATTTAAACAAGTTTGTCTTGTAATCGAGGCAAAGAATTCACAAATCTAGTGAATAAATAAATGTCTATTTTTCTGCTGATCTGCATTGGCATTTTGCCAGGAAGAAGTGTTTGTTTTTTCATGAATAATTCCTCAGGTTTGCCTATATTTTTTTAATAACTGACAAACCAGAAGAATTAAAAACAACTTTTGAAACGTCTTGTTTGACACAGATAAAACTTTTTTTTAGATGGTACCAAATAGCTAACTTTTTTGTAACCTGTGCCTTGTAATCAGGTATATCTTATATGTTTGACTGGGATCGTGGAGTCTGACCTCTATCTCGGATAATATAAATTGCTAACAAATGTACCACTGTTAGTATTTCATTTCACCTATCATTCAGCAGAAAATAAAAGCAAATTATACTCCACTCGAATTAGTTGTTTACATTTTAACACTGACATTTGCATCTCCATATGTAAAATATATATTATTGGTTTGAGGAACATGGGGGAGAAAGGCACATGCTTTGGTAAGTGTACCAAAACGTTAATGCTAAGCCTAATACGCATCTTAAACTTTCTTGCTGCAGCCTGGGTCTGGCCAGATGCATTGGACATTGACAATTCAGATTCTGAATCATGGACAGCCCATACAGTGAAAAAGCTGACAGCATCCTTTGAAGCATCACTTACGGCAGAAAGAGAACCCAAAATCCTGTCAAATCATCATCAGGGAACATTAAAGAGAAACTGTGATGACAATGAAATGAGAAATGAAGTTTATCATAGAAAAATAATTTCTTGGTTTGGTGACTTTCCACTGGCAGCTTTTGGCTTACATCAGCTAATAGAATATGGAAAGAAGTCTGGAAAAATTGCTGGAGACTGGTACGGACCTGCAGTTGTTGCACACATTTTAAGGTAAAAATACCTTTATTCTTTGTTGTTACCGTGCCTTACACATTACAGGAGAAGCATTTCAAAGTGTCATGAGATTGCTTCGGCTTAATTGAGCATCTAACTGTTCATTACTAGCTTTGTAAAATGTCCATATTAGTAGCAATTCTAGAGATTTTTCACAGGCAGGAAGGGAAATAGCAGTAGGTGCAGGGATTGAACTCTGAGCTTTTATCCAATCTTATTTCAGGAAAAAACCTACATTCCTGTTTTCCTGTATTTTGGGCAGTAGAAGTGCCAAGTATCTCTCCCAGACCTAGGCTTTTAAGTAGAGCTGCATTTAATGAAATGTTCTAAAAACTAACCACACTTTCAACCTTGGAACATGCATAACATTATAGATTATTTTTTTTATATATACTGTAACCTGGGGGCTGTAATGTACTGATAGTGTAATGAAATGTCAGAGCTAAAATTGATGTTTTCAGCATTTCTTTGCACACATCAAATTCTTGTGAAACTGTAAATGTATGGGACTATTAATATTATAATTATATCACAGTAAAAGTAAAAGGACTGTGACATTCAGTGTGGTTAGAAAAAAGTCGAAAGTCAAATTTCTCCATACTGTCTGCCTTTATAAGCCATTTCTTTGAATATTGCTGATTTTTTTTGTTTTGGTTTGTTTTTAATAGCCTTATAAGCTTATGTTCACAGTGGATTCCAGTTTACCTATAAACGGCATCACTAATACATTTTTTAAGTAGCAGAAGCTGAAGTTCATACATTTATACATACATGTGAATAGAAAAATTTGATTTTTAGTATAAAAGTATATTAATCTTAAGTGAACCTGTACTGAAATAGTCAGGTGTATCTGTGTGCATACCTGCAAGTGCATGCAGTGATGTGAGAGGTTAGCATTATTTATGTTTTCTTCTGATTTTTTCTGATGATAGAAACTGTCAGAATTCTTTTTGCCTACTTTAAATTGCAGTAGCCTGTTTACATAATGGGAGCAGGGGGGCATGTGGTCCAGAACAAACCCACTGGTAATTTCCAGCACTGCAAAGGTTTCCTTTCCTAGGCCTCTTTTCTTTCTTACAGCAGTGCTAACAATGTATAGCTCGCTCATAACTTGAGAATGACTGTATTAAACGATTCCTCAAAATATACTGTGAAATAAAGGGATAGTGACCATTTAATGCAAGCGTGTATTGAAGTCAAAGGCTAATCTTCTATTTTGAACAGTTTAATTTCTTTACAAATGTTGTCCTTGATTGATGATCATGCTTCAGACTATCGACATATATTTTCCTTTAGTTTTTAGGCCCGTTACTCTTATTCTTTTGAGGATAGCCTAATATAGCAATTATCTTTTTGAAAATTTTGGTGAAACCTTACAGGTTTTTATGTGTTAGCCTTTATTTTCATAGACATGAGATGCTAATTTGTGGGTAGATAAATGAAGTCAATTAAAGAGATCTATTGAGTTGAAAATATTTCTGTCAGCAAATTTAGCCTTTATTATCTCAATATACATGACAGAAAATTGTTATAAACAGAAGAATTAGGTAGTGAATATGAATTTCAGTGTAAGTTAATGTGTTTCTTTGGGCTTTTTTATGTGGTTTTCATTGTTTCTTCTAAATAATCAGATATTGTCATCTTTGCTTGGTAACAACATGTTGCCATATTACATTGGATACCAAGATCCAGTGTTGAGAAACAAACACACACCCACTCCCCAACCCATCTGTATTTATCAGGAATGGAACGTGTCTTGAATTAAGAAAACCCACCAACCGCCACCACAAAAAAATGGCAAAATAAACAAAAAAAACCCCCAAACCACAATTATAACCAACCTGTTTCTAAAAATCTAATAATTTATGTTTACTTACTGTTAATGTCTTTAAAATCAGAGATTAGTTAAATACTTTTGTCTTTCTACTTAGAAAAGCTGTTGAAGAAGCCAGAGACCCTGAGCTACAAGGAGTTACAGTCTATGTTGCTCAGGATTGTACAGGTAAATGTGGTTATGTGGATTTTTGCAAACATTTTAGATGCTTTCCGTGACTTTCAGTAAGCACTTAATAGTAGAGCTCTAACAGAAAAAAATAAACAGACAAAGGAGTTTTTGATCTATGTAGATGTTTGTTCTCTTTGAGAATCAGGTATCACAACTTGAAAGCTTCGTACATTGCTTGTTGAAATTGCTGATTGAAATGAGAGTTCAATCACTTTTCAAATACTTCAGTTCAGTTACATTTGTCAGTTACATTTTATTTGTCTTCTGCCTCATGGGATTCTTTATGACTTTTACTGATTTTTCTAGTGGAAAAAAACCATTGCACCAGTCTCTTAGACTAGTTAGAAGTCATTTTCGCTTGGAGTTCAAAGATGTGAGCAGGATAGTTAACCCGAGTCAGTGGTAACCTTTCTTCTGCTCCAGCATGGCATTTTAAATAATCAATAACGGGCAGAGGAGCTTAGAGCGCTGGATATTCAGGAGCAGAAAATGATGACAAGATAAACTAAGTGTGTGGTGAAACTTTACACTGATGACTATAGTCTTTCAAATCGAAGCACAATGTATTACTTCAGTAGCCATGTTTAGCTGCCAGAAATTTTAGTTATGTCATAACTGATCTTGGGATAGGACAGACGAGACCGACATCCCGGGGTAATCAATCAAACTAGATTTAAAGAGACACTGCTTAATCATACACTACAAACCAGTTTTGCCTGACGTACAATGACAGTGGAAACTTAAAATTCTATTAGTTTTTTGCTTCTTTGTCCTGGTGATGATTTTTACATCTCTCTTAGTTTGGAGGGAATAAGCAATAATACTACATTAAGTTTTTTCACTCATTTTCAAGGACTGTGCAATGTTAACTTTAGACAGTGAACTTGAGTATTTGTTAAAATCAATCATTGTCTTTTTTCTTTAAAAGCATAGATGTTTGTGTTACTGGTAGGCTTTCAAGTTTTAAATTACTCCTTTTAGAAGAAGTTTATATGAAGTAAATAAATATTTATTGGCTTTCTCCTAACCTACCCCTTCTGCACTTCCTTGGCAATGTATCTTATGTCAGCAGCAGATTACCATTCTATGAAATACTGCTGAAAATGAGGAGGCATAACACTGTTTTTCATCAGTCACCCAGGAGTTGTGTTTCAGGAGGACAGTCCGTTTTTGAAGGACTGCAGTTTTAGTTTGTCAGACTAAGTGATGACATGTTGTAGGTGTGTCTTTGCAAAAGCTAGCAGTTCTGTTTTAAATATGAATATTTCTGTGTGTCTCCTTTCAGTCTACAGTTCAGATGTTATTGACAGACAGTGTTCTTGTATGGGTTCTGGAAAAGCAGACACAAAAGCTGTAATTATATTAGTTCCTGTGAGACTCGGTGGAGAGAGAACAAACATGGACTACTTAGAGTTTGTAAAGGTATGAAATGAGAGTTCAATCACTTTTCAAATACTAGCACGAGGTGATATGAAAAGCGACTTCATGATGGTAATCTTCTACCTATTAAATGCGTGGTGGTGATTTTACAGTTGAAGGTTGTAAAGTTTGACTTTACAGATTTTAAATTTCCCTATTACAAGATCAGACATAATTGCAGAGCACATGATGTCCCTTGGTAAAGCAGTGATAACTGTCCTACTCCTAAAGTAGCTACCTGAAAAGACATTAATGCAGTGGCTGAAATTACAAACGGTAATTTAGTTACATATGCTATTAGAGTTGTGCTATAGTAAGTATCAGACAGCATTTAAAAATATAAATATACCAAATTCCTTATTCCGTTTCTTAATTTCTTAAATGTCAAATGGTTTAAGGTTGTTGCTTGTTTGTTCTTCCCATTTTCTTTTGTCTTTTTCTTCCCTTAAAGAGAGAGGATAGAATTTTTTGATCTCTTTAGTCACAACTTTGGGCGGTTTTCCAGTATCTGGACATTAGGATGAATGTTTCTAAGGACAGTGATGCAGGAATAGCAAGCAGTTACCACAAATAAAAAGAAACTGGAAAAAAAGTAAAACTCAAGGAGAAAGCAGGGGGAAGGAAGGCCTTTGATGTCCTCTTTTCTTCCCTTCCCCCCCCATCCCCCCACCGCACCCACAGCAGAGGTTCTGCATATGGTACTACTACCTGAAGATGTACTGTCATCCTGCCTCTTGAGCACAAGAATACATCTCTTAAGAGATTGTTCTCTTAGCCCTGCTGCTTTATCATTTTCCATGATGCTGTTTATCTGTCTTGGTTTAATTTTTCAAAATACCACAATGTAGTAGCATGAACAAAATCTTAAGTCTGTAACATCTTTGGGGTTTTTTTTTTGTTCTGTTTCACTTTGGGGTTTTTTGGTGCCTGTCTCTTCTCTGTAAAATTTAAGAAAAATACTTGGGTCTCTTTTAATGGCATGGGGAGATCAAGAGATGAAGCCTTTTATTTAAGTGATGGAGCTATTAAATTATTTTTCTTTCCCGATTCTTTTCCTTGTATTTTCAGACAGTTGTTTTTGGAAAAGTTTTAGTTCTTTTCTGATTAATTCTGACACAGTTAAGACAAGCCTGTTGTCTCAGGCGTGATCTACAGCAACCTAACTTTACTTTCAATGTTAACTGCAGAAAAGCCTTTGAGTCAGTCAGGTCCAGGAAGACACACAGCGCCTCTGTTTGTAAGCTAACAAACAGTTGCTTCTGCAACTTTCATAAGGCTTTCTCAGTGACTCCAGTTCTTTAATACTGGCTTTCACTATTGACAGGTATCTATGTCTAGTTTTACCCTGCAGAGGTTTTCTCAGTTTAGCTCTCAAACACACTCTTTGGGCAGTGTGAAATACATTTGCGTGGCAGTGGGTTTCACAGCACAGTCACGTTATCTAAGCTTGCCTGGTACAACTGGCTTTACTGGGGCGATTTCTGCTGCTCATTTACCAAGCCCGGTACTGCCTTTTGCAGTCTGTTATAATGGAGACTGTGATGGAGAGAGATGGAAGCAATGGAGAGGGCTTTCAATTGCATATATTTGTCACTTCAATCTCTATCTTGACTATTCAAAAGAAGCGACTAAATTTCTTGGGGTCTGGATTTAAGTTAAAAATGCAGATTTTAGAATGTAGTACAAGAGGTAATTTTTACAAAGGATTTTATATTTATGGATGAAAATTGATAAATTTTTTATAATTCACTTTTACAAGAAAATTCCCATAGATTAAACAGTTAGTCATTACTCTAAGCAGCTCTGCTCCCTTTCTGTTTCAAAGGCAGAGGATGTGTCCTTAGCTGTTACAGCCTTTGCCTCTGATCTGCCTTAATGGTCTGTAATGCTCAGCCATTGAGGAGCGTTTTTTAAAAAAGCCTTCTCATTCATATTTTAAATAAGAAGTACTTTCTCTTAACCTGTATAAACCATGCTGAAGTTGACTTTATTAGCATCTCAGGTGAGGAGTACAACAGGTTTTGTTATGTTACATTATCATTGTCTAAGCAGAGAAAGTTTTATCTTGAGAACCTTTGGTCTTATTAGTACACTAAATATTAATCATTTTGTTGAGAGCAGTTTTCCCTGCTTATACAGTGATAATGTAACGGTTATACTTTTAATGGTTGATCTCTTAGAGGAGAGGATATAGATACGACTGCCAGCTGATGGAGATTTCACTTTAGCTCAGCTGATAATCTTCCCAGTTTGGGCCACTATCCAAGTTTTTGGACCCAATGCTTGCCTAGTGCTACAGGAACACCACTGTGATTTATGGACGTTTAAAGGCTGTTCCGTTTTCAGAGTGTTTAATGGTCTTGGGCTTCAATTGCATTAGAACAGTTGGGCTCAGCTTTCCAAAGTGCTCAATGTTGGCAAAATTCAGCTCCCACTGGAGCTGGTGGGATAACTAATGGAGAACTGTGTTAAGCCAAGACTGAATATTCACAAATCCTAATGAGCCCTGTTAAGTAACAAAACCTCACAAAAGCGAGAAGAGTAGAAATACGTTGAGGGGAGAGGGAGGGAAGGTTCTTTCCTTCCATTTCTTTGCTAGGTACTTTTAATAGAGAGATGATCAAGGGTGATTTCTTTGGTGTCTGTTGTCTGTGACTGCATCCAGAGCTTGTGGGGGACAGAGGAATTTCAGTCAGGTAAACTACTGACATGTTCTTACCTTGGTAAAATTGCATGTATTACAGGTCAATCCTTCTCCCCGGCACTACAAGGTATATCGATAAAATCAGCATTTTATTACGTAATGATAAATCTGCTAGGTTTGTGTGCTAGCACAGGCACGGGGATTACAGAACCCAACTCTTTTCAACCCGAATGAACAGAAATATGCTGGCAGCACTGGTGTGACTGTAGCCCACGGCTGATATGCCAGCTTTCTGTCCATAGCGGCTCCTAGCTTTGCCATGGGTAGAGGGGTATCTTTCTTTACACTTCCAGACTGAAACGATTCCTGTATTTCACCCCATGTCCCTCTTTAAATCCTATTAGGTGTATTTGTAATGTCTCTTTCTCAAAGCGGCTACATACTGATGGTTCTGATTCCTCTACCCTCACAGTCAACATCCAGTAAGATTTATGGGGCTTGTCTGTTGGGTGTCTGTCTCTCCTCCCATGTTTTGGGCTCTTGTTTTTAGAGCTTTATCTTGTAATTACTCTTGCTTCAACTGGCATTTCTCCCTATGATGTAAAAGTTCATGCTCTAGACAGACTTCTACATTTGAATGCAAAAAGAAGAGGGCCCTCAGGGCCACAGAATGTAGATGTATATGAACTCTGTAAATCTGAACGCTTTGATGCCTTTTGACCAAGCAACCTGTGCTCAGCTTGTATGACATCATGTTTTGTCTCCTCCTCAAAAATGATACTGCCAGTTCTCTCAATCTATGGGCATCCCATGAAAAGGGAGGACTTTCTCTGGAATTTGTGGTGGTATGTTTTCACTTTGATCAGTTGTAAGCCTCTAAAAATTGAGTCAAGGCCCAGAAAGTCATGAATTCAGTCTTAAAAAAAAGAAAATAAAAGAAAAAAAGCTGTTTGCCTGAAAACAGTAAAGGGAGAGCAAAGATTTTAATTCAGTTTAATACTTACTCTGTTTAACACTGTCCTAATTATTTAATGTTCTTGTTGTAGGGAATTTTAAGCCTTGAGTATTGTGTTGGTATTATTGGTGGCAAACCCAAGCAGTCGTATTACTTTGCTGGATTTCAAGGTTAGTGTTTTAATACGTTATGTCTCTCCAATATTTTTCTTTAAGAGTTAGGAAGTTAATATCGAACCAGTGGGAAATAGCATGATTAAAATAGCAAAATGAGTACCTTATTAATTCATCATATCTACCCAAGTCCAGTCATTTGTCATTTACTCCATATGGTAATTGGATTCTGTAAAATGTACATTTAATTTCCGTTGTTGCATAAACAAGGCATAATTTATCTGTTTCACCAAACTTCAGGAGCGTTTGCTGTTACTATCTGGCAGTTCTTATTTACATATTTACTTTTTACTAGTTTAAGTGGTGTTAGTTGATGCTTAAATGACAAGCAATATATTCTTCCTGTCAGGATGAAGTAGCACAATACATTTTTCATATGCAAACTCCAGAATATAATTGTGTGTTTGTAAAAGTAATTTTATCACCCAAAATTAAATGACAGTCTCATCACTTTATAAAAATTCTGCTTATACAAGCATATTTGATTATGCAAAAGTTAATCTGTCCTGCAAAAACCTATGCTTCAGTCAATGAATATCAGCCTGGCAAGCGGTTACTTGCTGGCTTTTTTTTTTTTTTTTTCAGCTGCTCTGCATAGAAATTGGATTGTAAGCAGTGTAATAATAAGGTGTTTTTTGAATTACTTGTCTTCTGTTTTGTCCTTGTAGATGACAGTTTGATTTACATGGATCCTCATTACTGCCAATCTTTTGTAGATGTCAGCATAAAGGATTTCCCTCTTGAGGTAGTATGGATATAGACCTGGCACTGTTTTCTTCCCATATGAATCAAACACTAATTATTTAGAGATGTTCTGGCTAGCTGCATCTTTATGGTTTTACAGTTACATGTTATTTATCAAAGTCCTGCCCTTCTTTATAGGCCTATAATCAACAAAAATGACCAGAGGTTAAAAACTC
Source organism: Falco biarmicus (assembly GCF_023638135.1). NCBI lineage: Eukaryota > Metazoa > Chordata > Aves > Falconiformes > Falconidae > Falco > Falco biarmicus. Next base: position 5,766,611 of record NC_079298.1, on the reverse strand, counting down.
AATATGGGGTTTTAATTTTTACCTTATTAATCTTTGTCTGTTTCTTCTTTATGATCAGAAAACCTCAAAAATAGATGATCATTCAAAGTATTTTTCCATCAAAGAAAACAGGCAATATTTGCAGATTTTAAACCGGAGTTATTTGGATTTGGCTTTGTTAGTTTGTCTTTTTGGTCATTTTTATTTTATTTTTTTAAAATTCAAGTTGCAGTCAACATCATGGAGAGAATTTACTGTAGTATTCAATAATAGAAGCCTGTTATCTGTTTGGAACCAGAATTCCTGCAGGTTTACTTGCTGCTGCTTTACTCAGAAATTCATCCTGTTTCTATACTGGAGTAGGTGGTTATCATTTTAATTGTAACTTTTGCTCCTGATGACTTTGCAGGTCACTTTTTCTGTCTTCATAGAAGTAGAAATTTTTGAGGCTTACCGGTGAGGTTTGTGCTTGACTAGATGAATTTTACTCAAGTCTTCTGAACTGTTCCTTTTAACGAGTTTTATTATTATTTTTAGTCAAGCTGGTTTTATGGAATAGCAGTTTCCAAGAAACTGACAGGTCTGAAAGTGTAGGTGCTGCATTTGTTCTTTCTTTGCCCCCAACCCCTTTCTAGGCCATGCGTTTCTGGGTTCATGTAGATGCAGTGGATGCATCTTTTTGGGCTGTGCCTACGTCTTTGAAATCATACTTGGCTTTTTTTACAGTGGTGTTTTCCCTTTCCTTTAACCTGTTGCCAAATAACTTGAATTGACAATAGATAAAGCTAAAGGAGATTATTAAAGAACTCAATTTACATGTGCCATGGGAAAACATGACCGGTTGCAGAAGTAAGTGTTCAATAGCAACAGTACTCACAGTAGGAAGTACTCAGCCGCATCCATACAAACTCTCTTCTATCCAACTTCCACGTGAACTTCCAGTCTCCTTGGAGCAATTGTTCATTCAATGTAGAAACACTCTCTGGGTGCATGCACTGGTTAGGACAGCATCAACTGCTGGAGAAGAGTTGGTTAGTTACTAGTAGTGGTTCCTCATGCCACTGTGCTCTGTGAAGTTAAATACTCCTAAATGTGGAAACACAGCTTAAGAAACAATGTATCACATTTAAATAAGGAAGAATATATATTTATCTCCACCACCTCTAAAATACTAGCTGCTCAATGTAGAGTTCTTGAAGGTTCACAGGAAAGTCCCGTAGATCGTGGGAGTGAGTCATACACAACTCAGTCTCACACCTGAGGAACTGAGTAGGTGATCTTAAATCGACTATTTACACTTGGAATGTAAGTCAAATGGTGTGTAATGAAGTCGTGTATCTTCATGGCTTCTATTTTGTAGAGCAGCTAAGAATTAACTTAAACTGGGAACAGTGGAGTGGACTGCAATGGTCCTGTCTATTGGCATCATGAAAAGAAAGAATTGCTAACATATCTTGAAGTTGACCGCAATACTTTAATCAGAATACCATCAAATAGTATTTAGGAAAAGTACTTAAATATGTCGAAGCACTTAACACAGGGCTAATGTCAAATCCTGGGGCCCACTTAAAGCAAACACTACATATTTTTCAGTATTTATACTTAACAAGATGCTTTAATTAGCGGGACATATAATATAGAAGTGAATATAGAAAACTAGAAGATTCCAAATTAAAAAAAGGAACATAGCAGAAAAATGTATCAGAAAATACCCTAGACAGAGTTTCATTATTTTTAGAGATGGCTTTAGTTTTACCCTGTTGAGGTATTTGGAAGAAGAGTTAGCGAGTCCCAGCTCTACCTATTTGTATTGTGGCCGCAGCCAGGGATGATAACCAAGGTCCTTGCCCCTTTGTGCTAATAACTGTAGTAAAATACAGTGCCTTCTCTGAGGATTTTACAGTTTAATTGGGAAAGTCAGACAAAAGATGGGAAGGGCACAGAGAAGCGGAGCTCAAGTGACTTCCTTAAGGGTCACACTGCAGCTCAGTGTCCAAGCTACAAAAAATGCACTTCTTTTTGGTTTCTGTTCCCATGACTAATCCTCCAGATCATGCTGCAGACTGGCATCAATATGAATTTCCAAATAATAATAATAATGAGGTTTTAAAATGTATTTTGAATGTACGCAAGCTGGCAGTTTGGCTTGATCGCAACCTAATGCTTTTCTGCAGACAGAAAATATATTGGAATTTAATGCTTAGTGCATTTAATAGTATTATATCTTTGTCCAGAAATGTCAAAAGTAAACAGAAATTGCTTTCTTAGTGTGGATAGTTGCTTGTTAGATTTATCTGTAGGGAGTATTTTCAAAATTGACAAATTGTCCAGAATAAGTTGGAAATCAATCCACTCTGTATTGGCTTCCAGAATCCATTTGTTTGGAGGAGTGGAAAAAAAAAAGAAAAAGAAGTCTACCCACTTCTCTTTGTTTACGGTGATTTGTGTAGCATTAAGACTGCTGCCCTGAACAGTACAGCACAACTGTAGTTGCAGTGTTGTTGCCGAAATGTGGTATGTAAGGCAGGGTTCGATTTATATATTTGATGACTCAGGAATGAATTTTCAAAATATAATTTCTGCATCTAAAATTTGAACAGAATTAGGAGAAAAAATGGTGACTAAAATCAGTCTTGTAGAAATAGAACTTCTTATTTTCTGCTTCTGTTATTTAGCAGAGGTTTAATAGAAATACTGAGGTTTGTAATCACAAGTAAAGAATTATATACTTCAATATATAAAACTATTACACTGACAGGCACGCTCAGATTAGGTAACTAGTGCTGTCATCTTCTGCAGATCGACTTTTCTGATTGGCAAAAAAAAAAAAAAAAAGACAAAAGCAGTTTCTAATACACAGGCTGCTTGATGTTTGGTGTCAGGGGTTGCTGTTGCTACAGTCAGGTGAGATCGTAACAGTTGGTAGTTACCCTTCATAGAGGAAGCACAGCGGTGTTGGTGAGAAATCTGCGTTGCTCTGTCCTGGTGTTCCTGTGGTGGTAGTAAGCTGTCCTGGCTCTGTGCTGAGCAGCGGTGCCAGAGGAGCTGGGAGCTGTGCACAGCTGACATGGAGCTGTGAAAGGCAATAGCACGGCATATTCACTGGGGAAGTTCATGAAAAACAAAATCTGCATGTTAGTACAGCGGTATCTCTGTTGCAGAGTGGTGCAGACGAGGCGTGTTAGCGTTTGTTACTGAGCAGCTGTAGCAGGATTGCTAGTGATTTAATAGAGGTAGGGTGGACGGGCTAGTCCTGCATGCTGGAAGCACAATAAAGAGGACAACCTTTGAGAGACAGTCAGGGGTGATGAAATAATTTCAGTTATTAAACAGTGAGCTTCACCAAAACTACAGTTCCTGTAACAAATAAGCACAGGATCAGCGGAAAGCATACACTTACCTTTTCTCTCATAAACTGGGAATGAAGAGACTGGGAAAGGGGTTTTGTATTTGTTTGCTTTTTCTTAGAGCATGGCTGCTGATAGTATCGGATTGCTGCACTGTCAGAGCATCATCTGTCATGAAAAGAGATTTCACGTTAGGAAAGAAGCATTTATAAAGCACAGCATGTTGTTTGGTTTTTTCCTACTTGTGGATCAGTGTTACCTAGCTTTGCTTCTGTGGGTTTTGCAGGGTTTTTAACCCGTTTCATTTACTAAAGGAAAATGCATGAGGTTGGTTTATTCCATTATGTCTCTTTTACAGAGACTGGGGGAGGGAGAGGGTCAATGGGCGGTGGTAGTAAAGCAGTAATTGTAAGATAGTGCAAAAGCTGTTACAAATTCAATTTGCAGAAGAGCGTTCACCTCCTCTGCCTTGGGAATATTCATAAAGTACTGCTCTGAGCGGCAGACCTTTGACAGATTTCAAACTAACATGGTGGCGCGCGGAAGTTTGGTATATACAGCGTAAACAGCAGGAGGTTTTATACATGTGAAGAAGAGTGGAATTACTTGAATGTTTGGGGGTGGAGGGGGGAGAAATTACTTGGAAGGTGTGTGCTGGGTTTTAATTCAAGCAATACGGGGGATTGTATGTTAAAGCTGTTGGTGGGAAAAAGTAAATGCATTGGTCTGCACCATTCTAACCGTAACTGTGTATTTCATGTTTTTAATCGTGAAACTTGCAGTCATTCCACTGTCCTTCTCCCAAAAAGATGTCATTCAAAAAAATGGATCCGAGCTGCACGATAGGATTTTATTGTAGAACGGTACAGGACTTCGAGAAGGCATCTGAAGAAATCACCAAGGTGGGTGTCGACCTTACCAAATCGATCCCTCAAGCCAGCATGGCATGCGTGTGCTGCGTAGGGATAAGGGCTGAGAATCAGCTTCGCTCTTCTAAACAGACACAGCCCTCGGTATTTTATTGCCGCTTTTACAATCGTGAGAAACCGAGCCCGTTGGGCGATGGCGGGGTGGCCGGTGGCGGCGTGGCGCGCCCGCCAGGTGGCGCTGTTGAAATGGGAATGTCCGGCAGGCGCCGCGCTGCCGGCGGGGCCGCCCAGCCCAAGGCAGCGCCCGGGCTTCGGCAGCAGCGCTGGAGGCCGGGGAGCGGGCCTTGCCCAGCTGATCTGGTGCTGCCCCTCCGCTTGAAAAACACTGCGAGGGGTTCCTTCAGGTCCAAGCGTAACTGGGGTTTTTTTCTGCCTTGATTAGTACAGCATGCGAGTGTATGAAATACAGCGTTGTTAAGAGGTTGTGTTGGCCGTGGCAGCAAATAACTGCATTTTGTGATTTAAAAAAATAGTCTGTGAAAGGTTGCAGCGGCAGCAGAAGATGGTCACGTATTTAATATTCTAACCACAGTAGTTATCACAGCAGCACAAAGAATTAAATGTTTGCAGCATTCTGAACGTCCTGTTAAGTGGTATTAGTATTATAGCCAACAAAGGATTCTTAAACTTAATAGTGTATATAATCTCTCATAGGTATTGATTGATGCTGAAGTTGTTTCTTTGGTTCTTACACACAGAAGTGGAAAATAGATTTAAAGGAGCAGAAGTTCCTAAGCAACAGATATACGGGAAGTTTAAATAGTGAAGTTTCTATTCTTCCGTGATTTCCTGTTCTATCATATATAAGAAAGAGTGTAACAACATGATAAAAAAACCCTAATTACAAAATTGGTCATATTGGAAGTTCTCTCTCTCTTTTTTCCCCCCTTCTCTCTTTTCTTTCAAGTTTGGGATTAAGTACGTATCTTTTTCTGCACATATGTTGTGAAAATACTCATGGCTAATCTAAGTCTTGGAGCTGGTATCCTGGTACTTTAGACAGAAATTATTTAATATTAGTGAAATTATTTTATATAAATATATTTCAGGCACAATAAGTATGAAAACAGAGGAAAGTTTTGGTACAAATACAGTGCGAGAAATATTCTATAATCTTTCAGTCCTTCCTTCACATGCTTTGGTTTTTCTTGCTCTTCCATTATTTTTCCCTTTGTTTGCAATTTGAGTGCAGTGACTCTTGAACTGCAAAGCACAGTACACTCCCAGTGTGCCCTACGTAGGCTAGACTAAAAAAATCCAGGTTCTCACTGCTTTTGTGGGCAATAAGAGGTGGAAGAAAAAAACCTACCTTTTATTATTTGAGGATAAACCTTATGAGCCATATATTCAGTAATAGAGAAATTAGGGCATTGAAATCAAAGGCCCAAATGGAGTGACTGATGAAACTCCATCCAAATTGCATTCAAGTTACCCTTTGCTTCTGTACTGCCTAGTTAGGCAGCTATTGTTAAGTAGTTTAATAATACCTGGAATTCAATAGCTGATAGATCAGGGAGACCTGGAAACACATCCAGACTTGAGAAGGATGGATTTACTGACTGGCTGTAGTCCTAGTTCTGTTTTGCACTTCCAGCACAAATACCGAGCAGGCACAGCAGTTTGTCTGGCTTCTCCACACCATGTGGCAGAGCCGAGAGGTCAGCAAGAAGCTCTGGCCTTGCACAGCCCCTGGGACGGCTCTGCCTTTCCCTGGCCACAGCCTCTGCAGCTACTTTACATTGTTAGTTAACTGGTACCAGGCTTGTCTTGCTGCTAATGCAGTGAGTTGTTTCCCTATCAAAACCCATGACAGCAAATAAATAATCCACTTGGGCTACAACTGCATTTGCCTGTTTGTAGCCCAGGTTCTCAGCAGAAATGAAAAGTTCTCTGGACTGATGGAGTGTTGAACTTGGATGTAGTTCAGCACAAAGAATTAATCGTTGCAGCAACAACAGTGGCAGTCTGGGTCTAACACTGAAATACTAAAAAATATTGATGTTTATTGAGAAACTTCTCTGTAGAAATCATTGCAGTGGTATCTAAAGAACTTTAATATTCTTTAGAGTTTCAAACTCATCTGTGATCACTAAGTGTGATGTAGCATGATAGTAATTACGGTAACCTTAACCAAGTTCCACTCGACTCTTGTTTAGGCATTTGCCTGTCTATCCAGTTTGTGTTCTGTATTTAGTGTTTCATCCTCTCCCTTAGTACACAGAGAGGTGTTACCTGTACCTGCAGGGAGGGAGGTGTCAGGGGAAGTTGAACACAGACAATGGCAGTAGAACTGCAGGTGTATTTCTGTCCTGATTTGGAGGGACCGTCTTTAAAGGTGCGATGGTTGTTGGGCACCGTGCGTCCCCTGAGATGCAGTGTTCCAAGGAGTCTTCTGTGGGAAACTTGGAATTCGGAGCTGGCCTAAGTCCATCCATCCACTCACAGACCAGCAAACAGCCTTCGTGCGGCTATCAATTTCTCTTCCTACTAAGGCAGCTTGTATCCAGCCCCTGGAGTTGGAAGGGTTTGCATCCAATTATCTAGTCTTCTCAAGAAACAAAGCATTTGTATGTCTTACAAACTTTTTACTTTCTAGCGCTCATTTGTTACTCTTCTTTTGCTTTTGCCTATTAATGTGTGCATGTCTCTCCTATAGCTTTTTACTTTTTTACCCAGGTTTCACATTAAAGTAGCCAAATGCAATTAAAATAGACAAGAATAAAGTGGAAAATTTCAGACCACAGTAAAAATCACGGATTTTGTTATGATTGATTATTTTTTTTAAAACATCCCCTCAGCCCCAACTCTCCTTTTTAAAATAGTTCTTACTGTTTAAAGATCTATTTAGGGGTTTTTTACTGTATTAGATTAATTGTTCTCATGAAATTATGTTTAGTGATATTAGTTCCACACAGGATATACATCTAGGCTAACGTAATTCTGCATGTTACTGCATGACTGTGCTGTTTTTTCAAAGCAGGTAAGAAATTTTAAAAAAGTAAAAAAAATAACCCCCCCAAAACAATTAAGTGTCCAAATCAGCCTGGAAGGGTGAAATGTCTTTCAGTATTTGGCAGATTTTTATCTGCTATTAAAGGTATTTCGCTGATCTGTTTTTCAGTATCTGTCTTTCCCCACCAGCCACTTTTACATGCTCAGTTTTTAGATTTATAAACGTAGAGTTTTGGCACTCTGGTTACTACAGCCTGCTACTGTTGTCAGTCTGTTTTGAGCCATATGCTCTCGATTGGCTTATTGACATAGATGTAGGTGTTAAACTTTTAATAAAAACATTGATTTTCATACATGCTGATTCTACGCTAGAAATATCTCCCTGAGATGCTTAGTTGCCGCAGAATTCATACCTGTGCTTGAGAAGAGTGTTACAGCCGTTAACTATTTTGTAGGGGTTTTTATCTTCCTACAAGAGCTCCAGCTGCACTGAAACAGACAGCACACAGAGGTGATCTGTATGGAACGAGAAGCAGGGTTAGGCATAAAATTACCAGCTACCTGAAGAAGAAATGGAAATAAATGAATGGTTAACGGGAGGAAGGAACATTTAGATTGTGCAATGCTTATGTTTGAATATGATGATAATACAAATTTAAAAATGCGTTTTTTATTTCGCAGTCATCATCAGATAAGTATCACTACTTACTGTATTTCTTTGTTTCCAATTAATATTTTCTCTGGTGCGTGTTTTACATTGTAGATGCTGAAGTCTTCATCTAAAGAGAAATATCCCTTGTTTACTTTTGTAAAGGGTCATTCTAGAGACTATGACTTTGCTTCCAGTCCACTCCATGAAGAAAATGACCTTTTCTCTGAGGATGAAAAGAAAAGATTAAAAAGATTTAGTACAGAGGAGTTTGTCTTGCTTTAAGGACATTTTACACAAGATTATTGGCAGCTGTCCAGGAGAACACTTGCCTTTTCAAAAATAAAAAAAATGTGTCCTCCTCTCCAAAAAAGGCAAGCTTGCGCTGAAATTGGTCTATTTTCATAAAGATAATGTTTTATATGTTAATAGTCTTTAAAATGTCATTTATAAATGTACTTACTAATTATTTTTGTTCACTACTAGTTGGAGGAGTTTAATGTCACGTTGTGCTAGTGAAGATGGAGGGCATTGTTTAGAGCCAGGTATGCTGAAATGTGCCTCTGTCGTGGTCTTGCCCTCTTAAAAAGCTTGGCCAGTCCCTAAAGCCTGACTTGTGACCCTGATGTCATGTCAGCCCAGGACAAACTCCAAGCAGAGGCTGCCAGATGCCTGTGGGGTTTGTGTCGTGGACACATATCCATAGGTTTTGAGACCATGTTTCTGTCTGTAAGCAAAATTTGAGTTCTGTATTCATGTGGTAAGGGTAGAACGCTACTCCGTCTTGCTACGTAAGCCCCAATAGTAGTTAATGCTGTAATCGTGACACACATCCCGAGCAGCACAGTGTAAGAAAGATAAGTTTGATATATCAGTAGTAATTGTCAGTTGCAGTACTGATACAATTATATAGGCTGAATTGTGAGTTAAGATACTATTTAGCAGTATGATTTTATAATGGTTTCTCATTAAGCTTGCTTTGGAGCCTTAATATGAGGAGTGAAGATAAAGTATTACCTTTCTCCACAATTTTTAAAGGTTATACTATTAATATTAACTGCAACCAATCAAAGCAGCTGAAGACAATTATTAGAAGAGAGCGGTGTTTGTTTCCTGTTTCAACTACTATAATGTTGAGGCTTCTCTCCTATTAGGGCAGCTTTTAAATCAACGCAAATGGGGGAGCGGATGTTAAAAATTCTGGGCTGTGATTATTTTTTTTTATATATACGTTATTACTGTACAAATGATTATTTGATGGTGTGTGTTCTCAGATTGCAAACAAATGTACATAAGTAGTTTCATGTTTTAACAAAGTAAATGCAATATTTAAAATACGTATTAACACTGCTTGGAAAATAAAAAAGGTGGGAAAACATTAAATGCATGTGCCTTTTATATTAATATTAGATCCTCTAAGAGTGAATATAATCCTGCATCTAAAACAATATTGTAAGGTGTGAATACTCTGTTTATTTGCAATAAAGGCAAATTTTATTGTTGTGTTGTAAACCAAATGTTAACCTATTCTAAGTGCCGTTCAGGCACAGAAGGCACAAATGTTGCCAATCCAAATAATAAGCATCACGTGTATTCATTAAAACACCTTTTTTCCTTTTATGAGAAAGAAGTGACTAATCGATGGATTTCAGGCAGAACTAGATCATGTTATGTGTCAGGGCTGGAGTGTACCCTTGCACATGTTAATTGAGTTAATATTCCAAAAAGCCAAAACAAGATTGTGTTCACTGGTTTTCAAAAAAAAAAAAAAACCCACGACCCCACACGTCATTTGTCTAAATTAGTAACCTGTGCACTGTTGATGCCTACTAATAATTGGCATAATACTACTTTTAGATGCTGCATGTATGTGAGAATGTTTGGGTTGATCTTCCTTAATATTTTTCATTAATAGCCCAGAAGAGGGAGTAAACAACATATTTATGGAATTTAGATGTCAAAATGAGGAGAATTGTGAATGTCAGTGCAGAGTTAGAAAATAGAAGATTCCCATTTAGTAGAGCACAAGTTTATGTAGCTTTAGCAAAAATAATGCAAAACTGTTGAGTGGTTCCTTTGGGTAACAGCGGACAGGAAATTAGACGTGAAGTTGTACTTTGCTTTAACATTTGAAAAAAAAATAATGCGATCCTGTGCTGCATCATTAAAAGCTCTAGTCACAGAGCGGGGGGATATAATTGGTGTAATCTGGTTTCACTGATGCTCTCCTTTCTGCTTACCTTTCCACGAGGAAGGCGTTAAGTAATTAAAGGGCACAGAAGAACAGGAAAAATGATCAGGAGCCTGCAGGGATGGATTTAAGGAAGATTAACTTGTAGCTATGTGGCTTTGTTAACTCTATAGCTGAAGAGCGAGGCTGGCAAGGGAGGGAAGTGCTACAGCTTACAAATACGTAGTGTGTGTGCACTGGTAAGGGGAGAGGAGTTGGAGTAGTAAAAGGAGACGTCTTTGGGAAAGGGGAAGATGCTCGAGGAAAGCTTCCTGCTGAGGAGCACAAGGCTGTGTAATATTCTCACCTAGGAGCGTTGAAAGTCTTGTCGTGTAAGGCTGTTAAAAACCAAACTGGCCCAAAGGCTAACAAATGCACAGTGAAGAACAATCTGCATTCAGCGGATTAGTTGAATCGATAATGTCTTTTCCATTTACAGCTTCTGTTGTTGTAGTAATAATAATAAAATGTAATAAGCTTCAGAGGCTTTAATGCACAGGAGTCTGCAATATTTGTAATGAAGTTAAAAGTTACATGAAGTTACATGAAATTAACAAACGTGCAGCTGTAGGGTGGACTGCTGTCCCCGATGATGTGGTACTTTTATTTTTTAGAATGAAAGTTACTGTACAACACTGATATATGTCTCAAGTCATCCAAAGACCCACATCTCGTTTGAAAGACTTTATCCATCCTACCCCACTGCAGCCTTCAGCCTTCATAACATTATCGGGAGCAAGCCTGGCAATTGGGACGGTGGCAACAGAACGGCTCATCCCGTACTGCCGGGAAGTACACTTACATTTTGAAATGGGGTAAAACCAGATGGATGTTCTGGAAACACATGATGAAAACAGTAATGATGCTACTTGGTGATTGCATTTTGTCATCAGACTAAAAACTGCTCAGACATGATAATTCTGCAAGTTTTTGACGTCTAGGCCTTTGTACCTCTTGCTGTGCTGCGCACTTACAAGTACCGTGTGGGCCACTCCGTCCCGCTGCAGCAAAGGAAGCGTTATCTGAGATGGGAGCAAAAGGAGGAATTTTCCAGAATGCCACCGGTTGAAGTTCAGGTACCTTAAAAAAAAAAAAAAAATTATCCCATGTGCATGTACCTGCCTAAGCTAGCTGAGTCTCCAGAAATGAGCTGCTACTTAAAAGACTTGCGGTTTGGTGTTTTTGTAGTAGAAACGCTCAAATAGGAATATAAAAGCTATAGTAAGTTAAATGTTTAAAAGAAAAATGTAGTTCTGACATCTCAACAGCAAACTTCTTTGGAAGAGTGAAATAGTTTCATTTGTCTCTGTCTTTTTTCAACTTGTTGATAAAGAAATGTAATGGTTGAAAACACCTTTGCTGAGTTGAAAACACCTTTGCTGAATTTATTTAAATAGTGGAAAATATTTTTTTTACCTTTTTGACTTAATGGTAAGAAAGACTTCAGTGCTAGAACAGCAGCTGGTTTTTGATCCTTAATCTGTTAGTAAATCCTTTAGTTTACCACCACAGTGTTTTATTTGAAGTTAAAAACTAATGGCTATTTTCAGTAATTTTTTTTTCATTTTTTTTGTACAAGGCTTAAACATAGACAAGCCCATAAGTTGCCCTGGTACACTCATGTACAGTGGTGACACAAGTTAAATTACCAAGTTACCAGAAATTAATGTTTTTCGGTAACTACAGGGGACTTTAATTGGAAACTATGTTAATCGCGTAGTAATTCTCTTTACCTCGTCTGCATTATCTCCTGAAAACCGTGCAATTAATTTGTGTCATCACTGTTGCTGCTGCTGCCTTCAAACACAAACCAAATGAGCATTAGTTACTCACACACCCAGCAGTGGCCTATTTTCTTAAAGGACTTCCACAAATCACTGGCTGATTACTTGCTTGCCTGACAGAACCAGACTGCACGTACCACAGAAGGTGGCAAATAGTAGTTCTTTTCAAAGTCTGAGCTTTTAATCACCTAATAACCTTTTCGTTTTTTTCTTTTTTGCCATTTCCTTTTTCTTTAGAAGGAACATTTTTGTGTGTGTTTATAATATCTAATATTAGCTTGACACAACCTCAGGATTCTAAATGATTAGCTGGGACTCTGCCTTCCCCTTCTAGCAAAGATACTGGCCTCATTTTTCAAACTAATGTGAGACCTCAAGGTCCTCTTTGACTTGCCTCTAGCTGAGCAGCGACCAGAACCCCATCACATTTTCAGAATTGATGGCGAAGGTGGCGTCCCTCCCCAAGCACCGCCGGAGCTGGGACTGGGAGATCAGGAAGCCTGTGTGGTGTAGGGTAAAGGAACTCTCAGCGTGACCTGGCTGTGCAGCTCCTCCATGGGGAAAAAAGCCACCAGCCACCACATGTCTTCCCTGTTGGCTCTGTGGCCACTGTTGCCTCAAGCCAAACTTGTGACCTTTAAAAACACCTTTGGCCCGTGCCCACCTTCCCTGCAGACAATCACGAAAGGCAGCAGCTGACTGACAGCTTTACAACCCAAAGTCTTAGACGGGGTTGGAGACGGGTGGAGAAACCCAGTGTGCTGGGTTAAATCCATGGGGAACAAGACAGCAGACCCTCAGGGCTGGCTCTGGGGCAGATGAGAGGCTGGAAGGCTGGTTTTGCCTCGCGGTGTGACTCTGTGACCCATGAAACGGGCGTTTCTAAAGTTGCCGTTTAGGAGAGGGAGTTATTGACCAGTGATGGTAGAGACAACTGACCTCAGAGAGAAACAGCCTGGAGAACTGCAGACCAACTTCCAGAAGGCCTAGAAACAGAAAGATAGTCAAGCCCATTAGTGCCCACCTGCGGCTACCAGCAGAATTAGTTGTTTGCAGTGCCTTTCTTTAAAGACTTGTTTTCCCTCCTGCCAGACCCCCATGCTTCAGCAGAGCTGTAAAACTGAGGCCACTCCAGCTTGTCACTGAAGGTCTCCAAGCAGCTCTGCTCCAGCAACAGCAAGGTGTGAGTCTCCAAAGCGTGTCTCCCTCAGCAGTTACATTTTCCCCACAGCGTTAATGAGACACCCCTAAACAAGAACATGAATCAGTAAATAAGAACTACATAAAGGCAGCTGCTACATTTCCTTACGAGTGTGGCGGCTGGTGTTGAGGCAACGCCACGTGTCGTCCTCACCTGATTTTCAAAGCCAGCACTGGCTTCGCTTCCTGAACAAAACCCGCTCTTCCCTGGCTCCTGTACAAGGCAAGACCTTGTGGGTCTGGATCTGTTCGGAGTTCGCTGGCTCCCAGAGGAGGCTACGTGGCCTTGGACTTTTAAAAGAATGTGGTAAATACACCTGATTGACATTCAGCATGGTGACATGCTCCTTAGCTAAAGCAGCAACAGCAAACAAGTGGCTGCTCTACGTACACCAACTGGCACTCAAACATCAGGTTCATTTATCTGCAATCGGCATGAAAATGCAGTTGGAAAACAGGGAGTGTGAATGTGAAAAAAGGAATCGCCCTCCTCCCCTGAGCGCTGCCTGCCTGCGCAGTGGCCATGGGCAGAGTCTGCCACTCCCGGCTGTGCTAGAGGGGCAACCAGAGGCCCCAGTTGTGGGTTTTGCCCTTGCCCTTGGCTTACAAATTTTCTGCTGTAAGGGAAGTGTTTCGTGGGGTTTTTTTTCCCTTTCAGTTCCCCCTCCAAACCCAGAAGCATTGGTAACAAGAAGGAGACGAGCAGTTCAGTTGCACACAACGCAGCCAGAAGGACACAACAGGGTAGTTGGGGAGGCAGGGAAGGGATCTCCTGCTTGCCATTAATTACAGTAGGAAAATGGACTCACTCTGGAGACCTGATTTATTTCCAGAGTTATTGACAATCTTTTAACTGGAATGATGGAATGAAAAGCAACCGTTAGTGAGTTATGAAAGGTCGATAATGCCACAAATGAATATAAACAGCATATTTGAAATCCAGCCCGCCCCGTGTTCTGTTTATGCAACAATTTCATCCATGGTGATACAGCTTCCAGAGGGGCTGGAGCACCAGCTCTCCTTGTGCTGCCAGGAGCCTCCAAGAGGGCAGAATATGCCAGGTTACTGTACGGTCCGTTAGCACCCTGCAGTTGATTACTGTGGCAGTATGGACGCCTTTCTTCTTCCCCGTGCGTGGAGCACACTTCCCCAGCCCTGCGCAGGAAGGCGTAACACACAGCAGTATTTCAGCCTAATGCTGCTTATGCCATCCGTACGGCTGGTGCCTCTGTCAGCCTACAGCTGCTGTCTGGCAGCACAAAGGTGTTACAGCCTCCCACCGTCTTGGTTAGGTCATGCCAACGTCATGGTAAAGGGGTCTTAAAATGCTGGAAGCTTACTCGCATTGACAAAAAGATGTAGAGGCATTCGAGGGAGTCAGGATTGAGCCCGGAGCGATCATCGTTTGACCTGTGATTGGGTATCTTCATGAGATGGTTTCTGTTGCCTAATTGGATGAACTGAGCTTTATAAACAGGTCCCTTCCCTGTTGGTAAGCAGTTCACGGGCAGCTGTAATTGTTTGAATTTACAGTGTGAATAGTAAAAAGAGCTTTACTTAATGACTGCAGAAGCCCTTCTCGTGTGAGAGCTCTCTGGTATTTATTCACACCAGAATTCACGACGCTTTTGTTTTCTATGAACGCTCCTGCAAATAAAAACTTGCTCACTCTAATGTTTATGAATAAATGTGGTCGTAAATGCCATCAAAGCAAATCAGCAGGGTTTTATTTATGCAGGAAGATGCACAAATAAATGTTTGCTGTTTTCGCCTAGCTTTAGTGGGTGTTGAGGCGTGTGTTAAAAGCAAGGCTTTGTGGGCTCTCCACTCAGCACTCACACGTTATTCTTATTTTCCATCTCCTCCTTTCCTATGTTCTGATCCTGCCAGTGAATCCCTGTGCCCCAGGGGAACGTTATTAAAGTAAATGTTTTAGGTATTTATCCACATCCAGCAGCTTGCTGGGTCAGTGGATAAGGTTATGCAGGCTAGTGGGATTACTTGTAGGATGCCCAGGATTGGGACTCTGTCCTTAGGTAGAGAAGAGGCAAGGGGGGTTGTAACTGCAGCCTCGTGCTCCTTTCCTTGTGGCACCAGCAGATACCCACAACTGCTTTATTGGCATGTGTTGGCTCGTGGAGGGGCAAGGGGGGTGGGTTTTGTCTTATACAGAAGTGCAAGAGGTTATTGTGATCCTGTCTCAATCAGTGCCCTAATTAACTATAGGAGAGGATATTATTTTAAAATGTAAATGCCAAGCCTTGTTAAAGAAAATTAAAAAGCACTGAAATTAATGTAGTAGGAACTGTGGAGGTGCTTAAGCTAGAGTATCTATATTTATTAGCAAGGGAACTGAAAAGGAAGTATTTTCTGATCAGCGTTCAATCCTTAAACCGAGCCATTTGAATGTTACTTACAGAATATAAAGATGTTATGCAAATTTACAAATTTCCCTTCAAAATCTGCAGTAAGGGACTGGTTCCAGGAGTGAATTCTATGTCCCAGCCTCTAAAAACTATAAACGAATATAATCTGAGACTTACCTCTTTCCAGGATTTATCTGTAAATTCCCCTTCTTTTATCAAGATCATCTGGGATTTTGCGCTGGCCACACTTTCAGGGAGCTGGACTTGCTCAGGTCGTTTCCTTCATTCCCTTGTTCCCTTGAGGTCAGCAGAGCACAATAGTACAGAAATTTAAAAATCCACATTCAGCAACATGATAATGCCCATTTCTAAATAACACTATATAAAGGCATCTGACTACTTCAGCCCACAGACAGCCTGAATCAGAAGTGTAAATCAGAACTTGCAACATCAAACCCAAAGTCCTAGATACAAATGCATTAGAATGGGGAGTTCAAACAGAAAACTGGATGTTTTCAAAGGCTTATAGAGAAGAGCTTCAACTGATCACAGAGAGATGCTTCAGCTCTGAACTGTGATCTCAACCTGGCCAAGGTCAAAACTTCTGTTCAGACAATGTTTGTGCCTCCCCTGGAGCAGGTGAGAAGACAGGCCACTTTACGGCAGTGTGGAAACACAAAATAGAGTTTTTGTTAAGTACAACAAGCTCGTGTCTTTGCAAATATATGAAGTTCTTTGGCCTTCACAGTTCAACCAGTGGTTTGTTGTTTTCATGCTAATACAAATTCTTGTATTAATAGGAGCATGGCCTTGGGTTTCTCCATCCGTATGGGAAAAAGTTACTTGTCTGATGGTAAACAAAGAACAGAAGAATTGATTCACTGTCTTCACTTTTAAAAAGATGGTATGAAGCAATAGTGAAGCAATTTTAATTGTGACTGTGTAACACTTGCGATCAGTAAGATCATTTGTGTTCTGTTTTTAGGAATTGGGGTACGAAAGAGTACATACAGCATTAGAAATGCAAAACATGACCGCATGTTCTCAGGATTTTGTCAGTGTTACATGAAAGGGCACTTGTGCTGGGATGCTCAACTCTGAGGGTATTCTCTGTTCAGTGTGTATTTACAGAGATGTATGAATATTTGATTAATGAGTCATGGTCTCTGGAGAAATTTAATAACTGTACTGCTATACAAAGCCAGCTCCTTAACTGTTAACACAGCTGCCAATAGTGTCACTGACACTGGAGCCCTTTCTGCATCTAATATATTCTGTGGAGTAAATTCCTTCGTTACAAGAGAATCCATGGGACACATTATTCGGTTATCTGTTTTGAACTGTTGCAGGCTCAATTTACAGACCCTGATTTGTAAAGATTTTTCCAATGGAAACAAGCAGTGACACATGAGCCATAAAGCAGCAGTTTCATGAGGCTGTGTTGTTACAAAAGTTAGTTGGAAGGTCAGTTCTAAAGAAGAGTTGCTTTAAAAATTCTTACGCGATTGATATTAAAACAGGTGTTAGGGTTGCCCCAATTGCTATTTTCATCAAATATTTTTATAATATACTGTAAAAGCATATTCAATATGCAGGTGAAATAAAGTCTGTCAAAGCTATTGGTTGTGCATGTGCCTTACATGTATATAATCCAGTTCATAAAATGTAAAAGGAACAATGGATGAGAATATTGACATATAGCGGACGGATCCGACAAATTGTTACCACCTTAAAAACTGTATGCAGTGGGACTGCTCAAGCGGGGAAAGGTTGGTCAGGGGTCTATGATCTGCAGGACGTGGCAGAAGTTTTCTCCCCACCATGACACCAGACCAGAAGTGTTCTTCATTTTTGCTGAGCAGTTTCCTGAGAATAATTCACTGCTAATTTTACCATTTCTCCATTTTTATGCCTAATACCTGTGAAGAGATCAATTTTCACTTATGAAGTTAGGTGTATATTTTAGTGGTGTTCCTTCAGTTCAACTGCTTTAAATAATAGGGGGGGAAATGTCAAAAAAAGATAAATTTAGTGCAGAGGCTTTCACTAGAAGCTTTAACTGCAGGTTAGAATTATACATGCTATGCAGAATTTCCTGCAACACTTCTCCTTTGGGCCACAATGCATTACAGCAGACGTATAATGAAGCTGCTATAAAATCCGTGGTAATTAAGGGGGATTTGACAGTAATTGCAACAGTGAATCAACTTAATTATTACCTGCTTCAAAGAGAGCTAACCTGATGTTATAATCTAACCTTTCCTGCTTCTAAAATGAGAGATTAAACAAGTATATGTAGCATTTAAGAATTAAATCTGTTGAGATAGAATTATATTAATATACTTTTCATATACATTTCATACGTGTGTGTATAGGTACAAAGCAGTTAAATGAACAGCACCATAAGCTGACAAACTGCAGATACACTGACTGTATGCATTCATAAAATAAACAGAACATAGTCTACATCTGAGGCGAGCCAGCTTCCCTGTTATTTGCTGGAAGCATGGGGACCTATAGAAAGACCGTTGCCATAAAACACTACGACACACACAAGCCTAGTTCCTTGAACAGCCTTGTAAAGGGGATGTGATGAATGTATTGTCTTTCTGTGCTTAATTTTAAGCAAACTGTTCTGAAATACATTTAAGGTAGGCTGTAAAGCTGCAGAAGTGAGAAGCTGCTTAAGGACTTCACAGCCTTGCTGCTCTCTGCCCTGGTGCTGATCCCATCGTGACTCCTCACCAATGAACGTGCGGTATTGGAGGTTCCAGCATTACACAGCACAGTGGAGATACGCCTTTGTCCAACACTGGTTTGCCGTTTTTGAGTGGCACATGACTTGCTCTTGAACTAAAAAGAAGCTGCTTGCAATGCCTTCTAATTACTTTGAAATGTGGGCTGGAGATTACAGAGCAGCAATGTCCAGACCTCCAGGTGCTTCCTTACCCTGCCTTCAGACAGTCATCATAAACAGCAGGGAGAAAGCAGCCCGACATAACATCGGTCTAATCAATTCCTGCACAATCAACTCGGCTTTTTCACCTACTGCATCAGGTGTGCTGAACCCCATGCCACTCACTCAGGGTCTGTTGGCTGAGCCCATAAATACAAGCATGCCTCTTGCATATGTTTCCAGTGCTTTTGAGATGTGGTACCTGAAAGCAGGAGATTGTCACAGGGTAGCTGATCCAAACCTTTCTCAAAACTCTTCCCCGGCGTTGTACCTGGCTGGTATGTGCAGTACCGTGTCTATAGCAGGTGCATTTCAGCAGTAGTATTCTGGAAGATAAGAGGTGCAAAAATGAAGCACTAGCTTTGAAAAAAAAAAAAAGAGAAGTAGGCATTATCATCGTCATCATCACAAAAACCTGCCACAGCAACTTGCACATGAAGTTCACCTGAAAAATCAACAAAATTAGCTTCAACTCTGCTTTGAGGAGGGATTTAACCAAGCGAGAGAGACAACGAGGGACAGGCTCACGCATGCCCTTAAATTTGCTGCTGTTTATTACTTCTTGTTACACTGTGAAACAATAAATTCGAAAGACTTCCTGTTTGGGTTTTTGTGTTCTGGCCCTTAACATGCTACTAGATAATAACTGGGGTTTATTATCATAGGGCTCAGTTTTCAGGGTGTTATCAAGCTGACAATGTTGAACAGACAAGTAGGTTAAAGCTGTCACTTGCCATGAATATGTAATTTAGCTGTATGGCAAGAACAAAGTCTGAAATTGCATTAAGCCAAAACCATCTCATCTTGAGGACACACACTCATAGAAGATTACAGCTGTTGAATCTGCCTTAAAGTAAACTTGAAAGTCCGCCAGGCTTTGAATAGTGTTATACAGTAAAAATGGTTGAAAAAGCCAATTCAGCTTGGTGGTAATAAAAAATCTCATTCTATTGCCAGCCTTGTGATTGTAAATTAAGAATAAACATCTAACTTGCAGGAGAAAGCAGGCTGTGATTTCTCTTTAAGTATTGACAGCATAATGTCTCCATCAGTAACTACACTGATAAACTGTGGAAGCCTCATGGTGCATGGCAGCTCATCCCGGGACACATGCCCTAAGTGCGTCGCACCCGTACCGAGGTTTTTACCTGAAGTCGCCCCTTACCTGAAGCCACAGAGAGATCCTCTTCTACATCTGTTATTCAGTAAAGGGTAAAACGCTTCAGGCTCAGCTTCTTTCATGGGTTACACAAGCCAAACACTTCTGACCTGCCTTCCACCACACATGTGTTTCTCTTGTTCTTGGTGAGCTGGCCCTTTGTGAAGTCAGGAACAACACGCTTCCAGGAGGAGAATGCCCAGGAACCTGCTGCTTATCATCACAGACCACCTTCAGCTGCCATAGGTAACTGGCAGTTAAATATCCAGCTTAAGAATTGCACCTGCCCTTCTGTGCGATCCCTGGGTGAGGGGGCTCTCCTGAGAACAAACTGCTCTGGGGACTCAGGAAGAATTTTCCTGGGAATTGACACCAGTGTTGCTTTGGCCTCTGTTAAGTGGCTGTGGAGAAAGTCACGATCCCTCCTGCAGTGAAAAACCTCACACTGAGAAAAGACTGAGGTACCCGAGAGCTCTCAACACACAGCTTCTCTCTGGCCAGCGGCAGCCTGAGGCCCTGTAGCTCTCACAGTGCTCACTCCCATTTGGTATGTGCCGAATGTGGGGGAGACCACAGTAAACCAGGGCCTCGCGTGCACCTGGTGCGATGCGCATGTGCTCACAGCCCCGGGCGTGTGCATCCCCTTCCTGGAAGGTGCCTGAGCACAATGCCAGCCAGGCACATCTTATGAGGTACCAGGGGCTGCCTTTCTGGTGGCAACAGTGGCTTTCTGCTCATGTGTAAGTAGAGGAAATGGCAGACTTTAAATAACAAATTTTCACTGATGCCTTTTGCTATTTTTACAACGCATTTTAAAATAAATGAGAGATTAACACAGACAAAAGTACTTAAGGTACATGCTCAGTAACTATTTTTTCATAACGTTTTAATGGATTCAGGGTTGAGCTCCACTAAAATCTGGATTTATTAGAAACACTCCATGCATTTCAATGGAGTTTTTCTCATGAATCTAGATATTTTACATTATTTCAGTAGAGCTGACCCTCTGATTCATTAGAAATGCTCCAATATAACCCATGGAGCATTTCTAATGATTCTGGTTTTACAGCAAATCCAAGGGTCAGCTGTACTGAAAACAATAGTGCTAACCTCTAGGTTTATTAGAAAAATGCTTTGTGTCTCAATGGAGCATTTCTAATAAATCAGATAAATAGGGATCTCCCACAAAAATGCTCTGCTGGTGAAACAGACAAATGGATTTGTTGTTCTTGATCTTTTTAAAGCAAAGACTGTTTAACAGACTTTTTTGTTGCTTATTCTAGTGTCATCCCCTCCTATATACAAAGTCGAGGTCCTCACCATTAAAACTTTGTAAATAGTTCTCATAATGCCATCAGGCTGAGAAACAAGCACTGCTGTCTGAAACCATCAAGCATTTTCACTGCACTGAAGAAGACCCTATGGCACGGCCGACTTGCGTGACATAGGAGCTGTAGTTGCCAGGTCAGGGTTCAGGGGTCTGGTGCCATGCCGCTGCCTGGGGTGGGTCCTTTCGCACTCTGCTCACTGCCTCTGCTTCTGCCACAGAAATGGGGAGAAAGGGCACGTGTTAAAACAGCTCAGCAGTGGGGATCACCGTTGATCCACTGTGGGTGCACATGAAATTTAACTGCAGCAGATGGCACTGAGATTTTTTTTAAACCTTTAAGCTAGCTTTATTTTTCTGAAGTTCTTCTAATTTTACTAGAAAAAATTGTCATGAAATGCATGGGACATTGTGCCAGGCCACAAAACAAGATTTTAAAAGTAACTCCCACATACCATCTTGACAGGCCTCTCTCCACTCACCAGAGTGTCAAGTCATGCAGAAGTTACAAATTCAGGGCTGAAGCTGCGGAGACCCATCACCATCTCCCTTTGGATCATCCCTCCACTTGAAGCGCTCTCCTCCTTATGTGTGTGCCTGCATTCCAGTCAGTGTATGTACACATGCACAGGCTCTCTGGAGGGTGCTGGGAGTTTAGTCCCATCAAGAAAGCCTGTCTGTGTGCAGGTAGGCTGGGTGACACGTCCCAGAAGCTGCAGCGAGAGCCTGGCTGTGAGACCTCTGTAGCAACGCTCCTTCCCGGCAAGAGGAGATTCTGCCGCGCAATGCCAGCAGGAATGGGAATCGCAGGCATGCACTGAACTCATGTGTTGATCCAGTCCTCGAGGAGTAAATGCCTATGCTGTGAAATGCAAAAAAAAAGCCTTGGTAAGCTGAGACAAAGCTTTCTGTTTTAGAGGAAAGGCCAATGAGATAATTTCAGTGACTCAAGATTTGGTTAGAATGTTCCATATTTATTGAGTATATTATGAAGTGTCCAGATGTATCCCTGTGGTTCAAATACCATACATAAACCACAGTTACTGCATTTGGATTCCCTGTTCTCTCTGTGTGAATTGCAAATCCTCAGCTAAAAGCCAGTTAGTCTCAGTTTGAACAGTATTCCGGTCCCCTTCCCTGCACTCCCCCACGACTTCAAGAAATCTGCTGACCAGTTTCTCTGAAAACCTGAAAATAAAACATGCTGCAGTGGTGACAAATCCACAAAACCAGAAACTCCACTTTAAAAGTGATTGGTGTGTCGGAGTGGATCCCTTTATAATTTTTGTCTCTTTCTTTTTTTTTTTTTTAAGCCAAGTTAGATGATTTTACCTAGCAGTGACTGAGAAATTCACAACTGAGTCAAACAAAAGGAATTTTACCTATGGGGTGCTGGACATCTGCCCGTCTGCCTGGTGCTTGAATATAGGATTGTTTCATTGCCTGAGTGTGGGAAGATGTTGAACCTGTCTGCTCAAGTTACTGGGAGCCCTTCATAAGGATTAGGGGTCTGTGACCACCATTGATTTCCCTGTTGCGTGTTCCCTGGCACACAAGTTCATGCTGCCAGCACGGTTGTCCTCTAAATGATAAACAAGTTCTTTAGCAAAAATTGCAGGTCAGGGTGGGAGCCTGCTTGGTCGGGGGATTATAGCAAATCCAGCAATGGGATTTCAAGGTTTTTCTACCCCAGAGGCACTGGCAATATCACCACCAGGCAACCTCCTCCCCCTACCCACTCAAATGAGATACAGCAGTTTGTCATGTCAAGCCTTGCTGCTGAGTGCTGTGTCTAGGGCCTCTGGCTGTCAGAGGCAGGATTTCATCTTGGGGTCCCTAAGGCCATATAGAAACCCTAAAATGTTCATTTATGTTTCTTATTGTCTGGCCAAATCTGTGTGTGCTTTAAAAATACCTGGAAATTTAAAGGCTAATGCCTGATTACTGTGGTTTAGAAATTCATTCAGTATTTTAAAATTAAATACATTTATTGTTATAAACAGCCATGCCTTTGTCAACTTTTAGTTATTCTATGTAAACTGTTTATGTATTAAATGTTTCCTTCTGTGATGTTACTTCCTGAGATCCATCTCTCTCATTACGTTTTTGCAAAGCAGCTCCATAAAAGATAAATCTCACTTTACAGGTCTAATTCATAGAGATATCTGTAAAGATGTATGTGTAGTGCGTGAGTACTTACACATATGGGAATTTGTATCTTGGTTTATCAGAATTTACATGTTTGTGCACATATGTGCTGTAGACACTCTTCCTATAATAATCAGTGTGGGCATATGTGTTTATAACTTCTGTAGATTTATGTGCTTTTTATATATCCTATGTATCTGTGTAGCCATAACTTAATCCGCTGTTCAGAATTTATTTCAGCTTTCCACGTGAGCTCTTTTAAACAATGCTAATTGTTTCAGAGCCAAAATCATTGATGATAACTCTTTTAGGAATTGTCATGTTGTCTATAAATATTTGGTGACTGGATTGTATTTGCCAATGTATTTCTGTATTACAGATGAAAAGGTAGCATCTGCTGAAATTAAAAGTGGCCACATTTTCACTGTAGCTTAATTAAATGCCAAAATTTATCTACATTAACAACAAAGTGGTGAAATTTATTGATCAATTCACATGATATAAGTTGACAAATGGCCAGAGCAATTTCCATAATTTTCTACACGTGTTAAAATTTGTAATGAAAAAAGAATACTATATTAACATTAAATGTGAAATGAAAGGGGGATTTTGTAATGGGAGCGGGTGCCCTGGGGCAGTAAGCTGTGTTTTCCGTGCCCTGTCCAGGCAAGGCTGTTTGAGCCGTGTACAGATGGGCCTTTGACAGTCCTACAGCTGTTCTCCTAATTGTCCATTAAGTGTTCTATTGATTCTCTGATTCAAAGTACATGTCTTTCAGCTCAAGCTATCGTGTGAAGTGGCAGACACATTCCTCCTAGAATGACAGAGCTGCTTGAAACCTAAAAATGTGGGCTGCCAGTTTCAATTGAGGATCCCGCTTTCAAAGGAGAAAGCTTGGTTAAAGGAGCTTTGTAATAGCTGGTTAGATTTTAGTTTCTAAACTTTTAGCATCAATCAATTAAAGCAGCAGCAGCATGAAAAGTTTTAATTCCTTGTTAAGCATTACGGATTGCACCTGGCTGATAAAGTGCTGCCTGAGGATACCGGGTCGTGATAGTAAGGATTAGATCCTGTTTAGCTGTATGCAGATTTTTTTCTCAGACCCCTTTGACATATGTAATGATATTCTCATTTGACTTGCAAGTTCACTTTTAGCATTTTTTTAAAGGAAGATCATCTGCAATTCCAGATTATGCCAGTCAGAAGCCTGTTTAAAATCATCTTTCTTTAATCTGAAGAGTGAAAGATAAGATGCATATCTGTTGCAAGGACCATAAATCTTCAAAGAAACAAATAGCCATAGATAAAACTGTAAAAGTTATTTAGTTCTCTTCTGAAAGAGGTTTATTAATCTAAAATTTCCAGTCCATTGTGTCATGATTTGGTTATCGCACTGTATCTCATTTCTTGCAATTGTATAAGCCTTGTGTATCAAGCAAAAAGATGAGAGCCTCATAGCTTAAACTTGATCCGTTATATTCAGATATATCACTAGAGCTAGGGAAAAAAAAAATTGAAACATAAAAAATAGCCAGCTGAACAGAGATTTGGACTGTGCGTGAATTTTTATTCAGAAGGTTTCCTCTTATTTGACTGAGGTGTGTATGAAGTGATTTTATTATTAAATTTAAACCGAATTTTAAATTCTTGTTTGTCTTTTTAAAGCATAATTCCTGGTAGAAAGAACACAAACAAACTGTTTATAGACTTTCTACTTGGGAACCATCCACAGTAGTTGTGCACAAAATGAGCTTTTCCCATATGCCATCAGTTCTATCTGCCTTTATATTTTTCTTTTTAAAAATACCCATCATTTAAATGAGACATGAAACTGTTTCCGATAAAGCTTAAAATGAGAAGAATTATTTCTCTTCAAGAAGATTTTTATCCTTTATAGTTAATGAAAAACCACTCTCCTGTGAATGTTTAAGATCTGCTTATTCTTTAATCATTCCTCCTTATATCATTGCCCCTGTTAGTTTTTGCACCACAGCTACCTCTGTGTGTTGTATTTCTGATAACCTTTACCTCCAGGTCCCTGTTGGTGGTGATTCAGTAGTCAGATTCACCAACATGGAGGCTAAGAGATGACTTGGACCCATCAATCAAATTGGTTACAGCCTTTTAATTTAAACAAGAAGCTTGCTGATTTGAACAGAATTAGATTTTTTTTTAGCCTTAACCTATTTGTCTTTGGGACATCAAATTTACAAGCATCAGCAATGTTTAATCCTAAGAAGTAAGGACACTAAGTAGATGGGGATTCCAAGAATACAAACAAAATTTCTACTCGGGCAACAAAGGTAAACAAAGAAAAGAAAAAAAGGGGGGGGGGGGGGAAAGGGAAGGAAAGGGAAAAAAAATTATATGTGAGGGGAGGCATTTGACATTTTATAACCAGAGTTTCTCTCCCTATTCCATAAAAAAGAATATGTGTCAAATTAAAGAAGTAGTGTAGGAAGCTGTAGAACATGTTACAAGGTACCTTTTCTCAATTTAGGAATATGAGTTTTGGGTTCAAGGCAAGGGGCCAAACACTAAGAGCCCCTTGCATCAAGGGGACAGTAAACCACCCATTTGTTTTCCCCATCAAAAGAGGAAACCAAAGAGTCTCTTTAATATAATAAATCATATATGGATACCTGCAAAACATTTTGTAAATCTACTTTGATTCCAGCGCTTTCAATTACACCGTTAGCCAGTTTTTTAAAAAGATTTTTAGAAGCTTTCAACTGTAGACTTTTGTCTTGTTGAATGAACTTCAGCTACACTAAATTTTAAGTAAATTTGTGATGACTGAGCAATATACATTGGCTGAGCCAGAATCCAATAACCCACAGGACAAATTAATTTTCAACAAAAAGGGCAGAAACCTCAAGTGCCATGAGTATATGGAATCTCAGTCTATCTCTCTGGAGCCATTTTTGCAAATCACTACAGCTATTCATAATCTAAATCAGTCTCCTTTAGCAGCAGAAAGATCTTTTTTCATGACAAAACAGAAGATGACATTCATTAGTGCCTAACTTGCATAAGCTACCTTAAATTTATTGGTGCTCTTATACTTATCTGGGTAAGAATTCCTTTGTCTACAGCTATAGGAAAATTCCGGACGTACTACTTAAAAATATAAATTGTCACTTTTATCAGAACTTTTGGCAGTTTACTTTATTTTAGAAGTAAAACTGGTGGTTAAGGTTTTAAGACTTCCAATGGGCGTTGTTTCAGTCATGGTTAATATGCACCCAGGATAGCAATACCGATATAAGTGAGCAGTTGTACAAAAATCGAGAGAAGTGTTGCTGCGTAGAGCACCGGGTGCTAACTTTTCCCTGTATTTAAGTGCAACTTATGGCATTATCGAAGAATACTATGATCTATGTGTGGCTTCAGGATGGAAAGCCAAACCCTCGGCTGGTGCAGTTGGTGGATCACTACAGAATTGTCTGGGCAGTGTCCCCCTCGTCTCCTCTGAGGATCATTTCTTACATGGAAAGTCTACCAGGCCATACCAATCCACCGGCAAATATCACATATCCTACAGAAACCATGGAGTCTGATTATTGTAAAAATGCACATTCAAGTCAGTATATAGGAAATAAAATATAAATGGATTTGCTTTAATGTGATGCAAGTGAATACTGATCTTCATCCACCTGTTTTATAAACTCCATTTCCTGTCTTGGGTACAGACTGTTAATTCTTAAATACCTTTAGCTTGATGTCTCCTACTTGGGATGCAACTGCAGGAAGCGTTGTGACCTAAAGATTGACATACATGTCATTTGTACAAGTGCTCTTTATTTCTTCCAGTAGAAAAAAGTGGAATAAACGTCTGTGGCAGCGTTCATTAAAGCCTGTATAAAGCTAAATGATCACAGGGTTGCTCTAGCCTCAAAACATATGAACATGCTTTCAATTGCATTTTCTTTTATAGGGTGAAAGTGGACAGGGATGTTTGAATGACAAACGAGAGATATAAAATAATGAGAAAGTTAGTGGCTATGCCTGCTCTTTCTTTCTGGGTGGAATGACTTCTTGTAGTAGGTCCCACACTGCCAACAGAAGATGGTAAATCTACCTGAATGCAAGCAGCAGGTGTTCAGGTTTCAGAAGGTGAACACATGATCTCAGTCACAACCTTTGTTGTGGAGCTCTAATGAGAAAGTTTCAAATGGCCAAAGTTCTGCTGTGTTGATCAAAATATTTTCTGGGTTCTCTTTCTAGTGCTGAATATCCATGGCTGAGAACAACCCTGAGAAGTAACTACCAAACTACTTCCAACACAAGACAACCAAAGAAACAGGTCCCACAGCGTTGCAGAGACTGCTGTGATTCTTATTTCTACCAAGGAATTTCAATCCTAGCAGCTGGTTGGAAGCAAATCTAGCTGTATTTTTGTCATTTCTAGGGGATGGGTCAACACTGTTTGGGTCCCAAAAGGAGTTGCAACACAATACATTTCAAGTCCTTCTTGTCATTTATCCTCAGTTGTAGTCATAATCCTTTGTGACTTTTTCTTTAACCAGGAAATTCCTAGGAATATTGTAGATTCATAATTTCGGATCTATTGGAGGCTGTTGTAATAGGTCAATAAGACTAACATTTGCTACAGAAAACATATCAGAATTAATATTATCTTCATGTGTCCACATGTTTAGGAAATAAGGCTAAAAGAAAAAAAAAGACTTATCAAAGACTCCTACTAGGAGCATAATATCTACTATATTCGTTCATCAAGCACAGGTCCTGTCTCAGGTGGAGTGAGGCTGTTCAGATATAGGGCTGGAAAACGTAACAGAGATTTTGTGCTGTAGATGGGAAAATTCTTATGAATTGTTTTGCACAATTTTTCCCCCAACTTTGATTAAAAGTTCAGGTGAGCTCTTTTTTGGGCTATCTTTCTTTGGAGAAAAGGCAGCTGTGTAATTCTTGTTTTATCACCCACATGCTATTCCTGGCTCTGCCTCAGTGGATGACCTTGGCTAGTCATTTCCTTTCTATAAAGTGGCAATTGGGCTATTTACTCCCTTCCCATAGGTGCTAGGAAGCTTAATTAATATCTGCTTTGAGATCCTCAAAAGGTGCTAAAGTGTTACTATATACTAAAAACAATCTTTGTAGCTCTAAACACAGAAGAGAAAAGAGACTATTAACTAGCTGTCAGTTTGGAAGGTGTTGTATGAAGCGTACAGGGTAAGTGTATAATGTACTGCCTCTATTCCTGAGAGCGGAGACCTTTCTGCAATGACCCCTCTGTACAACTCTCATCTCTGTAAAACAGGTTTCCCATCCAAGCTCCAAATTCTACCAAATGACTCTCCTCCAGCATATTTTCTTCAGGAAGCAGGGGAGCACACTTGCAGTGGAAGACAAACATCACTTCATGGGAAGGAACACAACTTCCCTCACGAGATCTGAACCTGGAACAGAAATCCTGTTGCAGAAGCTTCCCTGGTGCTCTGGCACACCTTGAATGTGTAATCTGCAGCTTTTTATCAAACCATATGACTTATGAAATATAGATGGCTATGCACTGATGCAGCGCAGCTTGGCTATGCTCTGTGGCTCTCTCACCTGAAGAATGTGGATGACACTCATGGTTAGTCAAGAGAAGCTGCCAAGCATCCTCTGATATATAGTACAGAGATTGCAGCACACAGAACTTGGAAGAACAAAATCAAGTTCTTAGCCTCCAGGCATTATCATGTATCTCAAACCAACCTTCAAAGAAAGTTATTACACCGGAGTGAGAGCAGATCAAATCAGACTGTAATGTTTGCTTATTATTGTCAGTTTCCAAACTGCAACCTATGGTATCGCTTAACAATTTGTCCTTTGATTTGAAGCTGATTGAGAGCAGAACAAAATGGCTCAATTATAAAGTTACCAGAGCTGGATCTCTTTAAAAGTGAGCCTAACTTAATTTCAGCTCTGCCTCATTCTCAGGAAATCTCTGCTGTAATTTGGCAATCTTCTCAGGATGGTCCTGAGGGGGTAGCATAAAATAGGAAGGCAATTCACTTCCATCAGGCTTCTGGGTTTGCAGCTTAAGCTGATGGTATTGAAATGAAGGTGAGATTTGTTTAAACCTCTTCTGGAGTGAAACAGCCATTTCCAGCTGCTGCCATATCTCAGCATGGAGTGGCAGTAGGAAGGGGAGATGGAGTTTACATGCAGACGGGATGAGATGATTCATACAAAAATTCAGCATGTTCTCTTGGTGAATGGTGAGGTTCTTGAAAACTGAAATTAGAGTGACCCTAACCATCCTCTTCAGAGCACATAAAAATCATATACTTAAAAAAAAAGAGAAAGAAAAAGAAAAGATTTAGGAATGGAGATGTGACTCTGCAAGCTGCTGTGCCCACGAAGCCACTGAGACTGCTAAGCATAGCCCCAGCTAGACAGTTTAGGGTTGCTGCCCCTTTCCTGAGGGTAATAGGAAGGGAGCTGCCACTGACTACTGAGCCTTTGGGTGTTCAGCAGTGTGGCCTCTAGCAGCCTAGATGCCCAGTGAAATTCCTGATAGGAAAGCTAACAGATGTACAACTTGCAGAGGTGTAAGTAGGAAGCATGTAATTGTTGGAGAGCAACTACTGCAATGCGTGGCTGAGAAGCCTGGCTTTTAGCCACCACATGTGCTTGCCATATAATTGTTAAAGCCTTTAGACAACTGAGATAGGCCACACTGCCCACTCATTCTTTTTCCAGAAGATTTGGGGAAGTGA
Organism: Falco biarmicus; assembly: GCF_023638135.1. Lineage (NCBI taxonomy): Eukaryota > Metazoa > Chordata > Aves > Falconiformes > Falconidae > Falco > Falco biarmicus. The sequence continues at coordinate 5,736,854 of NC_079298.1, read as the reverse complement.
CTCAAAACATTAGTTAAAAATTTAATAAAAGCATTAATAAAAAATTAAAAATTAATCAAAGCATTAATAAAAGAAAGTTGTTTCATCTCCAACATTTATGTTGACCTACAACAGAGCTCAAGTATTTCCCAAACATGAAACACTTCAAATATTGCCATAGCAAAAGAAGAATTTAGCTTAGGAGGGTGCTTGGTAGACAGACATAATCTAGGAAAATGCTGAGGTAGCGCTGTCCTGGGTATTACCAACTCAAGACTGCTGAGCTTGGAGTCTGACTCTTCTGACTACCAAAGTAGTCCCTTTTGGTCAAAGATGAGGCTTGTGAGGTGCAAAAGCTGGTGCTGAGCTACCTAGGCAATACAATGACACGCTGTGGGCTGCATGTGCTGCTGCAGGAGGGGGGATAGAGATTTTGGGGTCTGTGGTGCTGGTCAACCTTTCCAAGGGAAGCTTTAGGGGCTACCTTGCCTCTACTACATTGTGGAGTCTTCTGGGACAAAGGCAGTATCCGAGTGAAAAGATTGCCCTGCCCCGCTGCTCTGACGTCTGCAGGCAGCGCGCTGCTCCGTTGCCTATAGGAGTGTTGCTGGGCTTCTGTCCTCTCTGGGCTATTAAGGCCTTTCCCTACAGTTTCTCTGTCTGCTACAGCTGCTCATTCTCTCCCATTTTTCAAAGCCCTCAGAATCAAGGGACTTAGTATTACGAATTAATAAATAAAAAGCCCCAAACAAACAAACAAACCACCAAACACCCCAAAATCAGGCCATGAAGGTTCCGTGCCTAGGTTCCTCCGTGCTGCGCCTCACTAGAATTGCACATGAGCAACTGTGGCTTAGTTCTGGGCCAGGCTGAATCTTGCCAGCTTAGAACAAAAATAAAGCCATTACAACAACAAATTTCCACTGGGTCATTTTCCTAAGTAACATGGAGAGAAAAATACAAAGCATGGAGTAAACATCAAAAAACCAATCAGATGATACCTACCTACACATACCGAGAAAGATTTTGGCAAGATTTATGATGTGACCCAGTCTGTGTGTTACCTGTGCATACTTGTACTTTATTTTTCTTACACGGCCATGTCAGAGCATCCAGAACTTGACATTAGACATAAAATAAACCTTTGCAGAGAGGTGAGCTTTTGCAAAAAGGTAAAGAATCCTTTTAACTTGTGACCATGGTTAAGGTGCACATTTCCTTACACTTCACAAGTGGTGAATGAGAAGTCTGATTAAACATGATACAAAAAGAGCTTGCAAGTAGCACTGTTTACTAACATTTCAATTTCTATGCCTCATTTATTAGACTTAGAATAAAAAGGTTAGAGGGGTGTTTGGGATTGTCTTTAACCTTGATGATATTTCCAGTGAAGCAGCATAATGGCTCTTAATTGCTTAAGTGAAGAGAACATGTTGACATGTCCTTCTTTGTGCTTAAAGCTCTGTGCCTAAACCATTATGCTAATTCAAGCATTATATACACCAAAGTATTTATGGGACTGACACAAGTGATGTTGCAGGTAAAGGGCTGTGAAATGGTCTGTAAACAGAGAGAATTGATTCCAGACCCAAAGCAATGCTGTTAAAGTCACAGACATTGAACAGCCAGCCCTACAATTTCTATCCAGATTGTCAAACTGGGTCAGACAGTGTCAGCAGGGCTGCCATTATAGATCAGATGGGTGGCTTTAATAATATGTAAACCAACCACATAAACGCAAATTAACATGGAAGCAATACGGACTTGACTGTGCCTTTTTTTTCCTGTGCGCAGCAGTTTTGGTCACGGAATACTCAGTTGCAACATTTGCTAAAACATTTAGGTGTTTAAAAAAAAAGAGAGGAGAATATCAGCAGTATGACTTGTTACTGCATTTTTCCTAGTCAAGAGAGCAGCAGTGTAATCTGAAGGGATCACAAAGAATACGTACATCATGCGAATCTCTGTACAAAAATAAATAGTCCAGTTAGGGGGTTTCATTTGCTTATCCAACATATGAAGCTAGGTAGATTATTTGTATTTTCCTCCTGGGGTCTAAGGCTATGAGTGCCGTTTTAGACTATGCTGAAATAATTTATTATCTTGCTTGTTTTATTACTAATAACCCATAGTTTTTGGCACTGAATAGAATTTTGAAAATACAGTTTCCTTTAAACACTGCATCTAATTAATTGTTTGCATTTCACTAATTTTAGACCGCTAAATGAGGCTGATCAGCTTTGCCTTTTTTTCTGTTTATTTTTGGTTTTGGTTTTGGAGTACGAGGACTGACACTTTTCTGTTTAGTGTTAAAATGATACAGAGTAATGTCTTAGTTTCTGTATCTTTCTTATACACTTAGAGCAGACATTTCACTGAATTTATTTTTTAAATGGCATGAGACCAGTATCA